>NW_026262674.1:1266944-1866944 GCF_021869535.1 Mytilus californianus
GACCCAGGGATCGTAGATAGGATGAATAACGCTGGCACTAGTTTTGTATCAAATCCCTATATACACCGTTATGGTGGTGCGCCTGACATAGGCGGAACTTACAAATAATTTAGGTAGGGGACCTGAAAAGATATTATAACGTTGGTTTCTTTCCCTCCACATATATTATCCCTGTGAAGAAAAAAAAAGTGAATAAGAAGCAGTAAGGGGAAAGAACTCATTAATCTATTGCAAACATGGCGGCGATCCGGGGAAGATCAAGTTTTGTGTTTACAAAAAGGTTGGTTATGCAGATTGTATGAAGAAGAATGACTTGTTACTTTGCCATAATTTGTTTAAGATCGTGATCTTTCGGTTTATCTATATGCCTATTATAATCACACGGTGCAAATATGTTAAATCTGACTGCAAAAAAGTTGTGCTATTGAAAAATGTTAAAATTGAAATCCCCAGGTAATGGGGATTTCAACTTTTTCAATTTTCTGGCGTATAAACGATATACTTTCATATTTTTTTAAGTTATAGCTTAAAATATAATTGATATTTCATTGTTACTTGATATTATATGTTGAAAAAGTAAGATCGGTAAACAAAATAACGAGTTTTCAGTTGCACATGTTGCATGTTGTTATTTTATTGATATGCTAATGAAACACAACGTCAATAATTGTTTACCACCCAGTACATGTCCAACTCTAGAAATAGTCCCTAATTCTGAAAAGGATGTTCAGAAGCAAAAGTGATTTGCAATTTACAACCATAATGCAATAATTAGTGTTTAACATGCATGATGTACAAAACAATATACATGTTCAGCTTGGATGTTGAGTTATGCAGTGTGTCTGGTAGTTATCTGAAGGTATAATCCATAGCCAAGGTCAGCTGCCTTGGCTATCATATATGTGTCCATCTGATCATCTATCCCAAATTTATATGTACATGTAGGGCCTAGATGTCATTTAGTTGTGTCGTATGGTTGCTGTCTCAGCATTCATTGATATATACCCTGGCAGTATCTTTTTTTTCACATTACCACAATAGAAAAGCTCATATATTACATTTATATATATATGGCAAAATTGCAATTAATTATTTGATAGAAATACATTGTACATTCCTCTTCTTAGACAGTCTGCACCAAAATCTTTTCCAACTACTAGTCCGAAGGCAAATATTCAGACATTTTCCTTATGTGTCTAAACAAAGTTTTGCAAAAATTAACTAGTCCAAATAAAATTTTACTAGTCTTGGGCATCGGACTAGTGGCTAACAGTGCAGGCTGCTTCTACATTTACACATACATGTATATACAGTTTGTATATGTACAATGTACATGAACTGCCTCAGATATTAACTAGTCCAAATAAAATTTTACTAGTCTGGGGATTCGGACTAGTGGCTAACAGTGCAGGCTGCTTCTACATTTACACATACATGTATATACAGTTTGTATATGTACAATGTACATGAACTGCCTCAGATGTCTTGTAGTAATGTCAGGTACAAAATGTAACTAAACTGTAGTGAGCAGGCATGAATCATGGGAAGTTATAAGTTGGATCTGGGGCCAAGTCAATCTATTGACGTGAAAAATGGTTTTGCTGCTTCTCTGCTAAGCACCCTCTGCTTTAAAAATGGGCCAAAATCCATCTCTGAAATGTCTGATACCTTAAGCCGTTCATGTTTTCCTGTAGAATGTTTCCAGTAGAAATGGCATGTTAAAAAGCTGACTAAGTGCGTCTGTCTAGCACAAAGCAGTGTTCATACTCACATTACATAACATGTAAAGTTTGCCATTGAATTTTACAGGGTTGGCAAATTATTATAAACCTGATTTTCCAAGGTTAGGCAATACCCCCAGAAGTTGGTATTAAATACATGTTGTACAGGGTAATGTGTTTGTTGTTTTCTTGACCCATGCTGGATGGCGGATATAGAATATTTTGTACCTTGTGTCCATCTGATGGTAGGTATCCATTGTACATTTTTTGGTGTCAGAAGTTATTAAAATTATTATCAAAGGTTAATACCAGTAAGGTCGTGGAACTGTGCTGTCAAATTGTTTTTACAGGAGTTATGCTGCTTGTTAATAGATATTATAGGGAAAATCATATTGTTAGGGATTTCTTGACTACATTTTGTAAGATATTTAATACATAGAAGTATATAAGAACCCAACAAATTTTTCTTAAGTAATTTATAATTGTCCTTCAATGGACAGATAAAATATGTGCGTCATTGGAAACTATCTGTCAATATTGTCATGTTTTATTTAATTTTAATTTTACACAGAACAGTTCAAACATATTGTAGTTTCATAATACCATTGCCATATATAAACATTTTAGGCCACACTTAAAAATATTTTAGTTTGCCCAAACCCTATCCAAAGGTAGCTATATATATAGAGACAGTGGATAGGTAGGTAGGTATTTTCTTTCTTTTTTCGGCAAAGAGAAGTTGAAGTACCAGATATGTTTTAGTATACATGACTATCTGATTAAAAAAAAACCTTTTCAAATCAGGGCAATAAAAGATTTTGAGTAGGCAGCTGTTTTCTGGGTAGGTAGGGTTAGGGCAAACAAACATATTCTTTTTTATGGCCTTACACAGATAAACATTGAGTTATTTTAAGAGGAGAAAAAAAATCAATTTCTTCAATTTCTCAAACAATTTCATATACTAAATGCACAGAACAAGTATTGTATAAAATAAGGATATATGTGGTATGATTGCCAATGAGACAACTATCCAACAGAGTTTAAATGACAGGATTAAAGCAACTATAAGTCAACAAATGGTCTTCAATAATGAGTAAAACCCATACCTTATACAAGACCCTGACATAACAGAATGGATCAAAGAACATTATTTGAACAACAAACTTTTTTTCCAGTTCAAAGAATATTACTGGTAGTGTAAAATTTCAATATTTTTTTTTATTTACAGATTGTTTGTTCACTGTTGGTCACTTAATGAAAGTGGGAAAAACTGATTGGATAAAGATATTAAACAGTCTTTATAGTACAGGTGAAATAGGTGAGTTTTCACAGTAGTAAATTTGTTTGTTCTTTTTGAATTGGGGACATTTCAATAGTAAAATTAAATCGGTATTAATATTTTGCATTGTAATTGGCCACTGCACCATTTGTAGTTAAATTAAGATAAGGCCAATTAAAATTAATTGATAGATTTTCATCCCCGCCCGCCCCTCTGAAATCGTCCCGCCCCGAATTTTTTTATTTTTCAAAAAGTTACGATTTCCGGAATTTGTTCATTTCCGTTACCGGTAACCGTCGATAATTTCGTTTCATTCATAACTTCCTGTTTAAAATTTCGTTTTTCGTATTTCTTCGAGTAATTTAACCAAAATGATAAAGTCGACATATTCTGCTGCTCTATGATGACCACATAATCTTCCGAGAATAGAGATTGATTACGAGAAGGGCATGAAATATTCGGGTTACGAGTAATTTGTCTAAGAACGCAAATCGCGGTATGTCACAAAATTCAGTGATTAGAAAACCGTGGATTTTTTTATTAATACGATGACTTCGTGTTAGGAAATTGTACTGTGAATGATATCCGAAGCGCAAGAATCGTGGAACACATTGGTACATAAACATGACGGAATAAATAAATTGACACAAGCAGGAACTTGTCCGATTTATGACCGTATTATCAATTAAAAAAGTCGGCCAACGAACAAAATGTATTATAGCAAGTCATTAGATGTACCACAAGGCTGTCGTTTTTTTTGTTGACAAACAGCAAACACCTTCTGTCCCCAGTCCCTCAATAGAGTCATTTAACAACTTCTTTATGGTTAAGTCCATGTTTTCAATTGTAATTATATTTGCACCTTGCATAATAATCTTAAAAGCATCAACCCTAGTATTTTCAACACAGTTTGAGTTTTCATTTCACTCTGTACTCATAATACTTGTGTTGCATACCAATGCATATGCTTCATTTTATCCCAGTCCCTCAATAGAGTCATTTAACAACTTCATCTTTTTGGTTAAGTCCATGTTTTCAATTGTAATTAATTTTGCACCTTGCATAATAATCTTAAAAGCATCAACCCTAGTATTTTCAACAGAGTTGAGTTTTCATTTCACTCTGTACTCATAATACTTGTGTTGCATACCAATGCATATACTTCATTTTATGAGCACTACAAACCATAGCTTAGAAATCAAAATAAATTTGATGTAGGTAGTCTAAAAGAGAGCATTGATTTTCTCCACGTTTTTGCTATTTACTAAAAATAGGTTTCTAAAGTGACAATTACATGTAGAACAGTGGTTGCCAATCAAAAATATGTAATTAAGAATCTGAAAAATTATGTAGAACATTATATATACATGATATAAGCTTATGATTTCCCTTGCATATGAAGAACACGTCACAAAAGGGTTTCGGAGGAAATAAAAATTAAAAAATAAAATCCTCCCACCCGCCCCATTTTTTTCAAAAATCTGGATGAAAATCTACTAATTAATTTTAGTCGGCCTAAAGTTGTTATGTTTTGATTTTGATAAAACAGTTTACCTTTTACTGCTATAAAATGTTTTATTCTTTATTTCATCTCAATTTCAATTTTTGCAGGAGAATCATCTGATTGTGGAAGTTTGTGTAATGGAAAGAAAGAGTTACATAAAGATGCTGTTTTGAATCATAAGAAATGACTGATATTAATTCATTTCTTCAGTTCCTCATTAGCTTCTTCACAAGGAATAAATTGTGTAAAGAGTTCTATATTCCTATTTAAAGACCTAACTTTTTTTTCCATTTGAGTGTATGAAAGCAAATTAATTGAATTCATTCTGAATACTGAGCTTATATAGTTTTATGTACATGTATATGTGACTGTATCTTTATTTGACTTTTTATTTATAAGTTATTTAAACATTAATAATTTTATTCTTTGTATGAGAAGCTATAATCAATCGACTATATATTTTTTCTCGCCTGCGATGAAAGTCCGGGAAAGTGAGACATAAGGGTTCCTTTTCTGGCGACATGGCTCTGGCATCAACAATTGTTAAGTTTTCTGCTTAAGTTAGTAAGTTTGACAGGTATTACTTGTGATAGATCATTGATATTTAATATACAGTTGTATTACTATCAGTACATATCAGTTTGACAACTATTTTGAGGCCCTGTTCCTAGGATATGGTGCAGTGACTTGGATTTTATTAGAGATTTTCAATATTGATAGAAAAACAAAGGATATGGAGTATCCATCCATGACACAAAATCAGTAAAGGCACAACAAAAAAAACATACAAAAAGCAAAGGAACAGCACTTTTATTGCTGTTCTTCATCTCAAAGTCACAGTGAGACCTCAACTCGGAGCAAAAAAACTCTCACTTCACTGCAAGTTTTAGACGGCCCCTAGCAACGGCTTTAGCGGAATTCTTTGCAAAAATAATTTGGATAGACTTTGTAAGATGTAACACCACTCAATCGGGCTAAGTCGAAAAAGAACATACTGGAAAGTAGTACATATTTAAAA
The DNA here is from genome assembly GCF_021869535.1 of Mytilus californianus. Lineage (NCBI taxonomy): Eukaryota > Metazoa > Mollusca > Bivalvia > Mytilida > Mytilidae > Mytilus > Mytilus californianus. The sequence continues at coordinate 1,272,467 of NW_026262674.1, forward strand.
CAAAAAAGTTTACTGCTTAAGTTAGTTTGATAGGATTTAATTCTGACACACACATTACAATATATCCAAAAATAAAGGAATTGTGTGATACAGAAGTTTTATATGTTTTAAAGAATAATGCTGTTTTTGCCTTCTTTGTTTTTATTCCCTTTGAAAGTATATCATTTTGTCCAACAAATTTAAAAAAAATCTGCATCAAGGCTTTGTAATATTGCAAATATTTGACCTGATAACAATTTAGACTGTTGGAATCATCATTGGCATCATAATGATATCAAGTTTGACCTGACATGAGGAAGGCAAGTGTCATAAACTTATCAAACAATAAAATTGAGAATGGAAATGGGTAATATGTCAAAGAGACAACAACCCGACCAAAGAGCAGACAACAACCGAAAGCCACCTATGAAACAAGTTTGTTTTGGATCAAGAAAATACTCAAATTAGTACAATAAACAATGTATACATTGACGTATACACACATCAAAAATAGATGATTTATGAGAGAATCCTTTTTTTAAGCTAATCTGGCAAAAGTGACTAATTGTGTCTTCATACTCAGTTCATTGTTTGTCGTCTGTCAACCTTTTAGCTCACATCCCCATAAAGCCACTGAACTACTATATAAACTAACTTGTTGTCCATTGTAAACTTTTTACCAAACTTGAGGTGAATGGTTCTTATGGTGTCTATTATAAACTTTGTTGTTTTTTATTCTGGTCAGTCTGTACACAGCAAACACTTTTGGATGAGTCTTTAAGGAATTATTACCCTTAAATAGTGATATAATCATTTTTTGCATTTTGGGCAAATTCAATAGTAGTTTAAAAGAGAAACTGTAACCAGCCAAAATGATCAGCAATATGCATGATTTACAAATAAGATATGAGTGCTGAATTAGAATCGGGTCTATAATGTAAGAGAGTGGCCATTTTTGAAGATGCAAATAGATCCAAGTGAGTGACACAGACTATTGTCTAGTTAAAAGAGCTTCCCTGAAACTACTGAACCAATTCAAAACCAAAGTGACATGATCGATGGTGTTTAGTGGTGTGTAAAATATTGCTTAAATATTGTATGTCAATAAAAGACGAGTTGAAACAAAAAAAATCAGCATTTTAGGCGCATTGAGCCTGTAGTTTACCGTTTTGTTGTGACTGATAACAAACAGCTTCATATCAGGATCAGTGCTGAACTTATATACTTTGTTGTGTCTTTCTGACGAAGTTTTGTTTATCTTTAAAATGTCACAAAAAGTGGGTCATGAATTAAATTGACCACTGTCTCGAGTCACAGGGAGGACTGGGCACTAACAAACATTATTAACCCTGCTAGGTTCTGTATGCGTTTGTCCCATGTCATGGAGGTTCAAATTGAGAATGGAAGCGGGGAATATGTTAAAAGAGACAACAACCCGACCAAAGTGCAGAAAACAGCCCGTAGCCACCAATGGGTCTTCAACACAGGTGCTGCTGTATTTCGGGGATTGTCGTTGGTTGCTGGCTTTCATATTTTATTTTCGTTTCTGATTCTGATAGTGTGTTTTCAAAAAGAATCAAAAGAATTTGTAAAGATTTGGGGCGGTCCAGAATTGCTTGTACGATTTAATGCTAAACAATGATATATTATCCAATTAAAGGGGGCGTACGCATTCTACGCCCTCCCCCTTAATCCATACATAATTGGATTGAGGTGAGGGGATGGGTAGACAAGTGGACCCGCCCACCCTTATGGGACTACATGTCTCTTGCATATAGACTGTATGCCCCACTCCTGATGTTTTTTAGTGGTTCCCCCTTTTTTTAAATCCTGGATCAGCACCGGATATGGTATATGAAACATTGATTGAAGATGAAATCAGGGTAAAATATGATGTAAAGCAATGCATATATATTACTCTTCAAGAGTATTTTGAAAACACACATTGGAACTGGAGCAAATGCATGTTGGGCTGGCCTACATCTGTGGTAACACCCCTTTTCGTCATCAATACAAATAATTATTAACCAACTTACTACAATATGTATAGAAATGCCCATGCTTTATAAAGGGAAAATTTCGACAACTGGTCATTATGAACGGAGAAATTGCTACAGCCATGCATTACGAAATCTCAGTCATGCATTACGAAATCACACCCGTGCATTACGAAATCACATCCATGCACTATGAACAGATGAAATGGGACATCGATTAAATCAAAATGTCGTTTATTTCTTCAAATAAGTGACAACTTTTTTCAATTTTTTTTTAACTTAATATCATAAAAAAAGGGTAAAAGATGTTCGGTGTTTTGTAACGACTTGAAACGGAAATATTACACAGCCTTTTTCGAGTACGACTTTCGATTATTATCACTGTTTCATTTTCGTTGATCAATTATCAGAACGCAGACTTCTCAGAGTAAGAATAGTTAAACTGTCTGAATTATTCTTCCCAGCTACTTTATATTTGCTAGATGAAATGAATTGTAATAGCATAAAATAAAGTACTTGGATGAGAAATCAGAAATTACATCTGACAATGTTGACCAAAAACCCATCGTGAATGCGAAAAGACAAGTTCAGCTATGAATTCCTGTATCTTCTTCACGGTAAGATTCTTATTCTTTGTTTAATCGAAGAATTAAAACCACTTACGGTAAAAAAAGTGTTATGAACTGGATTTTTTTTTGTATTGGTCCTGTTATAGATTCGTGGTAAGCTTTATTTGGATCCGAGACTCGAAGACTGTTCTTGTCTTGAATGAGGTTGCCTTAGTTGGTTAATAAAAGTATCAATATATGGACTTTTTCATATTGGCCCTGTAACATACCCTTGGTATTAATAATGGCCTCGGACAGTTGTAATGGCCCTCGGCGCTGCCTCGGGGCCATTACAACCATCCTTGGCCATTATTTATACCTCGGGCATGTTACAAGGGCAATATGAAAAAGTCCATACATTAATACTATAGTATGATTATCTATCCAATGAAAGAAAAATAAATACCTATCGGATCGCTTGCCAGCCCGTGTATTAAAAAAGTAAGATATTAAATAACGTATTAAGGGAAATCATGAATTTATACAAAATATATTCATTCGTATATCTGCATATCCTAGCTTGAGTTTTGTGAAAGGATCACGTACCGAAGTACCACCTACCGAGAGTTCAAATTTTTAAATTCATAATGAGAAAAATTACAATCAGTTAAACTGACAAATTCTTTAAATAGGAATAAACCATAAAGGTTATGAAAACCGTGTGTTAAACTTCAAACACAATACCAATATCAAAGGTTACGGCTACAGCGATTATTAAAAAGAAATAGAAAGGGAGTCATAAAATTTAAATTGCATGAATTATAATATAATAGCCCAATCATTTATCTGTTATGACCTCGCAGTCAATACTTTCTATTTCTGTTTTCTGATATTTTCATTGCTTAATTTACTATTTCTTATATTTTATTTTCTATATACCGTTTTTACTATCAAATGCACCCCCCTCCCCCCCAAAAAAAATAAAGAAAAATGAAAATAACACCAAAAACCTTTAAAAAAGGATACTGCGCACGTTTCCGGACTAGTGTATCAAGAGAGAAAAAAAAAACAACCGTACGTAAAATCATAGCTGTATAAAAAAACATACATCTATGGTAAAATCCAGGATTTGTATAGTGAAATCAAATCCTTGGTAAAATGAAACAGTCAGTCGAATACACCGCGGACCAAGTATAAGATGTACATGAAGTATTGCAGATTAACGACAAACTATCTGCTATTAATTCGATCACACACAAAAAAAAAAACAGCAAAAAGCAGAAAAAACAAATTAATTAATAAGGGGACGAAGTCCCCTATTACGGTAGAAAAATCAATAAAAAAAAAAATAAAAAAATCGGGAAAATTTCCCGAAATTTTCATTCTACTAATGAACTCAAAATCGTTAACTTTTTAATTTTCAGACTTTTTTATTTTCCCGCATTTGCGCAGAAATCTACTTCCTTTTTCCGGTCTCGTTTGCATGAGTCTTTGAGTAAAATATATATTTATCAGTCTAGTAAAATATAGGAAGGAACGCAATACCAATTCCATTTTCAATAATTCCTTGAATGGCTTGATATGAGAAAACGTTACCTGATAGCGTTTCTTTGTTTACATTGAATGTGACGTCATAACATAAATAACGTCACAACTAAAATTCCGAACAACAGAACCGAAATCGGAAACGTAAGGGTATTTCCGTTTCTTTTTTGAACAGATTTTGAAGTTAAAATATGTTTGAATTAAAAAAAAATAATTCATACAGACTTCGTCCCCTTTCACAGGTAACGCCTGCCTCATATTAAGGGGACGAAGTCCCCTATTACGGTAGAAAAATAAATAAAAAAAAAAAAAAAAAAAAATCGGGAAAATTTCCCGAAATTTTCATTCTACTAATGAACTCAAAATCGTTAACTTTTTTATTTCAGACTTTTTTATTTTCCCGCATTTGCGCAGAAATCTTTTTCCTTTTTCCGGTCTCGTTTGCATGAGTCTTTGAGTAAAATATATATTTATCAGTCTAGTAAAATATAGGAAGGAACGCAATACCAATTCCATTTTTAATAATTCCTTGAATGGCTTGATATGAAAAAACGTTACCTGATAGCGTTTCTTTGTTTACATTGAATATGACGTCATAACATAAATAACGTCACAACTAAAATTCCGAACAACAGAACCGAAATCGGAAACGTAAGGGTATTTCCGTTTCTTTTTTGAACAGATTTTGAAGTTAAAATATGTTTGAATTAAAAAAAAATAATTCATACAGACTTCGTCCCCTTTCACAGGTAACGCCTGTCTCATATTAAGGGGACGAAGTCCCCTATTACGGTAGAAAAATAAAATAAAAAAAAAAAAAAAAATCAGGAAAATCGGGAAAATTTCCCGAAATTTTCATTGTACTAATGAACTCAAAATCTTTAACTTTTTTTTTTGTAACTTTTTTTAATTCCCGCATTTGCGCAGAAATCTACTTCTTTCTTCCGGTCTCGCTTGTCATGAGATTTTGAGTGAAATATATATTTATCAGTCAAGTAAAATATAGGAAGGAACACAATAACAATTTCATTTCTAATTATTCTTTGATATGAAAAAACGTTACCTGAAGATAGCGTTTCTTTGTTTACATTGAATATGACGTCATAACTAAAATAACGTCACAACTAAAATCCCTAACAACAGAACCAAAATCGGAAACGTAACGGTATTTCCGTTTCTTTTTTAACAGATTTAGAACTTAAAATATGTTTGAATTAAAAAAAAATAGTTTATATAGACTTCGTCCCCTTTCACAGGTAATGCCTGCCTCATATTAAAAAAAACACTGTCGGTAATGGTTATACTATCTACAACAGTATAATGGAGGAACGATGTGGCGCGTGGTTGTGATTAATATGCCAGCTTTAGCTGGCACTTATGGTAGAAGCATCGAATTGGAATAAAGAACGATAACTCTCTCTACATGATCAATCTAAAAAGTTTCGTCACTCTCGTTAAATCTCGTACGATTTTAAAAAAAAAAAAATTCAAAGTTGATCAAGTCAAGTTATCTAACTCTTAAAATTTTTCTTTAATTTTTTTTTTCATTATATTTATTAAATAAATATTGTATTCTTGCTTGGCTACAAATATAAAGTCAATTCTTCAAATAATGAAAACGAAATTAGCATTGGAATATCCGTCAGGACATTGTCAGGCTTATATTTTTAATGGCTGCCAGATTCTCGTTTAATCGCGATCTTGAAAAAACGGGACAAAACGGAATAAATTCGATGTTTAATACGACATGAATTTTTATTTGTTTACAAAAACAAGAATTTAGAAATTTTAGTAACTTGAATGTGTAGTTTATTTAAATTTTATTGTGCCACGGAAATAACCGAAGTTTAGACAACAACATATTACGCCATGTTTTATCATCTGCTTCATCTTTCCATTATCAGTGACAAATTTCCTAAATATTAATAACCACAGGTACTTCATTTAAAAGTTACAATATCATAATTTATGATAACATTTGTAGTGTAAAAGTTCCGTCCAGCCATTGGGAACACAGAAAACCCTCTGCAAGCAATAAATTTCGGGAGAAACGTAGCCGGAGGAAGTAAAATCAGGTGCTCTGCCTCTGGTTGACCATGACCACTATTATTCATCTGCCACAGAATTTCCCATATCAAGTTACAGTGATAATGAAGCTGGTTATACTGTTGAATGTGATCACGGTTATTCCTGTAGCTCACAGACAAATGCAGGTGAAATTCAAAACTTAACAAAAGTCTTAAACAAAGAAAATATATTCAAATTCACTATCTGTAGACTGTACTTCCTTTGACAAACTCTCAACAAATCTTGTCATTAATTATGACACATATCTACCTTAAACAGTCCCAGGAGTTTCATCATAAATTAAAACAGCTGTAAAAGGAGACTTGAGTCTGAGTCAGAGTGATACATTTATAGGTACATATATATTGTATGCACCCATATTGTCCAAAATAGGATTTTATGGGAAGATGGAGTTGTGATAACCCATGATAATACCATGACTTTTGATAGGTATAGAGCATGTTACTTGGAAGTATGTGGGCTACATCCTTTGAAATTCAAGCTGCCGACACATTATTTGGATGCAATATAAATAATTGCCTTCCGCAGTCGCCTGTATATTTTATGCGTCAGTTTAAACCTGATCAAAACATTTTCCCTCTACTGAATACTTTTATCAGGTGCACATTTCAACCTATTAAAGCAATAAACACTTATGGCTATAACGTCAGTTCCCAAATTGCACCGAGTACCCAATTTGCACCTACTCAACATAAATAACTGCGGAAATCTTACAAGTTTTCTTTGAGACTAAACAATTTGTATTGTTATGATTTGACATTATACATGTCTTTCAACATCGGTTAATATATTTAAATATACACAAATCGTTCACAATGAGAAAATATCAACAGATGAAGCATTCCCGTGAAAAAGTAAATCTACGAAAACGTCAGTGTTGTCACCATGCGAAGTTATCTAATTATCATCTTTTAAAAATGTAAGCAACTTCACAACTACAAGTTAATTTTCATGACAAAAATAAAATAAAGTACAAACAAAAAAGCAATAAAATGCTTCGCCAAGCACAGCCTAATACAACCCCAGATGTAGATTTAGCATATAAAAAACAACAAAAATTTTATGTCAGTTGAAATCAAACATATTTTAATTTTGGACCCTTCAAACTTTAATATGGACTAATTTGAAAACAGGTATTAGATGAGCCTGAACATTTCTATTCAGCAGCAGTCTCCAACTACATATCTCCTTAACTTTATATGATAGTCCCACAAAAATGTTGAAAAATTATGTGTACATTTAATTTTTTTCCTAGATTCTCTCATGTCATACATGTGAAAGCGGTACCTTTTTGGTCACTATTTATGTGTTGTGTCTAAATATGAATTGTAACACTTTATAGTGACTGACCAGGTCAAACAAATACTTCTCAAGAAACATGCAGAGAAACTTGGAAGACAACTTGGAACAGCACCAGCCATGCCAGACTATGTATGGATAAAAACTCAGATAGGAATAGCATGGACGATATGTTAGTTATATGTCCTTGTGAATAGTAAGGAAAGCTATCAATAATTCTGCAGATAACGCAATTTTATCAGGTTTATCGTACATTTTCTGTTCAAATTTTCACACAATCAGTTAATCGTTCAAAAAGGCTAAACTAACTTTTTATTACTGAAAGTTTGAAATAATGACAAGTGTTTCATTCATGAAATAACTCATGCGTTTCAACGAAATAAATCATGTGCAATTTGTGTGAATTAAAGGGAAAGAAGATCCTTTTGCGGTGCACTCCCGCATGTCAATTGCGAACTGACCCAATATATTTTCTTTATCATGACCAATTCACTGACACTGACTTCGACATTATCAAGAAGTCAGTCCTGCCAACTTTTAATAATGCAAATGCGTGAGATTTGGCCAAAATCGTAAAGATTAAAGAGAAAAAACAATAGATCAAAGGAAAATGCCGCCAAATAAGCATTATGGAAAAAAACAACCCAAAAATGTTGTTTTTGACCACTGACTCCTAAACTGTTGGCACCATATGATAACCCCCAAAATCAATTCTAACCTTCCTTTTGTGTTTTGAAGTTGAACCTTCTGGTACAATTTCATACATTGTCATAGAGATCCATTTACTTAAACTAAAGTTATTGTCCGGAAACCAAATGTGTCTTCGGACAACAACAGCGACATGATTGCATTACTCGAAAGCTAATTTTTGACATATTCCCCATTTCCATTCTGAATTCTATTTTGCCGTCGTATCATGCGTATAAAAACTTGAAATGTAAGCTATTAAAACAAAATGCAAAAATGACATAAAACTGACTCTGAATTAGTACATGCAAATTCAAATTGATGTAGAAACCCACAAACAGAAGATGATCAGGAATACATTTATACTGCTGAGCAGTGTTCTCCCCTCAAATTTTTAATAGCATCCTAGAAAAATAGCAAAACCTTTAGATTATCAACTTAACAATCCTATTTATGGTTCCTTATGCTTAGATCAAAATGAAAAACCTGATCAAAACATTATTCTAAACAGGCTCACTGTAAATTCAAACTCTTCTTTTAACAATCAGAATGATCCTCTTGCTGATCACATATATAGTATCATGTGCAAAACAGTGTAGGCGAGACCATTGATTGGCGCGCTAAAATATCCGAATGACTGGGTCAGATTAGGTGAACGTTCGTCTGTAACGCCCACAACTCACGACGTATTTATTATAAACATTTAAACTGTGGGGTTGCCAAAGGGTTTCAGTATATATACGAACTACAGTGCACAGTATATTATATACATATTTTATTTGCGATCATAAAATGTACGAAGTCGTCCATTAATTACTATGTAAATTGGGTCGATTAAAAAAAAAGCTGAAAATGTTTCTGTTGCCAAGGGTTTTTCACAAGTATAGTAGTTAGCAGAAAAGTTCACCAAACTATACATTTTACCTATTCAAAAACGTAAATGCAAATTCCACAAGGCTTGATCCAAATAGCCGTTTTATTGTCTAATAACTTGCAAGTACGAAAAAGACAGGACAGAAGTATATTTTGTCTATATGTTTTGTGTACGCACACTTTTAAAGTTGATCATGCATTCGTTCTAAAATAAAATTTTGACAAGATAAAAGTTAAAAGATGACATAATTGGACATGCAACCGCAATTGTTAAATCGCTTTGACGTCCGAAAAAAAGATAATAACGAACACATGCATTGTAACTTTTAAAGCCAGTTAAATCCTTTTTTTTTTGTTGAAAGAACGTGCGATGTCATAAAAATTGATTATCAAAACATAACGAAAACACAAGTAAAGAACGTTTACACTGAAATGCAGTCAAGTTTAGCGATTGATAATTCATTGATAACATTCTGGCGTATCACAAACAAACAACTTGTAACGTCTCACTTCATTGGCCGAAAGATTTAAATACAACAACAATTGTTGTGTGCACGTGAATTGACACAGGTGACCGACAATGGAATGTACTACGTTACTACGAACGTAAAAAACAATGATTTTTGGTCGAAATAATTAAATAAGTATTTTGTGAATTTCAAATAGTGGGGTCGAAATATTATACTAATAATTTGTGTTAAGTGATATTCTTTATGCATGCAGCACTTGTACCGCTCTATGAAAAATATAAGGATAAAATAAAATACATGTGCCGCTTTTATACGGATGAATGTATGAACCACTTTAATTTCTTTCATATTGACGCTAGGTTATTATCCTGACAATGTCGTACAATGTAGTTACTTATAATAAGGATCTCATAATACTGATCCATTTCAAATTTATGATGGGTTGCACATTCCTCTTTTATTGTTTTCATGCTATAAAACGAAAATAAAGAAGCTAAGCGTTTGGTCATTCAGAAATGACGTGTCATAAACGAGCAAATTGTCCCCGAAAGATCGTACCATGTGTGCACGTGAATATAGATGTACTATGCAATGTACTATCATGGTCACCACGAAATTCAAATGAATTCAGTGAAGGCATGTTGGTGTAAAAAGGTTTGAAATGTTTCATCGGCGAAGATTTTATTTTTGCATGTGTGGAACTAAAAAATAAATAAATACTTGTGAGAAATGTCGTAGTTCATAAGGAACTATATAAATGTACTGTTTTCGATTTTGATTGGTTGAAAATTTATCATTTAATTTCATACCGTAAGAATAGAGCTTTGCATAATATTGTTGAACAATCCGCCAAAGTTACGTGTGGCATGCGTGCGTATTAAAATGAAATACAAAGTCATACATGTATGATAAACTTATAAACGAAATATTAAGAAATTAAGGATGACTACTGTAAAAGTATGTACAAAAATGGAGTCACCTTTTATCAATACATTTAGTGAATAACCACACTGTTTAAAACTGATTGTTTTCTATGCAGCTATTTAAATATTTACAATATATAATTTTCAACCGAGGATAGCAAAACAGTTAATTATAAATTAAGAAAGTATATCGCTGGAGTTTATAAAGTACATTTCCTTCCACTGTGCCATGGTTTGCCATGGTTTGCGATCTCCATTTTTTCTCTAAACAAAGCATGGCTGGTTACATGTTCTGAATTTACTTAGAATTTCGGGATTTTTTTTTCAAAATCAAGTAAACTCAATCAGAAAAAAAAATCACACTATCCTAAAACTTATGAAAGAATATGAATAATGAACATGACAGTTTATAACACAAACCCATTTACTATAAAAATCGAGCAATATCTTTAGTATGTAATTTGGTTATTTTTGTAGTTAAGTACGGTTTCATTTCAAGTACAACGTTAATTCATCAAGTCCATTGAATAAAAGATAAGGCAGGGTGAGCAACTTGACAAAAAAAAGGCAGGGTGAGCAACTTGACAAAAAAAAGGCAGGATGACGATTTATGTAAAAAATCAGGATAAACGAATAAATATAGTCATGACCTAACAGACTGAAAAATAGAAAGACAGGACAGAGATAACAACTAAAAAAAATGCAGGACAAAATGTTTCATCCAAGTCCTTCACCCCCAATCAAAATAAAATGGTAGCTCCCTTAATCCAGGACCAATTGAGAGGAGACAGTTGAATTAAATATTTCGACGTGACTGTTAAGATTAAAGTTTAAAATTTTACATGCACATGTATAAAAGCTAGAATTGCCATGCGATAATCAAGAACACAATCATGTTCGGGAATACAACGATGGAAGTTTTTAACGACCTTGACCGGCTACGTGAATACTGATCAGTCCATTCAGCTTTATAGTACGCGTGTTCTATTTTCGCAGGTGTCAGCTCGAAGATTTGAATTGACCAATGAAAACGATCGTTCCTTAACGAGTTAATCTAATAAAGTTTGTTTGACTGATTATGTTGCACGACCTTTCGCTAAGCTTGACCGCAGTTCAGTGTAAGTATTCAATATAAATCAAAACACAAAGGTTATTCCTGATTAGTTTTTCGAATTATTTTATTTAGGCGTTGAGACCCTTTGGTGACCTCACAGTTTAAATGTCTATAATAAATACGTCGTGAGTTTTGGGCGTTACAGACGAACGTTCACCTAATCTGACCCAGTCAATGGGATATTTTTGCGCGCCAATCAATGGTCTCGGCTACACTGTTATGCACATGATTCTATGAGATACAGGAAACTGGGAATACAATATGAACATCCAGCTAATTTAGAAAGTAAAAGTAATTCAACAAACAGAAAGCGTTGTTTGCAATACTAAATAAAAAAACAGCTGCAACTTTTAGATATTGATGGAAAAGATATTCCAAATCCTCCACCTTTTCATGAAAATCAACTAAAAAATTAATTTAATAAAGTTATGGATTGTATAACAGTATTCATAGTTTTGAAATTAAACAAATGTCTTATTGTTTTAAATTTTGTAAAATTTGTAGCTTCAAAAGGGCGCCGGGTATGTTTTTTTGTTTGAGTTAGATTTTTTTTCACGCAAAGGGCTTCAACGCTATCAATCAAAATTATTTGGTCAAAAATTAACACTAGAAGGTATGGGGATAATCTGGATTCAGAATATTTTTTTGTCCTCTGCTTGATTAGAATATTTTTTTTTCATCAATTTGGGAATCAGAATATTTTTGAAGAAAAAAAAACATACTCCATCCTGCCTTTTGAAGTTCAATGATCGTTTCCTTAACATTTTCCATCTGAACTTATTATTTTATTTTAGACAAAAACTATATGTAGGACATTCGTCCTGAACATGCATGAAATATTTGCCACTGGATGTTAAGCAAACCAACAATCAATCAATATGTAGGACATAGTCTTGGTAAGCTGGCATTCAAGGTAGCACATTCCTCATATTAAGGGGACGAAGTCCCCTATCATACAGTAGAAAAATCAATAAAAAAAAAAAAAAAAAAAAAATCGGGAAAATTTCCCGAAATTTTCATTGTACTAATGAACTCAAAATCGTTAACTTTTTTTTAACTTTTTTTTTCAGACTTTTTTTATTTTCCCGCATCTGCGCAGAAATCTTTTCCGGTATCGTTTTGGCTCGGGATTTAGGTAAAATGTTATGGGGACGTACCTTACATCAGTAAGCAAATCAATAAAACTACTAAAAATCTAAATAAAAAATCAATATACTAATAAAATCATAATCGTAAACGTTTTTCGAACTTTTTCAAACAGTTGCATTTTCCCCTGGCGGACGCTGCAATATATGTCATACGATTTCCCGAAAATTAATATGTATGATTACCGGAAAGAGTATGGACGACAACACAATAACAATAACATTTGTATTCTTATAATGTCCTTTTTATAATTCATGGTTGACTTGGCTTTAATGTTTGTTGTTTTTTCGTTATACTTTTAACAAAAAGACATGCATATTCAAAGTTGTATGAAGTCATATAATGGTGATCGCTATGATTAAGGATCACTGTGACACGTTGGTTTTGGTACAGATCTGTACCTTAACAACTCGATGCTTCATAGCAAAACGTCTTTTCGTTTACATTTAAATAGCAGAGTTTTCAGTCTTTTTAACCATTTAAATATACATTCTTTTAATTCAGATTTTGATATGATAAAAAACGTTACCTGACAGCGTTTCTTTGTTTACATTGCAAATGACGTCACAACATAATGTCTTAACAATAGAACCAACATCGGAAACGTTGCGGTATTTCCGTTTCTATTTCAACAGATTCTGAAGTTAGGTTATACCTTTTTATAAAAAAAAATACAAAACAACTTTCAAGGAATAAAAAATAAGCATTGTATGACATAAAAAAAAATTAAACGCAGACAATTAACAAAAAAATACATCTTTTAGTTTTAAATCATACCTTTTAATAAATAATTTCAAAAATGAACTCGCAGAACAACTCTTCTTTATCATATATTTCAATAATTTTATTAGTGACAAACTTACTGCCAAAAGAAAAAGAAGTGACACCGAAACGAAGCTGAATTTTTAATAATGACAATGAACATATATTTTTCTTATTCAAAATTATAAAATCATTCTACATAGAATGTGTCATTTACAACCGCATATCTTCATAATGTACCTACATGTTACACTGAGGTATTGACACAACTTTTGTTTTATATATACAATAACATGCATGATGGCTTACCATCACAAAAGAGTAAAAAAAGGAAAATGATACAATGAGAAGAAAAAAGAGAAATCAACTTCACATCACCAGATCTATTAGCAAGAAGTGAGAAATTTGTATTGTAACGCGATGCAGTAAACATGGTGAAGAAACAATGAAAAATGATTATTTCTAGCAACGTTTACCTTGTCACACAAATTTAAACCAATGTTTTTATGTTATCACCTTCTACATTCACAGTAGCCACTTGCAAACCCATTGCTCAAAGGTCATGCATCCCAATGAGATATGATGTATATTGAATTTTACAACCTTCAATCAGAGTTTAAAGTCTGAAGCAAGAAAATAAGACACTTTCATGACCACTGTTAGAGTGTTTCTACTCTATGTATATAGAAGCTGAAACTGTAACACTTATATGACTTAAGCCCATTTCTATACTGTTTTATGGTGTGATGTTTTTCAGATGTTAAAAAAATTAGGAGATGTGGTGTAATTGCAAATGAGACAACTTTATGTATATGCCTGTCCCAAGTCAGGAGCCTGTAATTCAGTGGCTGTCGTTTGTTGCTGTGTTACATGATATGTGTTTTTCGTTCATTTTTTGTACATCAATTAGGCCGTTAGTTTTCTCCTTTAAATTGTTTTACATTTGTAATTTTGAAGCCTTTTATAGCTGACTGTGCAGTATGGACTTTGCTCATTGTTGAATGCCGTACGATGACATATAGCTGTTAATTTCTGTGTCATTTGATTTCTTATGGAGAGTTGTTGGATTGGCAATCATACGATATCTTATTTTAAATTTTTATCAACCAAAGATCAAATGAAGTGGATATAAACAATTACAGGCAACCGTATAGCCTTCTAAAAAGAGAAAAACCCATACAGTATAGCCTTGAAATTACAAATGTAAAACAATTCAAACGAGAAAACTAAAGGCCTCGACATGTTTGTTTTTTTGTGTTTTTTTTTAGCAGTCGTCAGTTAATTTTACTTTTTTTCTGTACGTTTTAAGAAGACAACTGTTATAAGCTATTTGAGACATTGAATAGTTGCCATTCGAAAGCATAGAACTGTTCAAGTTTTTACTAGCTTCAATAGTTTTATTGTCTATTGTATTGGTGTGTCTGACATGTCTCCAAGGCATCCATATTTATTAGTATCGTATATCACCTTCCACATTTTCCATATAAATTGAGATTACTAGTGGCACTTCCTGTATACAAGGTGATATGATGTGCCGCTGGAATTGGTCACCTTTTCAAGCTTGAAAATATGTGTAATGGTCGGGAAAATATCAGAAAAATATGATAAGGTCAATAAAGTTCCCATAACTTCTTCGTCTGGCACCGTTCTTGGTGTTCCCTGCTGTGTTTTAATCAACCAAGTTTTCATTTTTGACATTTTGGTATTCCACTCCTACATTACACACCACATGAAACCCAAACAATATGGGAAAAGGTTACATTTTCACATACGCAATATATGAAAAGGTATCCATTTTTAAATCTAAATCATATGAATTGAAGGTGAGGTAACTCTGAAATTTTCTGAAGGAATTTAAATTAAATTTTGCTATTTTATATTTTAGCCCGAAAAATTGTACAGTGGTCCTATCTTTTCTTATAATATTATCAAAGCATTTTCCAAAAGTTGTCTTCTCGTATTTATTTTACAATTCTATCATTCAGTTTACATGTAGCTTCTAATCGCATAATTAATGATGTTTTTCCCTGTATAATGTGTCATTTTGTCACAACCTGTAGCTTCAGAAAATGCTCGGTAACCTATCATTTTTTATTGTATTTTTGAACATATCACAATATATATACTACATTTAAGCAAAGTATGCGGTGGCGGATCCAGAACTTTTCATAAGGGGGGGATGGGGAGCACTGTCTGACCTTTTAAGAGGGCCCGCTCAAGTCATGCTTCAGTTATTCCCTAAATGATCAACCAAATTTTTCCCAAAAAAGGGGGGGGGGGCCCGGATCCGCCTATGGTAAGAAAAAATTCTATCAATTTTTAATTCATACTCCCATACCACCTTAACGGGATTGTAAAGGTTTTCTGACTTCGTCCCCTTTCACAGGTAACACCTGCCTCATATTACGCCGCCTAGATAAACAAAACTGTGTATTAACCCTTTAGTGATAGAAAAACAGAGTTCAAATATATAAATATTCATGTTATAACTTATTGTCATACTTCCGTCAAAACTTTTAAACCAATAGCATGACAAAAATTATTTTTCGAACAGCTCTGATATTTTCTCATAAATTATAGTCAAACCCAGAGAGGTTCGAACGAAATCTTCCAAGCATAGTATCATTGGTTTCCTTCCCCCTTACTTATATTCCCCTGAAGTAAGTTTATGATGAGAAAATGTTCTCTACAAACTGGAGTGAAAAATATATGGATAGAATTATACTGTTTATACCGTGAAAACTAGAAGAAGCTATTATCTGCTTGTCAAGACTGAAATTTGTCATTTAAGACGGTAAATAATATGTTGAATTGTTGTGTTATCATGGTTATAACTACATGAACTAGTCCAAATAATTCGTAAGAAGGCGTCCCAGAAAAAAATTAAAATAACCTTGCCAGACGTCATAATTATTTGGACTAGGTTATAACTTTTGAACCGCTTGACCGAATCCCAAAATTTTGGCACCAATGAATTTCTTGTTTTTTTTTGTGCTCTTTCATAATAACATGAATAATGTAATTTTATGCACTTTCTCTACACTTCATATTTTGGCTGACCTCCTTAGTTTTTATATGATTGCAGAGCTCCAGATAAGCTGCGTATTTGCGTGATCACGCAATAAAAATAATTAAAAACCCAATGCAATTGCCCATTGCAGGGTTCAATAACCCAATTAATTCAAAGGAAAACCCAATTATATGCCAAAAACATGGGTTCTTAACGCTTTTATTCGCTATCGTTTGCGTTATTTACCCTTACTTGATTACAGTCGTCGCGTAAATCTATTTTTATAATATTTATAATTGGAAATGTCCTTTCGTTCTAAAAATAGAGCCCTGCATCAAGTAGCTGTAATGGATCCTTGTTTGAATTTTCCGTTGCTCAAAAGGTACACGTGTTTATGAAAACATTTCGATCTTCTCTTCGTTTATCCAATCTTCTTCTTTTCTTCGTATGAGCTTCCTATTATAAGGAACACCCCTTAGCGGGTAATATTAAAATATTCAATAGGGGGAAGAAACAGGGATAAAATATATTACATCAAGGTAAAATCCAATGGTGGTGCGCTATACATTGACAGTGAAATGTAAAAAAGAAATCATAGTAGATAAAATATACAATGATAAACATGAAAATGATAAAACCAATCTACAGAAGGTCATATAACCCAAATAATTAGTCATTCATTTTACCAGCAGACAGCTTTCTTAAAGTTATATAAAAAGAAAAGCACTTGTTACAGAATAGTTGGAACGATATATACAGTAACAATTTTTATAGTTCAAAGTTTTTTTTTCTTCTAATATTTCACTTTTCCATTGTCTATATTACATCATCCAATTCTTAATGACAATTGTCAGTCGTCTAGCTTTTTTAGAAGAGATACTCTTTGGTAATGAAGCTTGAAACAGAAGTGTCTTGTAAGCGTTTCCAGTTTATGCATTAACTCTTCTTTGAATCCAAGTTGTTCGATATATTTTGTACAGTCCAGTACAAGTTGCGTAACTGCTAGTTTATTGTTAAACAGCAGTTTCCATGTTCCAGGAGGAGAGTTTTCAGTCACAAGTTGTTTAATCGGAGTGAAGTATTCTTATCTCTCACTGCCTAGAACAGGACAAGTTGTTAGGACATGTAAGATATCCTCTATTTCCCTGTGGCATAGCAGGCATGTGGGGTCAATTGTATATTGGCTGAACTTATGTTTGTCGGCTTGCACCATGTAGGTCCCTGTCAGCATCCTTACGTTTGTAGTGGCTTTTCGAATTTCTATCATATGTTGACCTACTGAGTCCCATACAGGATGAGTTGATTCTTCCATGCCAAAGTTGAGGTTCAGAAATTTTAAAGATGACATTTGGAAAGCTTCCTCTTTAAGTCTGAGGGTCCAGAAGGATGAGATTTCTGTTTTTACTAATTTCTTCCAGGATAGTTTTGATGGAATTGGAATGTTTTTGTCAAAAATGTCCGGTAGATTGTATTTTGATAGTAATAAGGCAGTTTGAAAGAAGAAGCTATTGTTGTTGTCAAAGTTCACTGCAATTTGTCTGTTAAGGATTTCTTTAATTTTATTGTTGGAGCAGGTTGTAAGGGAGTGTAGAAATGTTAATTTCCTCTTGTGAATTTCTGCTTTTACAGGGAGAACTCCAAGAAGTAAGTATACCGCCGGTTTTGCTGTCCTCGTGGCAAGAGCTTGTTTTGCACGCAGTGTACCAATATGGAACCTCTCCAAAATCTGAATCTGAGTTTTTGTTAGAGAAAGGATTTCAAGGCCATATAGTAGTCTTGGTAGCACATATGTTCTATATATTGTGTATGAGATTTTAGGACTTAGTCCATTTGTACCATGAAGTCCTGAATTCATAAGGGCATATTTTGTTCTTCGAGCAGATTTTACACGGTCTTCTATATTTATTTCATTTTCTTTTTTACTTGATCTTTTAAGGCCTAAATGGGTAGTTTCATTTGAGAGTTCAATTATATTTTCTGATAAGTTCCAGGTGTTTGTGCTGTGATTCTTTGCAGATCCGTAACAGATGACTTTCGATTTTGTTGGATGGATATTGTAATGATGTTGATTTGCATATCTTCCAATGGTGTTTACCATTATTTGTAGTTCTGCTGGGTTAGAGCTTATCAGGGCGATGTCGTCAGCACAGGTAGGCGTTCCACAGTATATATTTCCAAGACTAAATCCTATTGCATTTTTCTCTAATTCTACTAGGAGATCCTCTACAAATATCTTATAAAGATGGGTTGACAATATTCCACCCTGCCTGACTCCTTGGAGTATATTGAAGCTGTCGCTAAGTTCTCCTTGCCATTTGACTTTAGATGTAATGCCAGAGTATAGATCTTTGATGACAAGCCATAGATCTGGTGTATATTCCTATCTAGCATTTTGTCGTGGAGTATCAGATGCTGGACTACATCAAAGGCAGATTGGACATCAACAGTAGCCAGATAGAGAGAGTTGTTTTTCCGTTCACATTTGCATTCTGATATAATGAGACTAGCAATTAGTGGACATAGCCCTTCTGTAAATCCAAATTGTAGTTCAGTGTTAGGAGTAATACTGAGTTTGCCAAGAATACAGAGTTCATGGAGTTTAGAGATTACAAGGGTTACAGTAATTCCTCTATAACTGGATATTAGACATTGATTTTTTTCCTTTTTAAGTACTGGAGTTAGAATTCCAGACTTCAATTCTGTTGGGACTGCTTTATTACTGAGTATATTATTAAATATATTTGTGAGCGTCGGAGTGACTGTTTCTTTAGCAAGTTTTAGATGTTCTGCACATAAGCCGTACTCGTCTGGGGATTTGCCAGTGTTTAGGTTGTCTATAGCTTTGGAGATGTCATCTTCTTTGTATGGTTCTATATTTGTTTGTTGGTTATATAGAACTTCTTCCACGAGTCGCTGCCTTATTTGGCATAGTTCCAAATATGAGTTATCAAATTTTGATTCTTTTGGGATACTGAGATCTTCATAGTACTTTGCGAATGCCTTTCTCTGTATAGTAGGATTGAATTCTAATTCACCCTCTATGTCTATACCTGTTGAATTTGTTCTAGGTTTGGATCTATTCCTATTGATTAATTTGAAGAATAAGTCTGTGGATGGATTATCCATAATTTGCTGGTATAAATTCAATCTATCTTCAGCATGTTCCTTTCTTTGCTGACTGCGGAGCTTTTTCTTTTCTGCTTTTAGTTGTTTCCTGAAAGGGTGGTCTGGTTGTTTGCCTTCAAATTTCCATTTTGAGTATAGCTGTTTGCAATTTTTTAGATGTTTTTTGACTCTAGGTGATGCCTTCCATTTTGGACCTTTCAGTTTAATGGGTTTGGTTGGTACTGCTTTGTTTGAGGCTGTAAGTAAGGCTTTTGTGATATTTTGGATGCTGTAGGGTGGTTTTTGAGTCAGTTGTAGCTTTGAGATTTCATTCTGGACGGATTCTATATATATAGGGAGATCGGTCTGGTCCCATTGAAGCTTATGAACTATTTGAATTTCTTTATTGGCTTTGTTTACACCAGTGGGGATGATAATGTTAGTCGTCACTGATACTGGCACATGAGCTGATACATTTGAAGATGAATTATTCCAGATTGTATACTTTTTAAACAGATTTTCTTGAGAGGAGAAGATATAATCTATTTGGGAGCTTGATTGTCCTGAATGGTGGAAGAAGGTTTGTCTGTCAGATTTATCTTTATCAGCAGTAAAGTTAAGCTCTTGTATGAATTCCTTTAATAATTGATCATGTTTATTATTTCTGGTTTGTAAAATTGTCCCATTCAGATCCCCACATAATATAATAGCATGGGTATTCAAATATTTTGTTGCTATGTTAAGAATGAGGTCGAGACATTCTCCATATTCGTAAGACGAGTCTTTGTCCATAGTTGGCATATAGACGTTTATTAGACATACGTCCACGTCTTATGAAATCAGAATAGCTATCACCCTCTCATTTCCGTCAGGAAGCTTTTGAATTTGGCTGTTCCATTGTTTTGGCCATAGGATAGATACTCCTGCACGACCTCTAGGGAGTTTAAAACCTGATAACGGTTCGTTTGTGTCATGGCATCTAGTATGATTATCGTGGTCAGGGAGAATTGAGTGTAGTATACTTGATTGGCAATCCCAGAGAAAATGTTCTTGCAGGCATACAATGTGTGAGTCTTGAGATAGGAGCTGGAGGAAAGATGTATTTGATCTCACTCCCTCTATGTTACAGGTTGTTATTCTGATATTCTCTCTATTAGGAGTGTTTCCTCCTGAAGAAGCTGATCTGGTGGTTGTTCTGTGAGGCTCATCTCCTGAAAAAGGTGGTTCTTTTCCTCTACTGTGATGTTATCATCTTTGGGAGGGATTGAGAAGTGTCCCAATTGTTGGCATTTGTCATATACCTCTGTCCTACGATTAGACATTTTGTTCAGAACTGTTGCACACTTTGTGTGATGAACTGGCTTCTCTGAGTTTGAGGCAGATGTAACATGATGAGTCTGATCGTGCATGATTGGATGAGAGGAGTGTTCAGGAGTTCTGCACTTCTGTGGGATTCCTTTGGATGAGTGAGTAGGAAGTCCAATGCTGTTGATGGGTTGTATACTCTGTGGTGCACCTCTGTTTTGGTCTGACGATATGTCTCCAGGTTGTTGGGAGCGTTGTCCTGCAGGTTGTTGGTTTAATGGGTCAAAATTGTGTGCAGTATGATTCATAATTGGAACTGCTTCTGGATGTTGTTGAGCAGATGCTGTAGCCGTAGTCATGATGTTAGGATGAGGAGTTTGTTGCTGCTGCTGGTATGCTTGATGAGGATGATTGCTCTGTAATACAGAGTTGCCTGTATTGGTCGTCCTATTCTGAAAGGCTTGAATATGATGGTTAGAGGCGATAGGATGAGTTCTGTAACCTTGAATAATATCTGGGAAGGTTCGTGCCTGAGTATGTACACCTGTAAACAATTGAGGTGGTTGTCCATGATGAGGTATATATGATTGATTGAAGTGATTGTAAGGATATGGTACAAAGGTACGGTGATGCTGGTTAAGAACCGGATATGGTGGATAAGGTTGATGCGGCTGAATATTGACAGGATGAGGTACAAATTGTTGGTGCACTTGGTTTTGCCCATGATATGGTATATTTGGATTTTGAGCATAGCATGGTGGAGATAGATATGAAGATGGATTCTGGTGCGGAGTTCTCACCTGTAAAGAGAGCTGATTGATAAGGGAAGAGTTGATAATCATGTTCTGTACCATTTGACTTTCCAAAAGTTTAAGTCTTGTTTCTAATAGGTCATCCCTGTGATTGCAATGGACAGTTCTTTTTTGACAGCATGATTCTTGTTGAGGTAGTTGTTCTATAGGTTGTGGTCTAGGTGGTACATTAAGATCTCCGTCTCTACTTTGTGTATTTACTTCTGATCTGCCATAATCCTTGAAAGTTTGCAATACGTTCCGGAGTTGTTTAACCTCATTTTCCAAATCGAGAATTCTTGTTTTCTGAATGGTATTGATATGTTGTTCAGAGTCATATGCTTTAGATTTTGGTTGCCACTTGTGGTCTTGTTTCCCTTTCATTCGATTGGTTGGGTCAAGGGTTCTTTGTTTATGTGCACCTGTCATATGAGTAGTATCAGGTATAACTGTAGCTTGTAATTGTTTTGATTGGTCAATTACTTTTGGTATGCTTGAAGAATTTATGATGGTGGTTCCAGTTTGAGCTTGTGGGTTTCCTAATTCATAGGAAATTTGCTTTGGAACGGTATAATCTTCATTCTCCTCCTCTTTTTGTTGATCTGTATAAGTGCAAGGGAGCTCGAGGTCAACAGATGTTTGTCCTTCATTAGGATTATCATTTCTTTCAATTTGGATATTGGTTTGTTCTGTATACAAAAAGTCGTCATTGCACTGATGGCAGTGAAAGTCAGATCCCTCATAAAGTTTCAAATCGTCTTCTTTGATGTTTGAGCACAAGTAATGGTACCAGTTGTCACAGGAATCACAGGCTATGCCTTCGTTTTCTACTGGAGTCTCACATTTAGGACATATAACTTGGTTGTTTTTATCTTCTGTCTGATGTTGGGTACTGTATGTGTCAGTGATATCCATGATGGCAGGTATTGAGGTAGTTTTTCCTCTACTCTCCAAGTTGCTCTTTACTCTTGTAGGTTGCAATGACACTGAAAGCGGATTGTTCTTCCCATCCTGATGTATGACTGTTGAAGAGCAATCCTTTAAATTTGTGAGTTGGGACTGGATAGTATTGTTACAAATGTTTAGTTCTTTAAATTTACTTTTAATTTCTGAGCAAAGACTATCAAAGATCTCATTGATGAAGATATCCACTCTATTACCATTAACTGTCATTTTGTTTGTTGTGTGGAAAAGATTGATAGTAAATTTGAGCATGTTTCCTGGTTGGTTATTGTTCTTTCTGTTGTAAACTTTGTAACAGGAGTCAATCTTGAGATTTGATAGTTCCACACCATGTTGCTCGAGTACAGTATAGTTGGTAGAGATATCCGTCGATTGTAGTAGTGTTAAGATTCTCGATTTTGCTAGTTCATATGCTGCTGTACTAAATTCTACTACAAAGTTTTTACCAGCTTTCATCTCAAAAGTTAAGTGTTGGTAGTTGCATTTCGTATTTTTTGTCTCCAGAGCCTTATCTCGATTGATAGCATAATTTCTATTACTCCTGGTTGTCTGGTTAGCTTGCAGTAAATTGCCTGTTGATAGAGCCCTTTTGTAAGTTCTTGTCTCCATTGATCTATCCATGTTGTTTAGCTGTTGCCACAAGGGATTTACTGAATGTTAGAATAAACCTGAACTGAAAGAATATCCACAATAAAAGTCACTGGTGTCTCACCTGGCACCACAGTAATTCATCCTGCTATTTTTGAACGATGTGTGTATATATATAGTGTTTGGTATAGCGCGGAAAAACCACACTGACCAATAGGGGTGTACTCTAATGCGGAGAACTGGCAGTATAGTGTAGCGCGGAAAAACCACACTGACTAAGGCTG
The DNA here is from genome assembly GCF_021869535.1 of Mytilus californianus. Classification (NCBI taxonomy): domain Eukaryota; kingdom Metazoa; phylum Mollusca; class Bivalvia; order Mytilida; family Mytilidae; genus Mytilus; species Mytilus californianus. The sequence continues at coordinate 1,295,944 of NW_026262674.1, forward strand.
CGAGTAGGCTGAAGCCCCACTGAACAGGTATAGCGCGGAAAAACCACACTGACCAATCAAAGGGGTAGAGGTGGAATTGGTAATAACCTGGTGAATTATGTTTGTGCCATATAAGAGACCAGAGCTGATAGTTTGATATTAATGCATGTACTACTAGATATCCAGTAAGAGGTAATATAAATTGAAAAAAAGAAAATACAGCAAAGTACGGATGCTAAGTGAGTTTTCTATATAGATTCTTCTTGCCGAAAAATAGGTTTTAATTGTTAAATGTAAACCAGTTTACAAATTTAAAATTAAATGACTATGTAAAGAAGGTTGCAATGTACTTTTATATTTATAATCTAATTACTAACAGAGAAAAAAACTTTTTAAATTAAAATGAAAGCTGTCTCTAGTTCTAAAATTTGGATATAACTAAAATATTAATGTGAATAAAATACAATGCAACAAATTAAAAGACAACCAAGATGACTGTTAAAATGACAAACAATATCAAAATACAAAGAAAAAATACAAAAAATAAAATTGGAATACCCTCACAGGAAAATCAAAACACAGACAATGAAAATGTAACGCAGCCAAATATTCTAGTTAAAATCTAAAAGAACACTATATGTCAGATTATAACATGTAATATACTGCCACAAGAACCTATTGATTAAAATCTAAAAATGAGAAAAAGTCTACTATAAACTACATATGTATTGATTTATATCTATATAAACAGTATTGAGTATTCTATTAGTTAGTCCAACAGTCACGAAAGATTTGCACTACAAGCTTCTTTAACCAGACTTTGGCCAGAACAGGGTCAGGGTGTATACCGTCTGGATAAAGAGAGACGTTGAAGTATTTCCTTTGTTTCTTTCCTTTGTGCTTTGAGGTTTTGCAGTTGGAGGTTCTATATAAGTCGTAGGAAAAATCTGGGGAGTGTGTGCCAAGAGAGGAATTGATGGATTTGACTTCTTTGTTTAGTAATATAACTTGTTGTTCCAGTAGGTGATCTTGTTCCAAAAAAGTTGATGGGTCTTTGTGTTTTTGTTTTGTATTCCAATTGACAATCGAATAGAAAGGCGTTTCCAGAAAGGTAAGCTTACAGTTTGGGAATTTAGCAAATAATTGTATTATGTCTTTGTATGTTGTTGTAATTTGATCTACAGTTTCTTGAGATTTTGAGGATGATAGGCAGATGTATCTAGTACTGCGATCGAATGAAGTTAGATTACATGTGCCAACCCAGATGTACAGCCAGATATCTCCAATGAGTTGTATTTCTGTTTCCAAATTAGTTTTTAGCCAGTCAATAGCCTCGTGTACTTTCCTACCTCTCTTGCACCACCATATGATGTTACTTTGGTCTTTGTGAATGAACTGTTGTTGCAGTCTGACGCCTTTACTATCTGCCAGAATAACAGGTCTATGAGTCCTTTTTCCTGTTGGTCCCTCAATGCGTTTATTACCGAACTTGGTTAACTTTATCAACGACATAAACCCTATGATACAGATAATACACAAAAAACAAAAAAGATTTTAAATATGTACTAGTATGTACCTCACTGAATATGCACAAGATTAGTAGATACCTATTGTCGGTGTAGCGCGGAAAAACCACACTGACCAACCGAGGTATTATACAGTGCGAAAAAAATTTCACTATGGTATTTAAATTAAATTTATATATCAAATTGTCAAAAATGAGTGGCTAAACACCTGTACTATTATACTAATACAACTTATTGAAGAAGAGAACACAGTTTCTCTTCATGCAATACAAAGTACAATAGCAGACAATAGCAGACAAAAGGAACAGATGACAGTGAATAATTTCTTATCCTTATCCTTATGCTTATCCTTTAAGTGTCAAGTTTAAATGCCGGTTTTATCCGGGAGTGACACCACCACTGGATTTTTTTTTTTTTATAATAATACCCCTCAATAAATTTATCAGAATTATCAACAGTAATGTAAATATTTGTTTTAATCCGGATTAAATCAATTTGAAATGATTTGGGATTGTGAAAAAAAAAAAAAAAAATTAAAACAAAACAAAGAACAAACAAATATGTCTTCCCCTTCTTAATCAAAGATGGCGGTTTGCCGGGAAAATTATGAACTAACTATCTGGATTTGTCAGAATTCTGGCGTTTACCAGGGATTTTTTTTGTGTATAATACAAAGGGATTAAATGTGAACGTGTAGGGATGATTGTGCTATACAAAGGTTTTGAAAAACAAGTGATAATGCAGGAATGGTGAAAAATTTTCAGCTGAGCTCAAACGATGCGTCCGTCTTCTCGGCCTCACTTCCAACTACCCTGTCCAATTAGCGTGTGACATGCTGTCACATTTTTTCGAATTGCTCGGGATTTATCATAACATACAATGAATTAAAACGAAAATAAATGTCCGATAAAAATATTGAATAGAAGCATGTTTTCGGCTTCTTTTTGATAGCTGAGGGAAAGTTATGATGATAACAAGACTCAGCTAGTGATTTTAGGAAGCGGCCATTGAACGCACGGGCGTGTTTGCGTACCATAACGAGAACATTGCTAGAGCGATAAACACGGGGTTCCGTCAAAAACGAAATCAGTTGGAAAAAGTGAAAGGCCAAATCAATTATGACATGATATGTAGTTTGAAAGCATCGGAAACCAAAAGTTCTGATAAGGGACAACTTAACCCAGATTTATGTAAATTGAATTAAACGAAAACAGTTTATATATTATTTTTTTCATTTTAGTTGATGAGTGAATACACATATCCGTTTTTTACGTCAATGCAGCTTGACACTTTCTGTGTTTTGGTCTAATTGTTCTAGATGCTTAAGATAGTTGTCTTATTGGCAAGTGCAGTATAACATTGTCATTTATTTACTTGATGTTGCAGAATTATTTGTAAATTTAAGTTGAATGTGGTCTCCGTCATTATAAACCACCCTATAAACCTTAAGGTTTTGGGGTATATCTTAAATCTGGAAACTACTTTTTATTTTTATTAAAAAGTTGATCTGGCAAATAGGTGAAAGGACTGGCAAAATTTTCTTACAGCACCTAAATTTCACATATATTACACAAAAATCTAAACACTTAGCCACACCTACCCCAACTATAATTAAACTGTAGGGTGATCATATGGGATCTAGAAAGGCAATTAGTTCCTGTCCAACTAGTGACACTAGCTGCAGTTTACATAAGTTTTGAGAAAATACAAAACTGACAGAACGTTTAAAACGGGACACAAATTAAATGTACAATTGCTTGTCAGTGATTAAACCAAATAAAACAGCTAGCACATATTCTACAAAGAAAGAAACACATTTAAGATGGAAACACATCTGGGGTTGATATAAATATGTGATTATAACATGCCTAAATATTCAATATTGTGTTGATGAAAAAAAACCAATACATTAAGGAGCTTGATGGTGAAAAACCCAATTTGATATTTGCTTGAGGGGTGAATTGGAATTGATAATGCAATTAAAAAACTTTATCACCCAATTACATAAAAAAATGGTGGGTAAAAACCCCAATTTGTGAATTCTTATCTGGAGCTCTGTGATTGCCAAATATTAAGAGACAAATATCCTCCAAAGTTCAAATTAAAGTTTCAAGATGCATCCTGTAAGAAATAAAGGCAACCATGTGGACTTCAACAATGAGACAAACCCATATCTCCAGCTGTAAAAGGCCCCGAAATCAAACATTGACATAAACAGTTCAATTGAGAAAATTAATGTCCTGATTTTAGTAAAACATGGTAAAAACAATAAATGAAAAACATACATGTATAATTATGACATACATGATCATGATGATATACAGCAACTAATCAGTAATGACAACTATCAAATCACAGGTTCCTGACATTGGACGGGAACACGCAGAAACTTGCGGCTGTATGGTTAAACATATTTGCATGCACCAAACTCTTCCCGATAATTACCTCCCCAAGTAATGTATTGTATAATGAAAAATTAACAAATCAAATCAAATCAAATATTTTATTGTCGTATAAACTTTACAGTTTGTGACCAACATGTATTAACACAATAAACATATCAGTGAAGGGTGTAACTTGAATAAGTTATTAGAGAAAAATAACATACATGTGTTATTACGGATACTTTCTCTTAATCTGTAGTAACATATGTTTGTTATCAGTTAAATGTACAATGTACCATAAAAAAATTTATTTTCAGTGGGCACTTGGGAATTCTTGAAACTTGGGCAGTAACTTAATACATAACCTTGAAAACTAATTTTCCAATTCAATTAATACATTTTTGATCAACCATGGTAAATCAATGAGACAAGGCTTCTAAGTGATAACTTAGCTGTAATAACAAGGCTTAGTTATTACAGGCATTTAACTTATTACATGAGACACTTGGGAATGACTCTTATCATTATTTATTACAATAAATTAAAATACATTGTGATATATGTAGGAGAAAAGGCTTTGAAGAGATGTAAAGAAGCTGTAATAACACCCTTTAGTTATTACAGGCATATTTTTTCTGTAATAATTATAACATGGGTGTGTTATGCATGATTGGCAAACTATGGGCTGTTATATCTTTCTAAAGTTTAATTTACATAAAGACAATTATAATATCATTAGAACTAGTACACAGTTTAACAAAATAAAGGATGTATAATGCCCCTTTGAAACATGTAACATACATACATGTATCTATCAAATATTATAATAACTACCAAAACTGAAAAAGACACAAAAACACAGAGCAGAGATATCTGATAAGAAAGTGAGATATATACATGGCAACTATTTTACTTTGTTTTTGAATTTCAAGATATCTCATATAATATATAAGATATTTCTCATTTAGTATATTAGATATCTTATACATGTTATATATTATATGAGATATCTTATATCATCTAAGATGTACATATTTAGATGTCATATACAGTATTGAAGTAGAACTTTCCTAAGTTAACATGTTGATATATGCATAAATGCAGAATATGTTGTAATACACCAAAACAGCATAGATATTTTATAGGTAATTTACTAGGGAGGTTTAAAATGATTTAAAATTGAAGGTTTTAGTCCTAACTTTTTTTTGTTTCTTACAGAGATAAACCTTATTACTAGGATGAATGTGGTAGAGGATTTAGTCACAATCAATGGTACCCTACACAGACATGTGGGAACAGAAGCTGGTAATAAACTGCATGAAAGGGATGTTTGTGCTAGAACAAATAGTCATGGTGGAGACTTAAAGAGACACATGAGAACAAATAGTTGTGGTGGAGACTTAAAGAGACACATGAGAACAAATAGTCGTGGTGGAGACGTAAAGAGACACATGAGAACAGAAACTGCTGAAAAACGTCATAAATGTGATATGTGTGCTAGAGAATTTACTACAGGTAGTGACCTTAAGGTACACATGAGAACACATACTGGAGAAAAACCTTATGACTGTGATGTATGTAGTAAAGGGTTTCGTCATCTTGGTAGTTTACAGATTCACATGAGAACACATACAGGGGATAAACCTCATAACTGTGATGTATGTGGTAAAGGGTTTAGTCATCTTGGTAGTTTACAGAGTCATATGAGAATACATACAGGGGATAAACCTCATGACTGTGATGTATGTGGTAAAGGGTTTAGTCAGCTTGGTAGTTTACAGATTCACATGAGAACACATACAGGGGATAAACCTCATAACTGTGATGTATGTGGTAAAGGGTTTAGTCATCTTGGTAGTTTACAGAGTCATATGAGAATACATACAGGGGATAAACCTCATGACTGTGATGTATGTGGTATGTCACGGAATAGGAGTTCCTTCATAATATAAGTTCCAAATGGAAACAATATTCTGGAATATTATTTCCACTGGAATAAATATTACAGTAAATGTTCCTAACGGAATAAATGGTATAAAATATTTGTTCCAACAGGAACAGATATTATGACATTGTTTATTACAAAGTTTCCAGAGGAACTTCTGTTAGGCGGAACAAATATACGTTGACAGGTAAAGGGTTTAGTCATCTTGGTAGTTTAAAGAGACACATTATAACACATACAGGTGATAAACGTCATGACTGTAATCTGTGTGGTATACGGTTTAGTCAGCTTGATTATTTACAAATTCACATGAGAACACATACAAGTTATAAACCGTATGACTGTGATGTATGTGGTAAACGGTTTAGTCAGCTTAGTAGTTTAAAGAGACACATTATAACACATACAGGTGATAAACGTCATGACTGTGATCTGTGTGGTATACGGTTTAGTCAGCTTGGTTATTTACAAATTCACATGAGAACACATACAGGTTATAAACCATATGACTGTGATGTATGTGGTAAACGGTTTAGTCACCTTGGTAGTTTACAGAGACACATGAGAATAAATACCGTCGACAAACCTCATAACTATGATGTAAGTGGTAAACAAATTTCGTCAAATTTAAGAATTCATATGAGAATACATTCAGGTGATAAACCTCATACAGATCTATAATAAACCGTATGACTGTGATGCATGTGGTAAAGGGTTTGGTAATCTTAGTAATTAACATAGACACATTAGAACACATACAGGTGATAAACGTCACATCTTTATTGCGTGGAAAAGGGTTTAGTCAGGATTATAGTTTGCAGAGACATATGAGAATACATACAGGTGATAAACCTCATGACTGTGATGTATGTGGTAAAGGGTTTAGTCAGCTTATTAGTTTCCAGAAACACATGCCATGATGAGAATGCATACAGGCGATAAACCTCATGACTGTGGTAAAGGGTTTAGGCAGCTTGTTAGCTTACAAAGACACATGAGAACACACACAAGTGCTTAAAGCCATGAAAGGGTTTAGGTAGCATAGTATTTTACAAAGACACATGATAGCACATACTTGTGATAAACTCCGTGAATGTTATATTATCATGTGGTAAAATATTTGTTGGGAGTAGTGACTTAAAGAGACACATGAGAACACTTACTGGTAGAAAACCTTAAAAATGTGATGTATGGGGTATAGGGTTGAGTGAAAGTGGTAATTTAGATAGACACACGAGAACATAGTAATAGATGCAATCAATTTACTTTTTGTGCCAAATAATTATTTGAAGAAGTGACTAAGTTACAGAGGACACATACTTATGACGAACAGCATTGATCATGTACATGTGATGTAAGCTGCTTTAGACTTGTTTGTAGAAGAAATGCTTTAAACATTTGTTAAAGAGACACATTAAAGATCATTAAAACACATACTTGAAATAACTAAAAAACTTATAAATGTATTGTATTAAGTAGTGGTTATAATAAAATGTAAACTAACAGACAAATGAGAACATATAGTATTACAAGGTTCTGGATTGGGATGGGTGGGGGTTTGGTGTTCCTTCATTTCAGTATTCTTTAATTTTAGGGCCATTTTTCTCTTTTCTTTACTCTGTTTGTCCATCATTCTGTATTCTTTACTCTGTTTGTCCATCATTCTGTATTTTTAATATTTTAGCACCTCATTATTCTCATTTCTTTTTTTTTTGGGTCCATTTTTCTCTATTCTTTATCATGTTTATATTCTTTGCCCATTATTCTTTTTGGCCAACGAGACAACTATCCACCAGAATTCAAATGATAAAGATAAAGCATTTATAGGTCACTGTACGACGACCTTCAACAATAAGAAAAACCAAAACAAAAAATAAAAAATGTGAATCAATTCAATCAATCAACTAACGACCTAATTTATACAATATGATTTACAAAAAACATATATGACAGACATGAACCAACGACAAACACTTAATTACAGGCCCTTGACTTGGGACAGACTCATCAAAATGTAGCGGTGTTAAACATGTTGCATAGCGCTAATTATATAAATTCTCCCCTAACCAGGGACATTGATGGTACATGTACATCACATCATACAAAACAAACTGTTAAAATCAGTTGGCGGCTAGAGAAACTCTTCGAAATTGGATGAACTAGCATGAAGTAGCTGTTATCTGCTATTTCATCGGGTTGTTGTCTGTTTGACATATTCCCATTTCCATTCTCAATTTTATTGTGTTTTTTTTAGAATCTTGCATTTCAGAAACACTCAGGTGTGTAACCGTTATATATACAGATATGTTATTTGGGAAATACTTTCAAATTGGTTATGTATAGAGTCATATAACAACACTTCAATGTTATGTGAAAATTCAAATAATTATATGTTATTTCTTTGATTAATTGGATCCTTTCCAGTCCATGCTGTCATGCATTTTATCTAAAATTGTTCGTTTATAAATTTTGAAATTATAAAGAAACTAAGGTTTCAACTCCCTCAGGCAAAGTTGACCTTAGATGAATTTGGCTATTTGTTTTAGGTATTTTTGTCATATAGCTCTTCAACGGTTTCGGTACTTATACATCCCTCGGATTTCAAATGTTTGGCTTCGAGCGTTCCTGATGAAGGTAAATCCAGAAAAGCGCTTCGGACACACGAAATTATTAAACGTGTTGTTTTCAATTTTTTACATCACCGGGTCGATACCTCTGGTGGTGGACTATCAGTCCCCGAGGGTATTATCAGCTCAGTAGTCAGTACTTCGGTACTGACTTGATTTAACAAACTTTTCTAAAATTGTCCGTTTTTAAATTATTAAATTATTTAGAAACTAAGGTTTCAACTCCCTCAGGCAAAGATGACTTTAGATGAATTTGGCTATTTATTTTAGGTATTTTTGTCATATAGCTCTTCAACGGTTTCGGTACTTATACATCCTCGGATTTCAAATGTTTTGCTTTGAGCGTTTCTGATGATGGTAAATCCAGAATAGCGCTTCGGACGCATGAAATTATTAAACGCGTTGTTTTCAGTTTTTTATCAATAATACTATCATATATTCAAATAACAAAATGATGTTGATGTGTTTAATCATGATACTTGACAATTTCTTAGGTATCTTAAGTTGTGTTGATGTGTTTGATCATGATAATTGACGAGATACCTTAAGTTGTGCTGATGTGTTTAATCATGATACTTTACAAGGTATATAAGGGGGATCTAGTGTGTGGATTTTGTATTAAAAAAAATGCAGGGTAACAATTTATGTAAAAAAAAAGGATAAACTAATGAAAAATGCAAGACCGAATAGTGTAAGATAAAAAGGAAGGACAAAGATTACAACTAAGAAATGCAGGACAAAATTTGTCATCTTAAATTGGCTATGCACGGAAATTTAGACAATAAGGGTCCCTATAATTTGCAAAGAGCCTTGTACTCTCTTTATATACTACTTTGTCATGCAAGGGTTTTACTGACGATCGGAAGACGACTAACAGTGATCATATTTATATTCCCTAATCACTCTTGTGGTTCCTTTTCGACATGAATATAGATTAACTGGTAAAGACATACGCGACAAAACAGATATAAGAAGATCGATGTGGTATGAGTGCGTCGTAGTCGTCGTCGGCGGCGTCCAGAAATATTCACTCTGTGGTTAAAGTTTTTGAACTTAAAATATTCTTGATTTCTACCAAACTTGGACATAACCTTGTTTATGATCATAAGATAGTATCCAGAAGTAAATTTTGTCAAAAAAAAAATCCTGTTTTTCCGTATTTTACTTATAAATGGACTTAGTTTTTTCTGCCGGGAAACATTACATTCACTCTGTGGTTAAAGTTTTTAAAATTTTAATAACTTTCTTAAACTATCCTGGATTTGTACCAAACCTGGACAGAAGCTTGTTTATGATCATAAGATAGTATCCAGAAGTAAAGAGGTAGGGCCAATTTCCACTGAATTTTTTTCACAGAAGGGCCAATTTCAAAAAGTGCTGAAAGAATAAAATTTACGATAAAAACAAGAAATAAAAATGTTTTTTGGTCAATATCTCGATTTTTATGTATTATGTTATGTCTGGAAAATAGTTAATTTAACCTCCAAAAAAGGATGAAAGTCAAATATGCGGAATTTACCGTGTTTTAGGTTGGAAAAACAGGGAATCCCCCTAGAAGGACACTTCAAACCAAAACAAAGTTATGTTTTTTGTTGTTGTTGTAATTTATACAACTTTCCCCCTCAAAAATTGAAATTGGTTTAGTGTGTCCTAAATACCTAAAAAACAACTTTTTTAATAAAAAGTGGAACATCACTAAATTTTACCTATATAGCTGCTTAATATCAATTATGTTTTCAAGAGTCGCCGTGGCTCCATCGGTAGCGCTTAAAACTGTAAATAATGGATTGTTTTTAAGATGGGGTTCAAATCTCATGCTAATTTTTCTCATTTTTTTATGTTGAAATATTAAAATGTTATGTTTCTATCACATTTTTTCGGATGTTTGTTTAATTCAAAGAGTCACACTGAAGTAGATGCTTGTACATAACCAATAACACGAGAATTGATTATATAGCAATGAAGCCCAAATGTTGTTTGTGTTATACACATAACGAAAAAAGGCCATATCAGAAAAATTTCAAAACAACAAAAATATTTTTTCTAAATCTTGAACAAGAACGTTTTAGAAAATAGTATGATATGTAACAAATGCAGACAGTAATTTTATCGCCAATCAACCAACTGTGTAGATACTAGTAATGGCATTGTTACATTGTACCACCGTCCCTACACCGAAACCTAAGTCATCAGAAAATGAAACAACACCACAGAAAAAATCAATTACACTACCAATCGTGACTGTAGGTAAAACATCAAGAAAGTGTTGAATCTGTATCACAACATAGGGTCGATCCATTTGGTACAATGCCATGCAGAGAAGACCAGATTACATGCCGTGTTTGTTACGCAAGCCGTTCTAGTACCAACTGGTGTAAGCTTATGTCCGGTTCATATAGACGGTAAACCTTAAAAGCCGGAACAGTATATAGATATAGATACATCCAGATTGAGGAAAACAACATCCCAGTTAAATGCGTCCGATATATTTTGGCTTCTTGGCATTAAAACAGAGACCGATCTTGAATCAGATTAGCTGATTTATATCAGATAATTAGATTATTAAATGTTTCTTGTATTTATATTTAACCCCCTTTTTTAGGCGCCACTTAGGGGCATTCAGTTTTCGGTCTGTGCGTCCGTTCGTTTGTTTGTCCGTCCGTCCGTCCCTTCGTTCGTCCGTCTGCCCCGTTTCAAGTTAAAAGTTTTTGGTCAAGGTAGTTTTTGATGAAGTGGAAGTCCAACCAACTTGAAACTTAGTACACATGATCCCTATGATATGATCTTTCTCATTTTCATGCTAAATTACAGTTTTTACCCCAATTTCACGGTTTACTGAACATAGAAAATGATAGTACGAGTGGGGCATCCGTGTACTATGGACACATTCTTGTTTAATATTTTGTTAGTTTTAAGTTAAACGAAGCTGTGAAATACATGTACGCTACAAATCACCTACCAACATTAACACGCTAACTGAAGCACCATGTTTTTTTTAATACAAAACTAATTTTGAATATCTATTAGTTGATAATTCATATTTTAATGCTCCTCAAGGGCACTAACAAACAAAAGCAATATTGGTTTTGATAAACAAAAAAAATCAATAGTCTTGGCCTTGATTATTGTAGGAATACCTGTTCAAGGTATGAAAATAGATGATGTGACGTGTTTTCATATACTATAATTTGCATCTATCGGGCTATTTAAAAACATGATTTACCTAGCTAATCAAATGAAAAAAACTCACGGGAAAATGGCCCTACCTCTTTTGTAAAAAAACCCCCATTTTTTCCGTATCATACTTATAAATGGACTCAGTTTTTCTGCCAGGATACAATACATTCACTCTGTTGTTAAAGTTTTTAAAATTTTAATAAATTTCTTATACTATCCTGGATTTGTAAAAAAAAAATCCATTTTTTCTGTATTTTGCTTATAAATGGACTTAGTTTTTTCTGCCAGGATACAATGCATTCACTCTGTGGGTAAAAGTTTTTAGAATTTTTTAAAACTTTTTTATACTATCCTTGATTTGTACCAAACTTAGACTGAAGCTTGTTTATGATCAAAAGCTAGTATCTAGAAGGAAATTTTGTACCTGCTTATCCGTATTTTACTTATAAATGGACTTAGTTTTTCTTCCAGTTAATATTACATGCAGTCTGCAGTTAAAGTTTTTAAAACATTTATTAGATTCATAAACTATCCTGCATTTTTACCAAACTTGGACAGGAGCTTCTTACAATCAAACGATAGTATCGAGAGGAATATTCTTATTGATTTTTCCCTCATTTTTTGTTGAGCCTGCGATTAACAGCAAAAGGAGGCAAGACACTGGGTTCCGCGGAACCCTTACAAATATTTATAGGTACCAACCTTCACCCTGACCTGAAACAATAGTGTAACATCACAACATAGGAAGACACATATTCTCCATTTCCATTCTCAATTTACATTATAAAATATCAATTAAAATGGCTTAACTCAATCAAAAGACATATTTACACAATTGAACATACACTGAAAATAAATAGGAATTTTTAAAACCATTTTAGCATGCATATGTAGTAATATCACGAAGAGTGTTTCCTTAACAAGGATTGATTCATTGCATTTTTTTTTATAGTTGTTGAATGTCTATAGTGGCAAATAGTTTACGCATGTTCAGGACGAAAACAAATTACATTGTAACAATACATACAAAAGGAAAGTCCAGTAATAGGTATACATTTTGGCCTATTTTTCTCTTTTCTTTATATTTTACCACCCAATTATTTTCTATTCTTAACTTGTTTTAGTGCATTTTTTCTTTAATTTTTTAGGCTATTTATTCTACATTGTTTGACAAGTATTTTCTGTTCTGTAAACCTCATCCAGACCCCCTCTATATATGATTAGGATCGAACTCTAATATGTAAAATTGAGAATGGAAATGGGGAATGTGTCAAAGAGACAACAACCCGACCAAAGAGCACACGACAGCCGAAGTATTTCTTTAACCCGAAAAATCAATGTAGGACAGCAAAACTTATAGCCAGTTTGACCTCATCCCTAACTATGTAAATAAAATAAATGTAACCAATTTTTGATCTATTGTCCATTAATAACTGATGTCTTGTGCATCCGGCAAAGCTAACTGATTTTTTATACGACCGCAAAAACATTTTGCGGTCGTATATTGGTATCATGTCGTTTTCGTCGTCGTCGTCGTCCGCGTCGTCCGAAGACACATTTGGTTTCCGGACAAGAACTTTAGTTTAAGTGAATGGATCTCTATGCAATTTTACCATCAGGTTCAATACCACAAAAGGAAGGTTGGACTGATTTTGGGGGTTATGGTACCAACCGTTTAGGAATTAGGGCCAAAAAGGGTCTAAAAAAGCATTTGTCTAGTTTCTGGACAATAAATTGTGTGTAAGTGTATGGATATCTCTGAAATTGTACTGCAAGGTTCCATATCACAAAGGGAAAGCTGGGATTAAGTTTTGGGGTAATTGCCTCAAACATTTAAGAATTAGGGCCAAAATCAAGCATTTTTTCTAGTTTCCAGACAATTACTTGTGTTTAGGTGTATAAATCTCTCTAAAATTGTACCATAAGGTTCCATATCACAAAGGGAAGGCTGGGATTGAGTTCACCACATTTATTTTGTGTCGGAAACCTATATTATGTCAAAAAATTGATCACAATCCAAACGGTTAGACAGTATCCAAACTTTCACCAACTGTTCAGGGTTTGACATATGCGGTCGTATCAGGCTGCGCTCAGCGAAGCATTTTATTTTAGGTTATTTTTGGGTACTTATCTTTATATCTAAAAAATGTAGGCCGAGGTTTGAGTTTGTATTTATAAGCCGAATTATTATGATGATTTAGCCGCTGTATTCAGAGTCGGCATAGTATACAAATTAATAAGCCTAAAGGACATATATATTACACAAGCTATAATGATCTTTTAACCGACATAATTGAACGAGCAGCGCTACTATGTACTGTTCTGTACATATATGTACATGTACCTCCGTTTTACTTCGAAGCACTCAAGTTTACAATCCTTATCGGATGAGCAAGTAATATTTACTCATCGAAGAGACCGATATCTTTACACAATAAAAAAACACAATGTTTTTTGTTCATTAATAACATAGAAACTAGTCTATGTAAGAGTGCGCCTACAAAACGGTGATTCCTATCCGTTGAGGAGGTGTTCCATAATTGGATTGAAATATACATATGTAAAGAAGATAACGTTGGTCTCTTTCCCTCGACTTATATATTCTCCCTTCAAACACAACTGTAAGTTAAATGATTTATTTTATTCTAAACAAACTGGAGTGAAAAATATATGGGTAGACTTAATAGTTACACTGTTTATAACGAGAAAACTATGATGAAGCGTTTATCTGCTTGTCCGGACCGAAACTTGTCATTTAAGACGGTAAATAATATGTTGTGTTATACACTGTATATGATTGACAAATATTATGAGACAACTATCCTCCAAAGCTCAAATTAAGTATCTACATGTAGATGCATCCTGTAACAAATTAAAGACAACCACTTGGACTTCAACAATGAGAAAAACCCATACCTCATGAATACCAATTACCTCCCCCAGCGTTGTAACAAATTATTGTATAATAAAAAATGGGTAACACGAATGACAAAATAACACAGTTAACTGTTCCATATTTTCTTCACCCTCACATTTTTCTGACATTGCCTTGACATGGCTTGAGGGCTCCACTTTGGTGGTCTAAAATGAACATGTTGAAGGATCGTATGCAATCATTCTTTTATTCCTCCCATTGTGATTTCCTTGGTCGCCATGTTGGATGTACATACTAATATTTATAATGATCTTTATGAACTTACCTGCTTTCTGTAAATCATTGTTAAGTTATAAAATACACTTACATTATAATATTATTTAATAATCAATGTTTAAAAGTCACCAATGTGTGCTAATATTAAAATTTCAAGTGTTATTTGGTCATTACAAGTGTTATTCGGTTATTCAAGGTACTGATGAAAAATTAACAAAAAAGCTTTAACACATGTTTAAAAACCGACGCGCCAGGAAGTAGTAAATTCCAACAATGGCCAGGTTGGAAGAGAAGCCTTGCGAAGTGGTAGGAACCATGGGAAGATCGTCCATTCAGATACCAAGCCTTTAGAACAATGTCATGTATCATATAAAAGTAAAACGAACTCAATTTACATTGTAAACAAACGTTATTTTTCTATATTTATCTTATCTATTTATAACTCTTTATTGCTACTTTCACTTTTCATTGTTTCTCTCACCATGACAACGTCAAATTCAATGTACCACTTTGAGTACTTCAGTAATTAATTTCTGTATGAAAATTGTCCTGATGACGCCTACCCTGCAGGTGAAACATGTAGACCATAGCAAATAAAATTGCAGACCATTTGAAGTGTTGTTGTCAATTTTGAGTATTATTTAAATGTTTAAAAAAAGTTTAAATATTGCAATTTTAAGAAAAGCCACATGCAGATGTATACATGTACATGTACAGTCAGGGATATAACTCTATAGGGTTATTACAGAAAATAACTTGCATGTGTTATTACAGATACTTTCATGAGTTGTCTACTCTTTAATCCTTAAATTTTCTAAATCTGTAATAACATATGATTGTTATTTGTAAAATAAATCATAAATATTTTAATTTTTTGTGGGCTCTAGGGAACTCTTGAAACTGTGCACAGAAACTAAATGTGTAGCCTTGATAACTAATTTTTGATGTAAATTAATACTTTTTCATTAACCACAGTGGCAGATCCAGGTGGGGGGGGGGGGGGGGGGGGGGGGGGGGGGGGAGCTTGCGCAGAACCTCATTACACATGTTACATGCTCTGATCATTACTTCTTACAATAAATTAAAATACATTGTAATTAAGCATGATGTATGTCTGAGCGAATGGGTTGGAGTGATGTAGAGAAGCTGTAATAACACCCTTTAGTTATTACAGGCATATTATTTCTGTAATAAAATAGGTGTACATGTACTATGCATGATTGGCAAACTATGAACTGTTATATCTTTCTATAGTTAAGTATACATAAAGACAATAGTAATATCAATAGAACTTGTATACATTTTAACAAAACTAATGATGTATATTGTCCCTTTGAAACATCATGAACATGTTACGTAGCATACATATGTTATCACAGTTGTTTGATTTTTTAGTCCACAATAACAAATGTGTGTTATTTTTCTGTAATAACCCTATAGAGTTATATCCTTGACTGATGTATTTGATATCAGAATGTGAGTTCTTATTATTGCTATATATATAAAATAGAAGATGTGGTATGATTGCCAATCATTGCCAATGAGACAACTCTCCACAAGAGACCAAATGACACAGAAATTAACAACTATAGGTCACCGTAGGACCTACAACAATGAGCAAAGCCCATACCGCATAGTCAGCTATAAACATGATAAAAGGCCCCCGAAATGACAAATGTAAAACAATTCAAACAAGAAAACTAACAACCTAATTAATATACAAAAAATGAACGAATAACAAATTTGTAAAACTTAAACAAACGACAACCACTGAATTACAGGCTCCTGACTTGGAACAGGCACATACATACAAAATGTGGCGGGGTTAAACATGTTAGTGGGATCCCAACCCTCCCCCAAACCGGGGACAGTGGTGTAACAGTACAGCATAAGAACTAACTATGAAAATCAGTTGAAAAAGGCTCTAGTAGTTATCATGGTCATATTACATGTATTATTTAACTTAATAAAAATTTCACAATAATTTCTGAATTTACAGTAACTACTAATAAAGAATGTCATGTACATGTATCTATAGACTAAAAAAAAATCAGCACACATCCAACATCCAATGGATTTAGTAAGTGTAAAGACGTCGTTAACAGTTGGAGAAAACATAACCTTGTGCAAAGCCAAAATAAAGATGCTGATAGATTATATCTATTTTGTACACTGACAAAAAATACATATTAAAATCCGGGATAGTTTTAATCAAGTATACAAATCCTTTGTTTTAATAAATTCTTCAAGAAAATGTTCATTAGATTTTATTTTTATCTAGGTCCTGGATTTGTACTGGGTTACAAATGTATCTGTACTGAGAGTAAAATTTGTGATGTAAGTAAACCATGGTAAACATGGCCATATTTGTTAAGACATGTCAGTGGCTAAACTGATGAACGAGAACAATAGAAAGTTACCTCATCTTATGATAAAAGTCAAGAAATTCAATATTGAAACAATGTCGGTGACAATTATACTGGTTAAACAAATATAATATGTAGAGACAACAACATCTGGGTTACCGCAAGGTGATAGTTTTATTGAGTCTACATGTTTCGCCACTTACGGTGGCGTCTTCAGGACAATTTAAACATAGAAAACAAATACTGAAGTACATAAAATGCGGTGCATATGGGGTTACAAAGGTTAACAAGACGTAACGTCACAATAATTGATTTGACAACTTTAAAATGAAAGTGAAAGTAAAAGTTAATAATGCATTGTCAGTGTCTTTTCCAAAATGGACAACACCTCACAGGACATTCCGTACCATTCCAAAAGGCTTCACTCGGAAAGAGGTACTACTTCCAATTGCGTCGGGAATGTTGTAAGATGTATGGTAGTCGCACATGTAGGGCATGGTGGAAGTTGTGGTGAATTGGTTACATTTTGCGGTTGTGGTACACTATCCATGTTGCAAGTTTATTTCAACAATAATCGTGCGGTTCTGCGGTGGTCTTCTTTTTCGCGGGTTTTCCTTTTCTTCGAGGTATGGGCGGTTTCTTCAGTGAGGTTGGTGGTAGAATGGAACTGGTCGGTAGACATGAGGCTAACGGTTGTAACTACAACGCAGGACGGCTAAGGTGGATCGTGTGCGGATGCAGGGGTTCACAGAAAAATAAATAATTTGTGACGAGTGAACCAACACCTTCTAACGGAAAAGCTGGTAGAGTAACCAAGATGGATACCGAAGTATGCTGCGGTTGTCTTAAAACCTCATGGAAATATAATATGTAGAGACAACAACATCTGGGTTACCGCAAGGTGATAGTTTTATTGAGTCTACATGTTTCGCCACTTACGGTGGCGTCTTCAGGACAATTTAAACATAGAAAACAAATACTGAAGTACATAAAATGGTTAAACAAATGTTAAAAGTTATTTCTAAAAACAATTGTACATTCAAAAAAATAAATTTGTTAAACTGTGTTATAAGAAATATATATGGAAAGAAATTATGTTTTATGTTAATTATTTACATATTAAGTTATTACATTAGAAGTTTGTGAAGCTGAAATTTAAAAAAAAATGTTGATCTTTTGCTGCATATTGTTAAAATAAAATTGGAAAAATTCATATACATCATTGTACATACAAAATCTAAAGATCTTCCAGGTCAAAAATTTCTGGAGTGTTCCATATAGTCGAATGTTACAATTTTCCAAAATGTACTTATTTTTATTTACATTTGATCTTTGCTGCATATCCATGATATCAATCGATTTCATTGGAATTTTCTCCTTGAACTTCTCTAATCTTGCTACATACATGTAGGGATGATTGGCATATTCCAGAGAGGTATATACATGGTATATTCATCATGTACATGTAGGTTTAAAATTGAGGATGGAAATGGGGAATGTGTCAAAGAGACAACAACCCGACCATAGATCAGACAACAGCCGAAGGCCACCAATGGGTCTTCAATGCAGCGAGAAACTCCCGCACCCGGAGGTGTCCTTCAGCTGGCCCCTAAACAAATATGTATACTAGTTCAGTGATAATTATATATAAATAAGAAGATGTGGTATGAGAGCCAACAATGAAACCACTCTCCATCTAAGTCACGGTGTATAAAAATTTACAAAGTTCGATTAACTTAAAGCTTGTTTCTAAACCTTCTTTGCATATTGAAGCAAATAAAAATTGTTTAAACCTATACATATAGACAAATGTTTCAAAATGATGTGGGTGTGTTTAACCATAGTTGTAAAGAACACTTTATATGCCCTTGCAACTGAAAGTTGGGGTAGGGCATATTGTTTTACCACTGTTCGTCCGTTCATATGTGTCACCAAGGTCCCACAGAGCACTGTTAGATAAGGGGGAGCTAACTCGTATGTACTCGAACCAAGGGACAGGGGGTCAGTCTATCGCTAGACTTAATGTTCTGATAGGCATAGCTAAAACGCAAGAAAGGTTTTCATAATTTAATTAACGATAACAATTTAGATAAATGATGATAACAATCAATTAGTAAACAATGCCAAATAATAATAATAATTAAGGTACAAAGTAAAAAATCTAAATATCAACTCCAAAGTAAAACTATTTCTTCTTACAATGTAAAATGTAAAATAAATGCCAAAACTACTAAATCATATAATGAACTTAATCTCAAAATCAAAATGTAAAAGTCTCAAAATTAAAGATTCCCAAAAGTATTTTCCAAAGTTAAATTATGAGTCAGAGATAAATTTTGTCTCAACACTACACAGTCAACTGGTAGACTGGTAGACAGTCTTATAGGTCCAGTATCATGACATGAGTAGTGAGAGGTTACGCTTCCGAAACACTGACTGCTTTCTTAAAAATTATCAAAAAATAAAAGGTGAGTCAAAGATAAATTTTTGTCTCAACACTACAAAGTCAACTGGTCGACTGATCGACAGTCTTACAGATCCAGTATAATAGACTTTAGCAGTGCAAGTTTAGGTTCCGAAAAGATGACTGCTTGTCCAAAATTTCACAAAGCTATTTATACTAAAACATAAAATAACTCAACATGACACGAGATGTTAATATTACTCTCATTAGTAAAAAATAGACGTTAATTAACAAAGCCTAATCCTATAATGCTTTGATAAAATCTTAGACTTTCCAAGTGACATATGCTAATTACAATTAATATTTCAAAACAAAGTGCTTTGACCAAACTGTGGCATTTCGAGTACTAATGCCACTACATAGGTAAAAATTAATTAAACGGCTTAATTAAAATTTTTCAAAATACAAACATAAAATTTTCTTTCTTAAAAATAAAACATATTTTTTATCCAAAATAACACTAACACAAATTTAAGCCAAATAACACACCATGACATATGCCCCATTATTGGTATATATATATATATTCAACACGACTCCTCCTACAGTTTGATTGCAACCTAGGTCAATCATGGTCAAGTATTGTAATTTAATTTATTAGCAGTTTCCAATAATAATTTTTCTGCTTAATTTAATTTGATAGAAATTAATTGTGATATATCACTGATATTTTCTAAATAGTCGCATACCTAGCAACTTGATCAAAGTATATTAGTTTGGCAACTATTATGAGGTTCTATCCCTCATGTCCCTAGTTCATGGTCCAGCAACATCATATTAATTTACTAGCAATGTTGCTGTCCATCAGATTGTCTTTTCTGATATTTTTTTATACAGATAGACAAAGACATATCTTTGAATCAACATTTTATTTATTATATACTGACCGACTTTAGAAACGCAACACTAGATTATTATTTTTAAATTTTTGAATGAATGTGGCACCGTCAAAAGTAATGACTGCCTGTAACAAATGCCAAAACGATTGTCAGAAAGATCAACCAATTCTGTTCCACATGTTTTGGGTTCTGTTTTACACATTCTGACTATGCGTTTGTTCCACCCATTACAATGGGTTTTGGCAATTATGCGGTTGAATCTTCAGGGCTTAAAATGTTTTTCTTCAGTCGATTCTTCGGCAGTTCAGTTTATGGGAAACGTTTATGGCATGAATCGGTGCGCAATGGCATTCGGCAATTTGATAAGCAGTTGACGTTGCGGCCGTAAACATGTCTCGCAAATGACGTTGCGTAATCAAATTCTATTGACGTTGCATTGTCACTACATGTTGATCTGGTCATTGATGGTCAGCAACAAATCCCGTCTACCTGTATCGTTGTCGGAAGGACAGTAAGACGAGATTCTGAAGTCAAACTGTATGGTTGCAGCACGTTCATGTTTTCCTCTTTGCAGTATTCTTATGGGCTGATTCAGTTTTTTATTCCTCAGACTTGGCAATATGAAGATGCAACATTTTTTAACTGATTTAAGTGTGGCAAAGGATTGAAAGAACTGTTTCACGAAGCAAAACAAACTGAAAAAATCTTTTATGGGTTCCAAATTTCGCTCTAAGAAATTCGTGCGACTTCAAAAATCCGGTATATTCAATAACCACTGGTAAGTCAGATGTTGATTTTTTCGTAAGAGAAGGAAGTATGGTAAGCATTAATATTAGTTGTATGAGAATCAAACATGATGTGGGAAAAAAATCAACAAAATGAGTGTTGCGTTTTTAAAGTCAGTCAGTATAGATAAAAAGATGTGGTATGTAAGTGCCAATGAAACAACTCTCTATCCAAGTCACAATTTTAATGTATGAAAAGTTAACAATTATCAATCAGGGGTACTACTTGTTACAAGTAAGATATACTTATATAAGTTAATTATAATGTTTGAATATATTCTCTCCTTAATTTTCTCAAAAAATTACTTGTATAAGTAATTTATTTTTACAATCCCCAAGGATTTGTACACTATACAAATCCTTGCAATTCCACAAAAATCCTCAAGTTTTGAGATGTAAAAATATGCCTTTAAAAAATTTTCTCAGGTTAGCTCATAATTTTTCATTAAAGTTCAATTTTTCATCTCATTAATTCAACAAAGAAACTGATTGCACAAATATCTTAAGTATTTGCACAAGGTCTTCAAAAACTGCCCCTTGGGGCTTGTAAATGACCAGTGTTCTGAAGATAACAGACAAGTGAGATTTTCATTGTCCATGAAATTATACTTAAATGATTAGTAATGACATCTGCAAAGAACAGACAATTAAAAATTCAATTAGGAGTAAACATGGTAAAGTAGTCTTAAAAAAATTAAGAAAAGAAGATAGGATAAAATTGAGAATGGAAATGGGGAATGTGTCAAAGAGACAACAACCCGACCATATGGCAGACAACAGCTGAAGGCCACCAATAGGTCTTCAATGCAACGAGAAACTCCCGCACCCGCAGGCGTCCTTCAGCTGGCCCCTAAACAAATATGTATACTAGTTCAGTGATAATGGACGTCATACTAAACTCCAAATTATACACAGGAAACTAAAATTAAAAATGATATAAGACTAACAAAGGCCAGAGGTTCCTGACTTGGGACAGGCGCAAACATGTGGCGGGGTTAAACATGTTTTTTGAGATCTCAACCCTCTCCCTATACCTTTAGCCAATGTAGAAAAAACAAACGCACAACAGTACGCACAGTAAAACTCAGTATAAGAGAAGTCCGAGTCCGATGTCAGAATAGGAAACAAAAGAAAATAAACAAAATGACAATAATACATGAATAACAACAGACTACTAGCAGTTACTGACATGCCAGCTCCAGACCTCAATTAAACTGAATGAAAGATTATGTCTTCATCATATGAATATCAGGCACAATCCCTCCTGTTAGGGGTTTAGCATTATACCGTCATAAAATATATGAGAAGAACATAACCCGTGTCATGCCAACAACTGGTTTTAGAATAAATGTGTTTAATTCCGATAGAAAGACCCTATAAGTGAATCAATAGTAACATGATTAAAGCCAAAATATGCAATCTTTACTGACCTGACAACAGTATCGTAACTATATCCCTTCTTAATAAGTCTGTTTAAAGGTTTTGTTAGCTTTTGAGGTGAATCAGTCAGGGGACTTATTGAAATAAGTGATTTTTAAATCACTTATTTAAGTAGCAAATTCGAAGTTTTGTCACAAATTGGGATTTTGTAGTTTTACCAAAATTTTAAACACATAGGTTTAGATAATATCTTTTCATTAGTAAAATTGAAAAAAATGAACTTTTTGCTTCTTTTAAAATAAGCATCAAGGTTTATGCCTTTGATGCAATCATTTAGCTGCAAATTCTATTTTACTTGAAAAAATGCTATTAAAATGGCTTTACATAATGAACTGATACTTTCTTAACAGATTTTTCCCAGCAGTTGGAGTATTTTTCCTGTAAAATTCAAGGTTTCATCTTATAGATTATGTAATAAAATTCTACTGTTCGTGATCAAAATTTCACTGTTCGGGGGTGTTGAAATAAGGGGGGGGGGTTATTAAAATAATAATACTTAAAGAAGTGATTTTTTGGAAGGAAATTGAGGTATGATACTTAAACAATTGATTTTTGTCGAGCCTGCGACTTTTGTCGCAGAAAGCTCGACATAGGGATAGTGATCCGGCGGCGGCGGCGGCGGCGGCTACGGCGGCGGCGGCGTTAGCTAACTTCTTAAAAGCTTTATATTTTAGAAGGTGGAAGGTCTGGATGCTTCATACTTTGTATATGGATGCCTCATGTTACAAAGTTTCCGACAGTCACATGTCCAATGTCCTTGACCTCATTTTCATGGTTCAGTGACTACTTGAAAAAAAAGTTAAGATTTTTTGTAATGTTAGATTCTCTTATTATAAGTAATAGGATAACTATATTTTGTATGTGCGTACCTTGCAAGGTCCTCATGCCCGTCAGACAGTTTTCACTTGACCTCGACCTCATTTCATGGATCAGTGAACAAGGTTAAGTTTTGGTGGTCAAGTCCATATCTCAGATACTATAAGCAATAGGTCTAGTATATTCGGTGTATGGAAGGACTGTAAGGTGTACATGTCCAACTGGCAGGTGTCATCTGACCTTGACCTCATTTTCATGGTTCAGTGGTTATAGTTAAGTTTTTGTGTTTTGGTCTGTTTTTCTTATACTGTATGCCATAGGTCTACTATAGTTGGTGTATGGAATGATTGTAAGGTGTACATGTCTAGCGGGCAGGTGTCATCTGACCTTGACCTCATTTTCATGGTTCAGTGGTCAAAGTTAAGTTTTTGAGTTTTGGTCTTTTTTCTAATACTATATGCAATAGTTCAACTATATTTGGTATGTGCGTACCTTGCAAGGTTATCATGCCCGTCAGACAGTTTTCACTTGACCTCGACCTCATTACATGGATCAGTGAACTAGGTTAAGTTTTGGTGGTCAAGTCCATATCTCAGATACTATAAGCAATAGGTCTAGTATATTCGGTGTATGGATGGACTGTAAGGTGTACATGTCCAACTGGCAGGTGTCATCTGACCTTGACCTCATTTTCATGGTTCAGTGGTTATAATTAAGTTTTTGTGTTTTGGTCTGTTTTTCTTATACTGTATGCCATAGGTCTACTATATTTGGTGTATGGAATGATTGTAAGGTGTACATGTCTAGCGGGCAGATGTCATCTGACCTTGACCTCATTTTCATGGTTCAGTGGTCAAAGTTAAGTTTTTTGAGTTTTGGTCTTTTTTTCTAATACTATATGCAATAGTTCAACTATATTTGGTGCATGGAAATATTTTATGATCTATTTGTCAGTCACGCAGGTTTTATTTGACCTTGACCTCATTTTCAAGGTTCATTGCTCAGTGTTAAGTTTTTGTGTTTTGGTCTGTTTCTCTTAATCTATAAGCAATAGGTCAACTATATTTGTTGTATGGAAGAATTGTTAGCTGTACATGCCTGCCCAGCATGGTTCATCTGACCTTGACCTCATTTTCATGGTTCATTGGTCAATGTTTAGTTTACTTGGTTAATGTTAAGTTTATGTGACAGTTGTAATAAAGCTTTATATTTAGGACTATCAACATAATATCAATGATTAGTAAAGAAGGCGAGACATTTCAGCGTGTGCACTCTTGTTATGTCATTATCCTAGATTTAGTACAAGGTCATCACCTGACATAACCCGGTCATCCTATCAACACAGGTGTTGGTTCTGATAATTTTAGCAACATAATTAGTTCCTGGATCATTAGTATTCTATATTTAAAGCTACAATAAAATTAAATCACTTAGTCTAGTGATTAATTTGTACTACTTAAATAGGTGATTATTAAAGAAAGACAACTCTTACTTCCAACCCTTATGGACATAATGTTACTTGAATACAGTTGAGTTATATTTACGAATGATGTCCTTATACCGATGATAAAATTTAGTAAATGTTTTGACTAGTTTATGATATGGAAAACCCTGGTGTAATAATTTTTCAGTAATACATAAATTTATCTCGCTAAAATCTAATACGTTGTTACATACACAAGCGAATCGTACAAGTTGAGATATATATTAAACACCATAAGATGGTGACAAGGGAACATCACCATCTAAAAATGGATAATTAACGATATGAAATGAAAATAATCTCTTTTATCATAAATTTTTGTATTACGCATGACTTTTGTATTAAGGATGACTTTTTTACTTGTAATTATATAAGTAAAAAAAAAAAATTGAATGTCTAAGGGACATAACTAATCAAAAATATAATTAAACTATACAAGTAAATAAAATACACTTGTATTAGTATCCTACAAATTTACTTATATAAGTATATTAATATTTGCTTTTTCAAGTAATAAATAAAAATTACTTGTACAAGTAGTACCCCTGACTGATTATAGGTCAAAGTACGGCCTTCAACACGGAGCCTTGTAAATAATATTGCCATTTATCAACATTCTTTAACCTTATGAATAAACATGATAAAGAAGATGTGAGTTATACATCAATGAGGCAGTACAGCATTATATATATATATATATATATATATATACTTCTTGTACATGTTGTACAAAATGTATATAGCATGGAATTAGAATTACCCAAACATGCAGACACATATATGTCAAAATAGATATGCTATGTGTAACGTGTAATTTGCAGAAAGGTATCAAAAGGTTTACATGTGACGTTTTTATTTTTTTTTGTTCCTTACAGAGTTGTACAAGAACTGATCACATACTGGAGATAAACGGTATCAATAAGATGTTAGAGGGAGGAGAGGATTTAGTCACAATCAATTGTACTTTACCGAGACACATAACAACAGAGGCTGGTAAAACACATCATAAATGTGATGTTTGTGCTAGAGAATTTAGTCAAAGTAGTCACTTAAAGAGACATGTGACATGTGTGAGAACACATACTGGTGAAAAACCTCATGAATGTGATGTTTGTGATAGGGAATTTAGTCAAAGTAATGACTTAAAGAGACACATGAGAACACATTTGGGAAATAAACCTCATGGTAGTTTACAGAGTCACATGATAATACATACAGGTGATAAACCTTATGACTGTGATGTGTGTGGTAAAGGGTTTAGTCATAGTGGTAATTTTCATAAACACATGAGAACACATGATAAACCTCATGCCTGTGATTTATGTGAAAAAGGGTTTAGTGAGCATGGTAGTTTACAAATTCACATGAGAACACATACTGGAAATAAACCTCATAGCTGCGATGTATGTGGTAAAGGGTGTAATCAGCATGGTAGTTTACAAATTCACATGAGAACACATACTGGAAATAAACCTCATAGCTGCGATGTATGTGGTAAAGGGTGTAATCAGCATGGTAGTTTAGAAATTCACATGAGAACACATACTGGAAATAAACCTCATAGCTGTGATGTATGTGGTAAAGGTTTTAGTCAGCATGGTAGTTAACATATTCACATGAGAACACATACAGGTGATAAACCTTATGGCTGTGATGCATGTGGTAAACGGTTTAGTCAGCTTGGTAATTTACAGATTCACATGAGAATACATACTGGCTATAAACCTCATGAGTGTGATGTATGTGGTAAAGGGTTTAGTCATCATGGTAGTTTACAAATTCACATGAGAACACATACAGGTGATAAACCTTATGGCTGTGATGCATGTGGTAAACGGTTTAGTCAGCTTGGTAATTTACAGATTCACATGAGAATACATACTGGCGATAAACCTCATGAGTGTGATTTATGTGGTAAAAGGTTTATTAAGCATAGTAGTTTACAGATTCACATGAGAACACATACAGGTGATAAACCTTATGACTGTGATGTATGTGGTAAAAGGTTCAGTGAGCATGGTAGTTTAAAAATGCACATGAGAATACATACTGGTGATAAACCTCATGAGTGTGATATTTGTGGTAAAAGGTTTATTATGCATAGTAGTTTACAGATTCACATGAGAATACATACAGGTGATAAACCTTATGATTGTGATGTATGTGGTAAAGAGTTCAGTCGACTTGGTGATTTACAGAGACACATGAGAACACATACTGGTTATAAACCTCATGAATGTGATGTATGTGGCAAAGGGTTTAGTGATCTTAGTAATTTCAAGAAACATATGAAAATGCATACAGATAAAACATGAAAACCTCACATTTGAGATGGCAAAGGGTTTAGTCAATTTAGTAGTTTAAAAGGAAGTATGAGCATACATTCCATACAATTTACCTGATGACAGTGGTGTATATGGTACAGAGTTTGGTCAGCATTGTAATTTACATATTGACATGAGAACACAGACATGTTATTAACCTCATGACTGTGGTGTACATGGTAGAGGGTTTAGCTAGCTTAGTAATCATGGTAACACATGAGAGTGAGAACACATGATTGTGATGTATGTTGCATATAGTTTAGTCATATATTCATGTAATTTAAGGAGACATATGAACATGATGAAAATACATACAAGCAAAACATATAAATCTCACATTTGTAATGCATGTGGTTAAGGATTTAACTAGCTTAGTATTTCATAGAAACACATGAGAACACATACAGGCGAAAAAAATCATCACTGGTGATGTATGTGGTAAACAGTGATAAAGGTTTCATTTTACTAAATGTGATTAACAGAGACACACGAGAACACATACAGGTTATAGACCTCATGACTGTAATGTATGTGGGAAAGAGTTCAGTCTACTTTGTGATTTACAGAGACACACTAGAACATATACAGGTTATAGACCTAATGACTGTGATGTATGTGGGAAAGAGTTCAGTCTACTTTGTGATTTACAGAGACACACGAGAACACACTGGTTATAAAACTCGTGACTGTGATGTATGTGGGAAAGAGTTCAGTCTACTTTGTCATGTTTGTGATTTACAGAGACACACGAGAACACATACAGGTTATAGACATCATTACTGGGATGTATGTGGGAAAGAGTTCAGTCTACTTTGTGATTTACAGAGACCCACGAGACCACATACAGGTTATAGACCTCATTACTGTGATGTATGTGGGAATGGGTTAGTCATCTTATTGATTTAAAGAGGCATATGAAAATACATACAGGCAAAATATGTAAACTTCACATTTGTCAGTTTGTGGTGTACCAAACAAATGTATGAAAATACATACAGGCAAATTACCTTATGACTGTAATGTATGTGGTACAGGGTTTTGTTAGCATTGTAATTTACATATTGACATGAAAACATATTAATCGCATGACTGTTGTGTATATGGTAAAGGGTTTAGCTAGCCTATAGATATGTAAAGAGACACATGAGAACACATAAGGTGAATAATCTCTTGACTGTATGTGGTAAAGGTTTTAATCAGCATGTTGACTCAAAGAGACACATTTGAATACATAATGGGATAAAACTCTGAAATTAGATGTTTGAGGTTGGACAATGTTGGAGGTTCAATATGAGTGATAATCTACATACTTAGATATTTAGAACATATACTAGTAAATAAGTGATAATTTACGTAAACACACACATGAGAACCCATACTAGTGATAAGTGATAATTTACATAGACACATGAGAACCCATACTAGTGATAAGTGATAATTTACGTAGACACATGAGAACCCATACTAGTGATAAGTGATAATTTACAGACACATGATAAAATTGAGAATGGAAATGACACATGAGAACACATACTAGAAAATAAGTGATAATATACGTAGAGACATGTACGAGAAATCATAGTAGTGATAACTTACGTAGACATATGAGAACAAATATAAGTGATAATTTATATAGACACATGAGAACACATACAGGTGATTAATATTTTGACTGTATTGTGGTAAAGGTTTAAGTCAGCATGTTTACTTAATACACATAAAGGGGATAAAACTCTGAAATGAGATGTTTGAGGTTGGGGGTTCAATATGAGTGATAATCTACTTACTAAAGACATGAGAACACAAACTAGTAAATAAGTGATATAAACATGAATAATTTACAATTGCATATATGTTTTTATGCCCCATTTATGGGCATTATGTTTTCTGTTCTGTGCATCCGTTCGTCCGTCCGTCTTTCCCGCTTCAGGTTAAAGTTTTTGGTTAAAGTTTTTGGTCAAGGTAGTTTTTAATGAAGTTGAAGTTCTATCAACTTGAAACTTAGTACACATGTTCCTTGTGACATGATCTTTCTAATTTTAATGCCAAATTAGAATTTTGACCACAATTTAACGGTCCACTGAACATAGAAAGTGATAGTGCGATTGGGGCATCCGTGTTCTATGGACACATATTCTTGTTTTATATCTATTCCGACAGACTGACCCGGATTATTCATGCAAAATATCCATAAACCAACAAATGAAAAAACCCAGGCCATGTGCTGCTCTTCGTTGTATGCGCTCTATATAATGCGGTTAAATGTCTTTCTGTAGATATAGGTCATATACAGTGCCCGAGTAACCCAAGACAGAACGAACAAGTGAGATGTAGGCAGTTTCCTTAAAATGTTTATTGTAGTGTTTAAGGTTCCTTTTAATAAATCTAAGTGTGGAATTAGTTTTTATTGTCAAATTTGTTAATATGAGATGACCATTTCAAAGTATCAATAATGATAAATCCTAAGCACAGATTTTCACTGACTTTTTCAAAAACGTGATTACTTAGTATATATATACATGTAACTGTGTGTTAACGGTGACCTGGATTACTTAGTATATATATACATGTAACTGTGTGTTAACGGGGACCTGGATTACTTAGTATATATATACATGCAACTGTGTGTTAACGGGGACCTGGATTACTTAGTATATATATACATGTAACTGTGTGTTAACGGGGACCTGGATTACTTAGTATATATATACATGTAACTGTGTGTTAACGGGGACCTGGATTACTTAGTATATATATACATGTAACTGTGTGTTAACGGTGACCTGGATTACTTAGTAAATATATATGCATGTAACTGTGTGTTAACGGTGACCTGGATTACTTAGTATATATATACATGTAACTGTGTGTTAACGGTGACCTGGACCACTTAGTATATATATACATGTAACTGTGTGTTAACGGTGACCTGGATTACTTAGTATATATATACATGTAACTGTGTGTTAACGGTGACCTGGATTACTTAGTATATATATATATATATATATACATGTAACTGCATGTAACTGTGTGTTAACGGTGACCTGGATTGCTTAGTATATATATACATGTAACTGTGTGTTAAAGGTGACCTGGATTACTAAGAATATATATACATGTTACTGTGTGTTAACGGTGACCTGGATTACTTAGTATATATATATATGTAACTGTGTGTTAACGGGGACCTGGATTACTTAGTATATATATATACATGTAACTGTGTGTTAACGGGGACCTGGATTACTTAGTATATATATACATGTAACTTTGTGTTAACGGTGACCTGCTACGTACGGTGATTTGGCACAACATATAGCATTTGCTGGCATTGAAATGCATATCCCAGTCCTTTGCCCAATTTTGTAACGAGTTTAGATCCTTCTGTATTTGAAGTTGGTCCTGTGGTGTGTTGATGTTACTATACAGAAAACAGACGTACTTGTGATTTTACACAGAGTAGCAAGTCATTAATATGACATAGAAAAAGAAGGGGATCGAGAACTGTTCCCTTGGGCACCCCTGAGTCGACAGAGCAAGATGAAGAAAATTTTCCTTCGACGATAACTCGCTGTTAACGTTGCATAAATTGACTGAATAGAATTATTTTGTTATCAACACACATTGTATTCCAGTATACTAGTTTATGCAAATCAAAGGGGAAATAATAATTTGGTTGCGTCAATACAATTATTCGGCGATTTTTTTCACCAAACTTTAACATCATGTTCAAATAATAAACATGCAACTAGCGTACTAGACAACAATAGAAAAAAATCAAAAAAATCAGGGCGAATGGACCCTGGGCGAACAGGTGTCAGGGCGAATGGACCCTGGGCGAACAGGTGTCAGGGTGAAAAGGTACTTAGGCGAACGTGGATCGACAGGGCGAACGGACCCGGATTCACATTTGGAATTATTTAATCCATACAAACACAGGTGTGTGATACAGGTCGGTAATTTGCTGCTGTCTGTCTGTCTCCTTTTATAGATATTGGACTGATATTTGCATTTCTTCAGTCAGATGGGACAGTCAAGACAAAGCTGGAATATGTGACTCACTACTGGTGCTAGCTGCGGAACCGTAGCTCTTAGGTCCTTATGTTATTTTTTGACTATTTGCGGAAATAGTACTGATAAGAACAAACTATAAATATCAGTTAAAAAGGGCTTAACTCGTCAGGTCAATATACAGCTCAAAACTAACAAAAATGCAAAAGCCACAGAGCACATATCGGTTACTGAGAGTCTGAGAGAGTGAGAGTAGGTCTAAAACCAATACTGTTAATTCAGAAATTATTGCGTTCATTTATTACACGCAATTATAATTGCTATTTTTGAAGAAATAACAAAAAATGAGAGTATACATATTGCGATATTAGGAAAAGCCACATACACATGTATTTGATATCAGAATACAAGTTCTTATTATTGGGATACTCAAGTAGTCACAATATTCACATTAATAAAAAACCTCGCAATAATTTCTGAATTTACAGTAACTACTTATAAAGAATGACATGTACCTATAGACTAAAAAAAAATCAACATACATCCCGCCTGACATGGTGACATCCAATGGATTTAGTGTAGTACACATCCCGCCTGACATGGTGACATCCAATGGATTTAGTGTAGTACACATCCCGCCTGACATGGTGACATCCAATGGATTTAGTGTAGTACACATCCCGCCTGACATGGTGACATCCAATGGATTTAGTGTAGTACACATCCCGCCTGACATGGTGACATCTAATGGATTTAGTGTAGTACACATCCCGCCTGACATGGTGACATCTAATGGATTTAGTGTAGTACACATCCCGCCTGACATGGTGACATTTAATGGATTTAGTGTAATACACATGCCGCCTGACATGGTGACATCCAATGGATTTAGTGTAGAACACATCCCGCCTGACATGGTGACATCTAATGGATTTAGTGTAAAGACTTCATTAAATTGATAGTAACTACTAATGAAAGACAATTTTATTTTCTATAAAGTTGCAATCCTGTTCTTCCTAGTTCATGGTCCATTACAATCAGTATCAGTATATCTCAGTTTGATGACTCTTTTGTACTGGTAGTAATCAATGGTAATGGAACATGAACTAGGAACAGGACCTCAAAATAGTCAACAAACTGATATGTACCGATACTGGTAGTAATCAATGGTAATGGACCATGAACTAGGGACAGGACCTCAAAATAGTCAACAAACTGAGATGTACCAATACTGGTAGTAATCAATGGTAATGGACCATGAACTAGGGACAGGATCTCAAAACAGTCATCAAACTGAGATGTACCAATACTCATGATCCTGGTAGTAATCAATGGTAATGAACCATGAACTAGGGACAGGACCAAAATAGTCAACAAACTGAGATGTACCGATACTGATAGTAATGGACCATGAACTAGGGACTGGACCTTAAAAGAGTGTCATGGTCTAGCACTTCATATTATTTAGCAATGTTGCTGTTCATCAGATTGGCCTTTCTGAATTTCTTTTCTGCAGACAGGCGAGACATATCTCTG
Source organism: Mytilus californianus (assembly GCF_021869535.1). Lineage (NCBI taxonomy): Eukaryota > Metazoa > Mollusca > Bivalvia > Mytilida > Mytilidae > Mytilus > Mytilus californianus. Next base: position 1,328,800 of record NW_026262674.1, read on the forward strand.
TGTCAATTATCATTTTTAAAGGCAGTGCTTTAATGCCTTTCTGGTTGCCGGGTTAATCCTTCCTTCCGCGATATCCAACTGATCTACGTGGGGGGTCATTAGGCTCCAAGTAGATCCGGAAATGTTGAATTCTCTCCTCTTCTTATTGCGATATAAAATGTTTTTTGTTTCATTTCATTTACATTGGGAAATAGAGAAACGATCATTGTGTTTTGTTAGTTTTAAAAACTTTTGATATATTATTATTTTGCATTATGAGCAGTCAACCGATTGACAAACTAGAATTATTTGAATTCCGTGTGGAAAGAGCTCGGGTTAATTTCGAGTGTTATCTGCAATCTAGATGTTTATAAATCATTTCAGTCGTTGATATAATAATTAAAGGTCGACTGAACATGAATTATATTATACAATTTAAAGCGCATTTCTGTTTATGCACGTGAACCCGTCTAACGTTATTGTTATTTCGCAGTTATATAAAGTAGCAAATTATCGTTCCTGAATAGGTGGCGCCGTGGTAGCGGATCCTGTTCCTCAACTTCCGGTTTCTGCACTGTGCAACTATTTCAGTTATATTTTTAATTAACGATGCCAAGTACTTGTTGTTGTGTACCTGGATGTCATTTAAGAGGAGGACATGCATTTCCAAATGACTTAAAAAGAAGGAAAAGTTGGATCAACGCCATGGCCCATACGCAGATTGGACGAGAACACGATGATATCGTGGAGTCCATCTCAATTATCAGCTGTTGTTTGCAAGGCACGTTTTACTGAAAAAGACAACGTGCAGGAAACTATTCATGGTAAAACTCTATTTTCTTTGTGAAATATATAGTTATATATGTAATCGCCATGCGAATAAACCAAAGTCTGTTTACAACCGCAATTATCGTTTTAGAATAAAAGGGGGTGGGTAATTCAAGACGTCATAATTTTTTGGATTACGATTCAATGTGATCTGTTTGAGAATTTTTGGTGATTGCTACAATTATAATGATTTCTTACAAGAGGTATATCATACTGAGAATTATTTTAGCAGTAATTATGCTAATGTAGTAATGACAGGAATGCATAAGCTATGCCTCATAGACTTTCTTGAAAAATATCAATGACAATGTTAACAGGAACAAAACAATGACATGCTCTCATCTATATTATAGTTATTTAGGTACAAACAATGTACATTTGTTGCATAAGTTTCTCATTGTTTGTCCTTTGGATTTAAATAACATACATTGAATCAGGCAAACATAGTTTTATCCAGATTGTAATGAATAAATCTAGTTAATATTTCGCCAGGTAGTACAAAGTATACATTGCTAATGGAAGTTCATTTAATTATCAAAAAACTAATGTTTTATAACCTTTTTCAGGGCGCAAACCCACCATACAGAGACTTAAGTCTACTGCCATTCCCAGCCTATTTTCCTGGACCAAGCAAGAGACTGAATCGTCCGCAAAAAGAAAAATCAGGGCAGTTTCCTGTGAAAACAAAAGAACTAAACTTGATGAATATTGTAGTAGAAATCTAGAGGAAAGTTTTGATTGTAAAGTTGGTTTTCCTGAAGAAGTCATTCATACTGCAGAAAGGATTTATGACTGTCCACCACCAACTGCCGAGCTAATGTTAAGCTTCACAGATGGAATTACGCAATCACCATCAATGCCTATGTTTTCAGCAGAGAATTTTGAAATGAAGACTCGTGACACAGCCATGCATTTTTATACCGGTTTAGAGTTGTATACTAAATTTTTATTTGTTTTGACCACACTTGGTTCAGCAGCACATTGTTTGAGATACATATATTTTCAAATTGATAGGGTGTCAGTTGAAAATCAGTTTTTTTATGACTTTGATGAAATTGAGGCATTATACAACCAACTTTGAACTGTCTAGATTCTAGATTGAATCTAGTGTTAAGAATATTGTGTATACATGGATTGTTTTTATGTCTAAACAGTGGTGTGAGGCTAACACTTGGCCATCTAGTGGTTTAGTCAGGTATTTTTCACCATCCAACTTCAAATTAAAGTTTCCTACGACTTGGATTATTATTGACAGCACAGAATATCCCGTGATAAAACCTAAAGCTCCTAGAGCTCAGGCAACCTTTTCATCAAATGAAAACAGAAACACTGAAAATTCTTGAATGTTCGACACCTGGTGGTTTAGTCAACTATGTCTCTATGTCACATAGAGCGAATTATTGGACTTGGCAAAAAATACAAAATTCTAATAAATCCTATGAATGGAACTGAAACAAAACTTTCATCTGAAATAACATTTAGTTGTTTTATGTTGTGTAATTTTAGAACTTGTATTGTGCCAAAGGATGCATAAATAAAAGTGACGCAATGAATTTTGTTCTGATATATATATATTTATAATTACATGCACATGTAAATTGTAATGCATATAAAAATAAGGAGATGTGGTATGATATTCAGTGAGTTTATCGAACTAAAGTGCATAAGAAATGGGTTTAAGCAGTTACAGGTGTTACTGTCACCGTACAATCTCCAACAATGAGAAAAACTCGTACCCTGTAAAAAATTTCAGAGATCTTACAACTAAGTTTTGTTGTCTCACCTTGACTTTGGTGACTTTTTTATATCTGTTGATGTAAATATAAAAAAGAAGATGTGGTATGATTGCCAATGAGACAACTCTCCACAAGAGACAAAATGACACAGAAATTAACAGCTATAGGTCACAGTACGGCCTTCAACAATGAGCAAAGCCCATACCGCACAGTCAGCTATAAAAGGCCCCGAAATGACAATGTAAAACAATTCAAACAAGAAAACTAACGGCCTAATTTATGTACAAAAAATGAACAAATATAACAAATATGCAACACATAAACAAACGACACCCACTGAATTACACTTTTACAGGCTCCTGACTCGGGACAGGCACATACATGTACATACAGAATTAAACATGTTAGCGGGATCCCAACCCCCCCCCCCCCTAACCTGGGACAGTGGTGTAACAGTACAATATAAGAAATAACTATAAAAATCAGTTGAAAGAGGCTTAACTCATCAGATGGATAAATACAAATACAAGTGGACGTGGTCGGGTAGTTGTACATCCAAACAACAAAAAGACACTAAGTACAGATCTGAGAGTACTCGCAGTTACTGACAGCTAGTTCAAAGCCACTAACAACTGATAAAAAAATCTTGCATCTAAGACTAAATTATCAATCCATAAGCTCCCTTTAGAATTTTATAAATTTTAGATTTTACATTTCTGAGTTATGGGGTTTTATTCATTAAAAAAGGGGGGATTTTCCAGTTTTTGGACAACAACTCAAAAGTGCTTTAAGCAGTTCACATGAAACTTTGGTGAATTATTTATAGCTATTGATGTAATCTCCCTATTGATTTTCATAAATTTCAAATATGACATTGAGAAGAAATTGAACTTTATTTGTTTATAGTCTGGCAACAGATTTATTAAGTATTGCGCAACAGCACAGTGTATTGCACAACAGCAAGAAATCTTTAATTGAATATAAATTCAATTCATATAACCGATTTCAAGTTCATTGACTACATTTATTCAGAAACTATAATATGTCAAATATTTAATTACAATCCAAATTCAGACCTGTATCAAGCTTGAATATTGTGTCCATTTTTGCCCCAACTGTTCAGGGTTGGATCTCTGCGGGTGTATCCAGCTGCGCTCAGCGAATCAGTTTATTTCTTAATTAAGAACTCCTTTTTTCATTCATAAATTACTTTATGCTTGGAAATATAATTTTGCTTGGAGTTGAAAGAGTTGACATGTTGCAATGTACATTTATTCTACATAGTTCTATGGTACCAAATCAAAAGTTTATATAAAAGAAAGAAGTCAAAGGTTTCCCATCATAGTTTAGTTACATACATTTTTTTTGTACCTGAGGTCGTTGAATATAGATCATTATATAAATGAGGAGATGTGTTATGATTGCCAATGAAAAAACTAAGGATTTTCTTATCCAAGGAATAGATTGCCTTAGCCGTATTTGGCACAACTTTTTGGAATTTTGGGTCCTCAATGCTCTTGAACTTTGTACTTGTTTGGCTTTATTACTATTTTGATCTGAACGTCACTGATGTGTCTTATGTAGACGAAACACGCGTCTGGCGTTTTAAAATATAATCCTGGTACCTTTGATAACTAATTTGACTATAAACATAGATAAAAAAGATACAAACTGGACATAATGCACTAGTTCATAAACAAGTGAGAACAATCGCCTTCATATAGTGCTCAGAATATGACATTCATAAAACTTGTTCAATATCATTAGAGAACTCTAAATCTTAAATACTGAAAGCCACCTCTGATAAGTACACTGTACTATGCAAGATAATGATATAACTGGACTAAAAATACACACAACCTGTAATTAACTGCCTTTACAGCGCTTTTGCGCTTTGATTGAATTAAGTTTTACCCTTGTCCTTACGTCCCAAAGTTGGTTTCTGTTCTCTAACTCATGTATGTTAATACTGTTGAGATTGAGCAACATTTTTTTCCTGATGAATAAAAAAGATGTGATGTATACATCAATGAGGCAGAATACATCAATGAGGCAGTATACATCAATGAGGCAGTATACATCGATGAGACAGTATACACCAATGCAGTATACATCAATGAGGCAGTATACATCGATGAGGCAGCATACATCAGTGAGGCAGTATACATCAATGAGGCAGTATACATCAATGAGGCAGTTTACATCAATGCAGTGTACATCAATGAGGCAGTATACATCAATGAGGCAGTATACATCAATGAGGCGGTATACATCGATGAGGCAGTATACATCAATGAGGCAGTATACATCAATGAGGCAGTATACATCAATGAGGCAGTATACATCGATGAGGCAGTATACATCAATGCAGTATACATCAATGAGGCAGTATACATCGATGAGGCAGTATACATCAATGAGGCAGTATACGTACAGAACTTCTTGTACATGTTGTATTTACATGATGTGTGGTATACATCAATGAGGCAGTATAGGTACAGAACTTCTTGTACATGGTGTATGTACATGATGTGTGGTATACATCAATGAGGCAGTATACGTACAGAACTTCTTGTACATGTTGTATGTACATAATGTATATATACATTGTACATGTTGTACCAGTTCATGTAAATTGGAATTAAAATTGCCCAAAACATGCAGATGTATATAAAATAATACAGAAAATGTCAAAATAGATATTTCATATGTAATGTGTAGAAATGTATCAAAAGGTTTATGTCATATATTTGTTTGTTCCTTACAGAGTCGTACAAGAACTCGCATACTGGAGATAATTAAACATTATCAATAAGATGCTAGAAGGAGGAGAGGATTTAGACACACTCAACGGTACTCTACAGAGACACATAAACACACAGGCTGGTAAAACACTTCATAAATGTGATGTCTGTGCTAGAGAATTTAGTCAAAGTAGTCACTTAAAGAGACATGAGAGAACGCATACTACTAGTGAAAAACATCATAAATGTGATGTTTGTGCTAGAGAATTTAGTCAAAGTAGTCACTTAAAGAGACATGTGAGAACACATGCTGGTGGAAAACCTCATAAATGTGACGTTTGTGCCGGTAAATTTTCTAGAAATGGTTACCTTAAAAGACACATGAGAAGACATACTGGTGATACACCTCATAAATGTTATGTTTGTGCCAGTGAATTTTCTCGCAGTGATGAACTGAAGGCACACATGAGTACACATACTCATGATACTGGAGATAAACCTCATGACTGTGATGTATGTGGTAGAGGGTTTAGTCAGCTTGGTAGTTTACAGAGACACATGAGAACACATACAGGTCATAAACCTCACGACTGTGATTTATGTGGTCAACGATTTAGTCGGCTTAGTATTTTAAAGATTCACATGAGAACACATACAGGTGATAAACCTTATGACTGTGATATTTGTGGTAAAGGATTTGGTCATCTTAGTAATTTACAAATACACATGAGAACACACACAGGTGATAAACCTTATGAGGTTTAAATTATGGCCAAACATTTTTTGAAATGATGACTCATAGAGATTTATAAGAACACATACTGGAGATAGTCTTTAAACTGTGTTGTATGTAGTGTATGCATTCTTTAGAATCGAACCCTTCAGAAGCACTCAGGTGATTTACATGTATACATATTTGATAATGCATAGGTTAAAATTGAATTGTATATACATATTGTTTACCAAATGAATGTTATTTTTTTGTTAAAGGATTCGATGAATATCCATGAATGTACGGGAGTTCATCCGGGTATTAAACTATGTTAAAACATTAAGTGTGATATGACAATGTCATGAATGTATGAGAGAGTGCGTCCAGGTATTAAACTATGTTAAAACATTAATTGTAATATGACAATGTCATGAATATATGAGAGTTCATCCGGGCATTAAACTATGTTAAAACATTAATTGTGATATGACAATGTCATGAGTTATGAGAGTTCATCCGGGTATTAAATTATGTTAAAACATTAATTGCGATATGACAATGTCATGAATGTATGAGAGAGTTCATCCGGGTATTAAACTATGTTAAAACATTGTGATATGACAATGTCATGAATGTATGAGAGAGTGCGTCCATTGTGATATGAAAATGTCATGAATGTATGAGAGTTCATCCGGGTATTAATCTGTGTTATTTCAAACATTGTGTCAGATATCAGTGGCAGATCCAGAAATGTTAATAAGTGGGGGCCCACTGACTTCCTAAAAGGGCCCGCTCCAGTCATGCTTCATTGATTCCCAATATAATCCACCAAATTTTTCACAGAAAAGGGGGTGCTAGTGAATATTTTCGAAGTGATGAGCTAAAGGCACACATGCGTACAAATACTGGTGATAAACCTCATGACTGTGAAGTATGTGGTAAAGGGTTTAGTCAGCATGGTAATTTACAGAGGCATATGAAAACACATACAGGTGATAAACCTTATGGCTGTGATGTATGTGGTAAGCAGTTTATTCAGCATAGTATTTTACGAAGACACATGAGTTCACATACAGGGGATAAACCTCATAAATGTGATGTATGTGGTTAAGGGTTTAGTCGGCTTGGTAATTTACATATTTACATAAGAACACATACAGGGGATAAACCTTATGACTGTGATGTATGTGGTAAAGGGTTTAGTCGGCTTAGTAGATTAAAGAGACACATAAGAATACATACTGAGGATAAAGCAGATGAAGCTCACGATGAGCATGATGAGATATATGGGGTTGAGGTTCAGTGTGAGTGATATATAGACACATGATAACACATTCCAGTCAAATCAAGGAAAATCTAATTTTTGTGCTAAATAATATATTGGAAGTAAACTTTTTAAGACTTGAAAAGAACAGATACTTGTGATAAACATAATAGATATAATATATATATATGTACAAGATTAAAAGTTGTTTTCTAAAAAAAATGCATCGAATGTATGAGAGTTAATCCGGGTAACAATCTGTGTTGTTTCAAACATTAATTGTGTCAGATATGACAATGTCGTAAACGTTTGAGAGATGAAAATAAAAATAAGAAGATGTGGTATGATAGCCAATGAGAAAACTCTTCATCCATACCGCATAGTCAGTTATATAAGACCCGAAATGACATATATATTAAACAATTCAGACAAGAAAACTAACTGGCAAATTACGTACAAAATAATGAACATGAAACAAGTATGATACACAAAAACAAACGGCAACCATTGAATTACAGGCTCCGGACTTGGGACAGGCACATACAGAATGTGGTTGGGTTGAAATATGTTTGGAGGGGTCTCAACCCTTCTCCTAAGTTCATCTGGGTATTAAACTGTTTTGAAACAATAATTGTGATATGACAATGTCATCATATGATTCTGTTTTCTACATTTTATTATTTTGATTTGTATATTTTCATGCCCCATTTATCCGCATTATGTTTTCTGGTCTGTGCGTCCGTTCGTTCGTTCGTCCGTTCGTTCCTTCGTTCGTCCGTCCGTTCGTTCTTCCGCCTGTCCCGCTTCAGGTTAAAGTGTTTGGTCAAGGTAGTTTTTGATGAAGTTGAAGTCCAATCAACTTGAAACTTAGTACACATGTTACCTATGATCATGATGATATGATCTTTCTAATTTTAATGCCAAATTAGAGTTTTAACCTCAATTTCACCGTCCACTGAACATAGAAAATGATAGTGCGAGTGGGGCATCCGTGTACTATGGACACATTCTTGTTTATCTTTTTTTTTATACTACATGTACCTCTTGAACAGTAATATATCTTGTCATGTCAATAATAATAAATGACTGTAAATTAACTATCATGTGCATGTTAATATCTGTTTTTGATTGTATTGTATTGTATTGTAATGTGTGTCTGTAAGGGCAGAGACATAATACAGTTAGGGCCTCAGGTAAGATTAGTTTTTGTATCTATTTTTATTTAGCCTCTTTAAATAAAGAATTTATACTACTAGTATTATTATTATAATATTTTTTATAATTATGATTGTATGAGAGTTCATCCGGGTATTTTACTATATATGTTATAATATGTTATAGCATTAATTGATTGATGATATTTATCGTCACTTTCATCATGTTCATCATTATAAGCTAATCGTGGAAGCTCGTTTTCGTCGCAGTGTGCGGGACTAAGGTGTTACTATCCGGCGGCGTAAACTATTTGAGTAAAGCTTTATATTTCAGAAGGTAGAAGACCTGGATGCTTCATATCTTGTAAATAGATACCTTATGTTACGAAGTTTCCGTCTGTCATATGTTCAATGTCATTGACCTCATTTTCATGGTTCAGTTAACGTTACTGCTAGAAAAAACAAAGTTTGTTTGAAATGTGAATTTCTTACTTATTATGAGTAAAAGGATAACTGTATTTGGTTATATAGGTTTCTTGCAACGTCTACATGTCAGTCAGACAGGATTCACCTGACCTTGACCTCATTTCATAGATCAGTGATCAAGGTTAAAGTTACGTAATTAGGTCCGTTTCTCAAATGCTGTAAGCAGTAGGATAACTATATGTGACGTATGGAATGACTGTAATGGGTACATGTCAGTCTGGCAGGTTTCATCTGATATTGACCTTATTTTCATTGTTCATTGGTCAATGTTAATTTTTTTTGGTCTGTTTTCTTAGTACTATAAGCAACAGGTCAACTTTAATTGGTGTATGGAATGATTGTAAGGTGTGCATGTCTGTCTTGCATGGATTATCTGACCTTGATATCATTTTCATGGTTTATTGGTCAATGATACATTTTCGTAATTTGGTCAGTCTATCAGATACTATATGCAAGAGGTCAACTATATTTGGTGTATTGAATGATTGTAAGGTTTACATGTCTGTCTCGCCTGGGTCATCTGACCAAGACTGCATTATCATAGAGTATTGATAATGTTAAGCTTATGTGGTACTTGTTGTAAAACCTTCATTTTGCAGACTTTCAAAATAGATTTTAATTAATGATAAGTAAAACAGGCGAGACATTTCAGCGTGTGCACTCATGTTATTGGTGGAAGAAGTCGGTGTTTCTGGAATGAACCCAACAATGAGCAAAGCCCATAACGTATAGGCAGGTACAAAAGGCCCCACATTTCACAAAATGTAAATCAATGCAGACGGAAAAAAAGTCCGATCTTGGACAGACACATATAGAATATGTGCTGGATATAAACGTTTCTGAACGCTCAACCTTCCTGCTTACCTAAGACAGTGGTGAAACAGCACATACTTGTGATAAACATAATACATGTGGTATACATATTTAATGAACAGTTTAGTCGAAAAGTCTAAAAGGTGACGTACGTTGCTAGCTACATAATATGAAAGCATTCTCACAACAATTCTTACTTAATATGTAAAATATGAAGTAGCTTGATAAGTCACAGATAATCTATGGCTTTGGAAACAAGAAATATCTAGTTTCTTGGCTAAAATCTCATAAAAAATGGGTCAATTACAGCTTTCAAAAGACCTTTGGCTGTAAATGTTGTGTAAATGTTCAATAGGACAATTAAAGTCAGAACTTGGAGACATGTGAACACATATAAATGTTTTGTAAATGTTCAATAGGACAATGACAGTCAGAACTTGGAGACATGTGAACACAAATAAATGTTTTGTAAATGTTCAATAGGATAATGACCGTCAGAACTTGGAGACATGTGAACACAAATAAATGATGTGAAAATGTTCAATAGGACGATGACAGTCAGAACTTGGTAACATGTGAACACATATAAATGTTTTGTAAATATTCGATAGGACAATGACAGTCAGTACTTGGAGACACGTGAACACATATACATGTTGTATAATGTTTAATAGGACAATGCCAGTCAGAACTTGGAGACATGTGAACACATATAAATGTTTTGTAAATGTTAAATAGGACAATGACAGTCAGAACTTGGAGACATGTGAACACATATAAATGTACAAATGTTCAATAGGACAATGACTGTCAGAACTTGGAGACATTTGAACACATATAAATGTTGTGTAAATATTCAATGGTTCAATTTTAGAGCAGAAAACAGCCGATTGACACCAATTGGTCTTCAACACGTACAGCGAGAAAACCCGAAACCGGAGGCAGGCTTCAGCTGACCCCTGAACAAAATGTGTACTTGTTCAATGAAAACTAACTACATAAACACAAGTATTTTTTTATATTTCAATAACAGTCAGAATTTATAGACATGTGAACACATATAAATGTGTTGTAAAATGTTCATTTTGTGAATGACAGTTAACGTTTACAGACATACGGACACATATAAATGTGGTCAATTGGTAAATGGCAGTCAGAGATTACAAAGACATGAGATCAGTTAGAACTTACATTGGGAAAAGTCGGAGCGTACAGAGACATAAAAACAGTTAGAACTTAGACATGAGAACAGTCAGAGCTTATAGACACGAGAACCGTCAGAGCTTACACAGACATGAGAACAGTCAGAGCTTACATAGACATGAGAACAGTAATAACTTATAGACATGAGAACCGTCAGAGCTTACACAGACATGAGAACAGTCAGAACTTACAAAGACATGAGAATTGTCAGAACTTACAGAGACATGAAAACAGTCAGAACGTATAGATATAAGAACAGTCAGAGCTAACATACATGCAAACAGTCAAAACGTATAGACATGAGAACAGTCAGAGCTTACATAGAGATGAAAACAGTCAAAACTTACAGAGGCATGACAACAGTCATAACTAGACAGAGATAAAACAGTTAGAAATACAGAGACATGAGAACAGTCAAAACTTACACAGATATGTGAACACGCACTGGTAGAAACTTTAATAATCTAGTGCAATTGTTCTTGGATCATAGATTGCCGACGGAGACATATAATGATTGTATTGCTGACAGCCAGGTCTTACAGTGACGTGTGGACTCATACTGGTGTATACCTAATACATGTGGTGTAAGGGTTCAATGTTTAACTTACAACCAGAACTCACAGAGTGACACGTGGACACATGCTGGTGATAAACTTAACTAATGTGGTGTAAAGGTTCAATGTTAAACTTACAACCAGAACTCACAGAGAGACACGTAGACACATGCTGGTGATAAACCTAATTAATGTGGTGTAAGGGTTCAATGTTTTACTGACCGCCAGAATCCACAAAGAGACATGTGGACACATGCTGGTGATAAACATAATAAATGTGGGGTTAGTGTTCAATGTAATACTGACAGTTAGAAAACATAAAGAGACCTGTGGACACATGCTGGTTATAAAAACCTAATAAATGTGGTGTAAGTGCTCAATGTTTCACTGACAGCCAGAACTTACAGAAAGACATGTGTACACATACTGGTGATAAATCTATTTAATGTAGTGTATTTTAAAGTTCTCAACTTTTTACTTACAGCCCGAACTCACAGAGAGACATTTGAACACATACTGGTGATAAACCTAATTAATTTGGTGTAAGTGTTCAATGTTTTACTGACAGATAAAACTCACAGAGAGACATGTGGAAGCATGCTGGTGATAAACCTAATTAATTTGGTGTAAGTGTTCAATGTTTTACTGAGAGACAGAACTCACAGAGAGACATGTGAACACATACTGACCAGTGCAAAACCTTATTAATGTGGTGTAAGTGTTCAATGTTTTATTGACAGATAAACATCCGATAGAAGGGTACCCTGATGTAACTTCACAGTCTTTAACAAGCCAAATGCCCATTGTTTGAAGAAATAGTATCAAGATTTTTTGCCATAAATACAAATGCAATGTACTATAATATCAACAATTAGTTTATATTAAAATATTATTATAAAACCATAATAATATAAAATCAGCATTTTGATTGCTATTTCATATCACAAATTTTGTGTTTTTTTATTGAAAATACCCTTTGATATAATAGAATTGCTCTATATAAAAAAAAATCATGAGACAGTATACCGGTATCATTTATGTGAAGTGCAAACCTTATAAAGTTAAACAAAATATTCATTTATAGTGAAGATTCCAACACCAAAGTTTTTTTCCCCCCAAACAATTAAATGAATACAGTATCTTAGACTAAAAGTATTTTCAAAATGTCAAAATTTCCAATATATTTTATATAAAATCGGACTTTAAAAAGTGGGAATATTTAGCTCGATATTCGTCCAATGATATGCACCATTTCGTCAAACTCAAAACTAATTGGAGTTTAGTTGGTTACTAGTATTCAATTATGATTTTGTCATTAACAGCTTTAAAGAGTAAACAATTTGAACTTTGTTTGATATCTGAGCATTACTTTTTATTGTATTCATACAGAATGTCAGGATGTCTTTTTTCAAGTAAGAGATGTTGAAATGAAGCTTTTCCTGGCCTTTCAATAATTTCTTGTATTATAAATTTCACTATAATTTCTACATTGTCGCTCTCCACTCTGACAGAAGACGGAGGGTCTTCAACAATGAACAAATCAATCATATATTTATTTATATTGGAAATCTATATGAGGTATATTTAAGATATGGAATAAAAATAAGGAGAAAATGCTTTGAAAATGTCATGAGTTCATCTTGAAAAATAAAAATGGTGTCACCTTCAAAAAGCAAAGTCTACTTTTGCTGTGGTGAAGCCAGGATTATGAAACCAATTTTATAGTCTCTATTCCTAGTTTCTTAGTCCTATAACATCATGGCCAAGAAAAACATAAGAAAAATGACTAATTTTGCACATTTTTTGGTAATATTCATTAGTCGCTTGACAGTAAAATTAGTCAAAGAGTAAAGTGCCTATCTCTTGCTAGATCACTGATAGTGACAGTTTGATCATGTTGATATTTTTGAAAGAGTCAAACTAGGAGACAAGTTTAATATAATAGAATTGCTCTATAAATAAAAAAAATCACGAGACAGTATACCGGTATCATATATGTGAAGTGCGAATCTTATAAAGTTAAACAAAATATTCATTTATAGTGAAGATTCCAACACCAAAGTTTTTTTCCCCCAAACAATTAAATGAATACAGTATCTTAGACTAAAAGTATTTTCAAAATGTCAAAATTTCCAATATATTTTATATAAAATTGGACTTTAAAAAGTGGAATATTTAGCTCGGTATTCGTCCAATGATATGCACCATTTCGTCAAACTCAAAACTAATTGGAATTTAGTTGGTTATTTATATTGGAAATCTATATGAAGTATATTTAAGATATGGAATAAAAATAAGGAGAAAATGCTTTGATAATGTCTTTATAGAATATTTTTTGCACACATAAAACAACAGTTTGTAAAATATATGAGTTCATCTTGAAATTTTTTTGGTAATATTCATTAGTCGCTTGACAGTAAAATTAGTCAAAGAGTAAAGTGCCCAGCTCTGAAGGGCCCAAACAAATATACATGTATAGTCTATGATCATGGTATATGGCGATCAATGAATCTATGGCCAATAAAATCATGACCCCCTACTTGATCAACCTGAAAAAGAATGACCCCCTCTATCAGATTCAATTTTTTTCATGACCCCCCCTCCCCTACTTTTTGCCCCCTCCTCTGGGAGATAAATAATGACCGGTCCCTTAAAGTAGTGTATTTTAAAGTTCTCAACTTTTTTCTTACAGCCCGAACTCACAGAGAGACATGTGAACACATACTAGTGATAAAAGTTAATTATTGTGGTGTGAGTGTTCAATGTTTTAAATTAACTGACAGCCAGAGTCTTAAAATTAGTTAGAACTTCTACAAATATATGATACGAAATAGTAAACATGTTTAAAGTCCATGAGGTACGAAATCGTAGATGCATTTGGTCGATAGGGTACGAAATTGTGAATCTTCGGTACGAAATAGTAATTTGGGGTATGAAATGGCGGAGGTACGAAACTGGTAAGGTACGAAATTACTTTCTATCGGTGGTGCTCCTGCCAGAGGCGGAGCTTACAGATTAGGTAATGGATATCCTGGTTCCCGGTACTATCTATCTATCTATCTATCTGTAAATATCTTCTGCCAATCAAGGCACACCTCCTGGAACCCGGAGTACGGTATGTAAGAAATGTTAGATATATACACTGAATATCCTCCACCAATATTTACAGTAAATCCGTAAGAATTATTTACACTGATAAAAGTTCTTTATCCACACATAAAATATTTGTGTTCGATCTTAAAATCTAAAATTGATATTGTAAAATTTCATTTTAGATATTTATATATTGCATAGAGGTGATCTGACTACACTATGGAAATTACTTATGTTTAATGCCGCGTTTTCTATTCTTCTTCTTAGGCATAATGTTCAGTAATTCGTACCGCTTATGGTGCAATCTATATATAAGATGTCTACACAGTGGTTCTAAATGAATGTTAATGTCATTAGTAAGCTCTATATGTGCCGAAGTGATACAGTAGGCATAAGGATTCACTACAACAGTGAGAAGATCTATTTCTACAGACAGACTATATTTAGCAAATAGCAAGCTACAGGTGTTGGTGATCTTTTCAAGAATATCACTACGTATATATTCTAGCCGGGTACAGCCTAGCAGAAAATGAGCAAGCGTCTCTTCACTACAGTTGCATAGCATACAGACAACATCTATTTTGTTTTGATTAAAGGCGGCTCTATTTGTTTGGAGAATGTATGTACCAGTTGCAATTTTTAGTCGAACTGGTATCTTCGCAATATCTCTGATGTTTGCATCTACAGTTCTTGCTATAGGATGACATTGTCCTATCTTATAACTCATTTCCAGATATAATAGTGTTTGATATAATTTAGATTCATCGTTAATACGTTTTTTCAAATAGTTATTAACCTTTGTTGATATTAGTTTTTTCCATAAGAATTTAGATAACGGAGTGATAAGAAAACTATAGGGATCATCAATGTCATATTTCAGACATAGCTTTTTTATTTCAATGAACCAACTATTACTTCTCATATTTTTAATACTGAGCTGTCTCTCTGCAATTCTCCATTCCATTGAATTCTTCCCTGATCTACATATATTGCCAAATAAAGTGAATGCCCTTTTATGAATTTCAGCCTCTGCTGGTAGTTGACCTGAGATAATATATACAGCAGGATCTGCTACATTTGTAGTCAAAGATAGTATTTGCTTCAGCATCTTTTTGTATTGCTTATTGATTAGATCTAGATTTTTCCCATTAGGAATTAATGTCTCCAATCCGTATAGCATAACTGGAATGATATATGTTTTAACTAAACTGATTGCTGTAACCGGATCTAAACCATTTTCGCCATGTAGTCCAGATGCCATTAAGCTATATAGAGACCTCCTTGCTTTTTTAAGATTTTCCTCAATTGTGGCAGATGCAGAATCTTTAAACGCTCTCTGAATGCCAATATGTGGAGTTTTGTAAACTATAGGCATCAGCTCACCATTCAAATCAAGATCCATGTTGTCAAATAATCTGTTTGATGTTTTAACAGGGAGGATGACACTCTTTGATGGTCATATCCAGAAATCAACGCCACTTTGCTTATTTGAATATTATACTAAAGAAATCGGATACGGGTCACGGAAATTATATTGAAATGATAGGGAATTTAGAAAAAATGTCTGTTTTAACTTTGATTTAAGTGATAGACAGGTTGCCGGGGCAGAAAATAAATATACACAACAATATACACCATTTTAACGAAATATAATGACTGGCGTTGCAAAAATCAAGGTTCCTGAGCTATTTTAAAAATCGAAGCGAGAGGCTTTTAACATTGCAGTATAAAATACAGGCTAAAATGGCTGAAACGTCAAATTTGCAAACTTCGGGTTGAAAATTGGCTAACAAGGTCATTAGAAATACAGGTTGCCGAGGTGAAACTTGAAAGTTGAATGTCCAAAGAATAAGCAAGTCCAAACCTTGTATGTGTAGTCGTTGAACTTTAGGTTCCCACGTAAAGTTAAAATGCCTCTATTTCAAGAAGAATAAACTCACGAAAACACGAAAAATTCACTAAATTCGCGTTCATTGTTTTGATTTTGACCGCCTGACAACTTTACGGAAATATCAGAGTGATTATAAACAAGGACTCTGTGACGGGCAACTTATAATATCCGTGTTTAAAAGATTTTAATGATATCAAGCCAGTCCAGTAAACTATTATCACGTGGTACAATTCTCATTTACATATTATGAATATTAATTAGCAAAAGTACTACTAATTTCTGGCTATGTTGTAAATGATACCCTTCACGTTTGCTGTAATCTGATGCTATATTGACCATTGCCTGTAGGTTGTACGGATTATCGCTTACTAAGGCTATATCGTCAGCACAGGTGGGGGCACAGCATGAAATAGACCCAATTTTTCCGCCAAGGTTAGAATCTTCTAGAAGGTTAAGTAGTTGGTTTATATATATCTTATATAAATCGGCGCTTAAGGTTCCACCTTGTGGTACACCTTGTTCGATATCGAAAGATTCTGATAGCTGTCCATTCCATTTTATTTTGGTAGTTGCGTTTGTATATAGACTGTCTATAAGAAGAACCGACTATTCTGATAGTCCGAGATGGTATAGTTTCCGTATCATGTTGGAGTGACGAACCACATCAAAGGCAGACTTTGCGTCAAGCATTCCTAGGATTGTTGTTTTCTTTAGATCCTTGTTCTCTCTTTCGAATTCATCTATCATAAGCGTAGCAATAAGTGGAGCAGAGTTTTCAGTAAATCCTCGTTGAAGTGGGTTTTGTTTATCTAAAATCTGAGGATTAATACGGAATTTTAGTATGGTTTCCACAATTTTAGATATGGTTGGAGTAATGGTTATTCCTCTATAGCATTTAGCGTCTAATATGTTTCCTTTATTCTTGAATATAGGGGATAGCATTCCAACTTTAAGAATGTCTGGTATAATACAAGTTTTAAATGCTGCATTTATAATTTGAAGTAAGGAACTATTTAATTTTATTCCACCATATAAAATACTATATCTAGCTCTTTGATTGCAACCGGAATATGCTCTCTTTCATCCCTACAGATCTTAATTATGTGCTCATATTCACTATCTACAGTATCTAAATATTGTATATCAAATTTTGACGTATTTGATTTTTTTGCTAGATTTGAAAAGTGAATTCGCCAGCCTTCTAAGATGTTTGTTTCGCTGTAAATAGATTGATCTACATGTAGTTCGTCAATAAGTTTGCCTAGTTTGCCTCTTTGTCTACTAATTAGCTTATGGAATAATTTATTATCCATGACTCTAGCTTGAATTATTTCTTCTCTGTCATTAATCCGTCTTTGAGCAACTTCATTCCTGCACTGCTTTCTTAATTCATATGTTGTTTGTTTTTTTTTATAACTAGCTCATTGCAAGGGTCAGCTGGCCTCCCTTGAAATTTCCATAATGCATGCGCTTGTTTCTTTGCTTTAATAGCATGGTCTATATTCTCATTCATCACTTTCAGCTTCGGTCGTTTCCTAAATGCCTTGTGCGCAGGAGTTACAGATTTGGTAGCAGAGTCAATGATGTTATTTATGTTAGAAAATGCATCACTAATACCATCAGTGGTGTTAAGATCTAATTTTAATGCATCTATTCCTTTTTCTATGTTCTCTTGATATTTATCTTTATCCAGTTTATTCCAATTAACTTTACAGTGGATTTTGTCTCTTTTTGATGACTTTAATTTATTAGAGCCAATGGAAAACTCAAAGTTAATTTCAGCCAGTATTGGATAGTGGTCTGACACATTGTTTATAATATCTAACTTTTTGACATATAATATATCATCTTGTAAATGATCAGGGTACAGTATATGATCTATTGCAGTACTATCTACCCCATTGGAGTGTATAAAAGTTTTCCCAACCTCCTTTGCAGAAAATTTGCATTCTTCCATAAAATCTAAAATGTATTGATTCCTCGTAAGACCAGATTTAATGAAAATATTTTCGTTAAGGTCTCCTCCTACTAAGATACAATGTGTTCCAGTAAATGATTGCACGATTTCATACAATATATCAACACATTCTTGAAGTTCAGAAATATTATTATTGGATCCTCTATAGGGCAAGTATACTGAGACTAATAATATCTTTTTCTCATCTCCTCTGACTTCCACACATTGTATACGTTCATTGCCAATATCTAATGTGGTAATTAAGCTGTCCATCTCTTTTCTCCATAAAATTCCAACCCCACCATATCCTCGAGGCATTTGCACAGGAGTTATTGGATCTCTATCATCTACAGATTTTCCTATCCCATTCAATTGTTCATGCAATTCATTTAAATTATCAATCTGGCAATTAAACAGCCAGTGTTCCTGGAGGAGACAGATGTCCATATGTCTGTATGCTTCCTCAAAGAAAGGACCACATGATAAAACGTTTTTACAGTTAAAAGATAAAATTCTAATGCTCTTCTTCCTCACAATACTATTACTATATACAATATTTACAGAATCAAATTGTGACTCTCCAACAGCATTACTGTCTACTGTCAGTGTATCTGGCTTTGCAGGCTTGTTCGGTATAAAAAATGCCCAGTAGGTGTTGAGTTAAAACGCATAGTAGGTGTTGCATTAAAATGTCCAGTATGTGCTGCACTAAAACGCACAGTAGGTGCTGCATTAAAATGTCCACTAGGTGCTGCATTAAAATGTCCAGTAGGTGCTGCATTAAAATGCACAGCAGGTGCTGCATTAAAATGTCCAGTAGGTGCTGCATTAAAATGTCCAGTAGGTGCTGCATTCAAATACATTGGTCGTCCAGATAATAAATTTGGAGGTAAACAATACCGAAAAACTGGTGGCCCTTTAGCGTTGACTGGTTTTGATACGGGTCGTGTACTTGGTTGTTGGCCTTCTTGTGGAATGGATGCTTTTTGATTGTCGAATTCCGTTGTATTAAGCTGTTCGTTTGTGCACGATTGTCCAATAGCACTAGTAATATGATTTGTAGCATTTGTTTCTTTTGGCCTATATGGTAACTCATCTTGGTGATCATGAGTATTTGACATACCATTGTTTTGAGTTTGTGCCCGGTGGCAGTGATAAGAACCATTACTTTCATCTAACACTGTATGTGTTGGAAGCCCATCTAGATTCTCAGCTCTGACATTCTTATCTATATGGTTTGCAGTGACATCTAGCTTGTCAAGCTCATTTTCAACTTTACGAAGTACGAAGCGGGTAACCTTGTCTCTAACTGCTAAGATTAGGTCATCAGTACTGCTGTTGTTGTTATTAAATGTACCGTTATTACTGCTTTGGTTCTCAAGTAATTCTATTCTCTTGTTCATGGTTTTTATAGTTAACTCTAGTTCCAAGTTTCTGCTTTCTGCTTTATGGAGTCTATCTAGTAGTCGCGTCTTTTCCTTTGCTTTGTCATTGATAGCTGCCTCTTTCATATTAATTTGCTCTTCTTTCTTTTTAAGTTTTAACTCGAGTTGCCTAATGTCTCGTAGTTTAATATGAGACTGCTCTACTTTGTTTATGCTTTTAACGGAAGTTTCATGCTCATCGACGCTAGTATTTACTGAGATAACTTTAGGTGGGATTACTGTATCCTGATGTATTCTTGTTGTTGACATAGGTGCTGTTGTATTTGGAATTTGCGCCTCATCACTACCATGAATGGTTACTATATTAGGTTCGGAAGAAGCTGAAACTGCAATATTAGCATTACTTGCTAATTGATGATTGTTGCCAATACATGCAAAGCAGATATCCGTCTCACTATCAATACACCTCTGATGAAATTGCTGATTACACTCAGTACACGATATTTTGCTCAAATCTAATGGTTTATCACAGCTTGGACAGTTAGTCAATTGCTCTTCAAGCATGATCTGTTGTGCAGATGTTGGTGAGTTGATGTGTTGTATATCATGTATATGAGGTAGTTCATCGTCAAGCTGTAATGGATAATTTGTTAAAGTAAGTTGACAGTTTTGATCAGAATTGGTTATCATACATTGTTGACAAGAGTACGTAGATGTGGATTCTTTGTTATCCTCCAGATGCAGGATTTGGGCTTCGGACAGTTTCTCGCACTTATAGTGCACCCAATGACCATTCTTACAATAGACAGCTCTTGATCTACAGATCCTCCTACATTTCAAGCATTTCTCATTCTGTTCTTCCACAAATGCTGGGTCCGCCTGTTTGGTATTCTGATTCATATTGTTAATGGTGTCCTGCAGCTGGGACGCTAAAAGATGGTTCATTTTCTTAACATTTATTCTTATTCCATTGACATTGGTGTTATTCATGATTTCATGTATTGCTTTTATGTCTTTACTTATAAAGTTGGCTGTTAGTTTACCATTGACAAGTATTGAGCTCTTTGTAAGATATAGGTTTATAGTATATCCATCATTTTTGTTTTCTTTGATTTTATATGTAGTTTGTACTATGCAACCATTTGCATCGGTAGCTTCATCCTTGATGATATCAAAGGCGTTTGAAGAGTCACAGAAATACATATCACATGCATAGCGGAACATCTCAAAAGTAATGGCATCAAATTCGGCTGTAAAGCCCCCACCTGTGAATTTATATGAGACATTTGTTCTTTTAGCACTGTCTAGCTTTTTATTCAAAGTTTTTTCTAGATTTAATGAGTATGATTTAGAAGATTTGAGTTGAGCGATGGAATCATTAGTCCTACCCTTTTTGAGGGAGAAGCCAGTAGAAATGAGCGCCATAGCTAGGATATAGCTGAAAGTGATGATGATAATGGAATGGTGTGAACAGGGCTTCCCTTATTCACAAGTTGTTTTGTTGCTTTGTTATTAGACTTTTGGATATTTATTATTGAAATCGGACAAAATTTTGATTCAGCTTCCTATGTCAATATATACTAACGCTGGACAGTGAACAGGGCTTCCCTTTTTCACTGGCTATGAATCACTAAACAAAGAAAAATATATTAAACAACGAGTAGATATCCAATATATGGCCTGGCGATAAATTAGGTTTTCCTTAAATCACAAGGTACGTGCGGTATTTGAATTAAAGTGCATTTAGTAGAATATTGATGATGATAATATGACGGTTAAATAAGTCAAAGTAAATCCAAATTGCAGAGTGAACAGGGCTTCCCTTATTCACTGATGGTTCCTCAACTTTCTTGCTTAGTTTACAATACTGATTTGAATTGATTTTATTTTTCGTTTGAGAGAGAGCTATCGTTGTTTTGATGATATATATGATATTCAGCAATATTTTTGATGAAATAGAATAGTTGTAGGTTATAATAAATTGAAGCTAAAATTAGGGTTTTCCTGAATTCATAAGGTATGTATGGTATCTAAGTTAAAGTGCATAAATAGAGTGTTGATGAATAATGATGATGATAATGTATGAGTCAGAGTAAATCCAAAATTGTACAGTGAACAGGGCTTCCCTTATTCACTGAAGGTTTCTCAGATTTCTTGCTAATTTTACCATACGATGTATCCAGAGTCGTGATATAGGACGCCTTGGGTGTATACCGTCAAATAAAGATTTAAAGCTGATTTTGTTTTGCGTGCGAGAGCGTTTACGTTGGTTTGATGATATGATTTGATCCTGTGCAATATGTGGAGCCAAAATATTTCTGTTGAAGTAAAATAATTGTTGATTGTAATAATTGATGGCTGATTTTAGTTTAAGATCAATATCTTTGTACAGTTGTGTAGTTTGAGTATTATAATTAAATCCACGAGATTGATTCCACCTGTATAATGAGAAGTAAGGGCATTCAATGGCAATTACAGTTGCTGATGGATTATTCTGGAGTATGTGATCTCTCACAGCTCTATATTCTGTTAGGGTTTGTTCTATGGACTGGTATGGATATTTAATAATATCAGAGTATCTGCCGTCTTTTTTTGAAATTTCACATGTGCCAAACCAAAGGAGAACTATTGGACTTGTAGCAGCTTGTATGCTTGGTATCGCTTTATTAATTATGTTGGAGTGGATGGTTGCACCTTTCTCAGAAAAAATATGAAGGGATGCTCTCAATCTTCCTGGTATTACTGGTTTTAAGTAATTACCTTTACTATCTGTAATAATAAAGATGTCAGGCTTATAGAAACCAGGGTCTAAGCTAGATTCTTCTGCTACAAGCTTGCTCGTCTGTTTTTTTATTTGTATTATCGACATATATATGTAGTATATTAATGTTTATAGCTAGGCTGTATGGGTTGTAAATTTTAGAGAGTATATCAGTGCTGGACAGTGAATAGGGCTTCCCTTTTTCACTGAATGTAGATTTCTATTCGCAAAGTAATAGTCTAAAATCGGCTTCTACTAAGATAGTAGTGTACGAATATAAATATAAAGCGCAATCAGAGCAATTGTCTAAAATTGTTGTTAATCAGTTAAAAAAAAAAAAAAAAAAAAAAAGAGCAGACGCTATATGTACAACAAATATTTACACAATCATGCACATCTACGCATGCAAAGTCAAAAGCCACCAGCACTACACACAGATGTTAATATGTTGATATATATGATGATTATATAAAGCAGGATAATGGTTGTGATTGTAATCCGTGTGTAAAAAGGTAAAAAAAATGTAATAATGTTTACATTAAGTACAAGTCAGATCACCTCCTAGCAAGGCTCAAAGTTGAGCTAAAATTCCAGAATATATTTTAAATTGTTTAATATGCAGAAGTCAAATGCACTTTAAGATATGATGATATAAAAGTTATTATAGCTCTGGATGCCTAAATAAGGAAATACCAAATTAAATTTTCAAAATGTCTAATGTCTAATGGCTGCCACCCGGCATGGTGAGCAGATTTCAGCAGAAGTTGTTTTTTTTTTCTTCACAAATATTAGAGCAGCAATCTACGAAATTTTTTTTTTCGTCAATGTTATATAATCAGTGTAGGACAATGTGTGACAATGCAAATTCCTGATAAACTACAAATTCTGTAAACGATAAACTTTTCCACTCCCAAAATAAAACACGTCTTCTATGTTCAAATGTACAGTACTTTCTCAACTTTGGTATATAGACACACGGGAATATGTACAAGGTGAGAGTGGAAATTTACATAGACACACGAGAACATGTACTAGCGATGTATGTCATCAAGGTTAGAGTGGTAATTTACATAGACAAACGAGAACATGTACAAGTTGAGAGTGGTAATGTACATATACACACGGGAACATGTACAAGTTGAGAGTGGTAATTTACATATACACACGGGAACATGTACAAGGTGAGAGTGGTAATTTACATAGACACACGAGAACATGGACTAACGACGTATGTCATCAAGGTGAGAGTGGTAATTTACATAGACACACGGGAACATGTACTAGCGATGTATGTCATCAAGGTGAGAGTGGTAATTTACATAGACACACGAGAACATCTACTAGCGATGTATGTCATCAAGGTGAGATTGGTAATTTACATAGACACACGAGAACATGTACAAGTTGAGAGTGGTAATTTACATAGACACACGGGAACATGTACAAGTTGAGAGTGGTAATTTATATAGACACACGGGAATATGTACAAGGTGAGAGTGGATATCATAGACACACGAGAACATGTACTAGCGATGTATGTCATCAAGGTTAGAGTGGTTATTTACATAGACACACGAGAACATGTACAAGTTGAGAGTGGTAATGTACATATACACACGGGAACATGTACAAGTTGAGAATGGTAATTTACATATACACACGGGAACATGTACAAGGTGAGAGTGGTAATTTACATTGACAAACGAGAACATGTACTAACGACGTATGTCATCAAGGTGAGAGTGGTAATTTACATAGACACACGGGAACATGTACTAGCGATGTATGTCATCAAGGTGAGAGTGATAATTTACATAGACACACGAGAACATTTACAAGTTGAGAGTGGTAATGTACATATACACACGGGAACATGTACAAGGTGAGAGTGGTAATTTACATTTACACACGGGAACATGTACAAGTTGAGAGTGGTAATGTACATATACACACGAGAACATTTACAAGTTGAGAGTGGTAATGTACATATACACACGGGAACATGTACAAGTTGAGAGTGGTAATGTACATATACACACGGGAACATGTACAAGTTGAGAGTGGTAATGTACATTTACACACGGGAACATGTACAAGGTGAGAGTGGTAATTTACATAGACACACGCGAACATATCATGTTCTAGCGATGTATGCCATCAAGGTGAGAGTGGTAATTTACATAGACACACGAGAACATGTACTAGCGATGTCTGTCATCAAGGTTAGATTGGTAATTAACATAGACACACGAGAGTAAGGGCAATAATGATTAGAAGATCAGTCAGTACTATTACGAAGTGATCATCCTAAAATATACCGTGCTTGATGTTAAAATTGTTTAAACTGTCTGAAAAATATTGGCTGTAAATGGACGATGATAAAGAATAAATATTAAATGAGACCTTGTTCAAATTAAATTGTACAATGAATAAATGTGATAGAGTCTTAATGCCAAAGGAGATGCTGAACACCATAATCAGCAGATTGAACATGAAAAAAAAACCACTCAAAAAACAAGATATAATTACAATCTTCTCTCAAGATAAGTATAAAAAAGAAGATGTTATATGATTGTCAATGAGACAACTCTCCACAAGGGACCAAATGACTCATAAATTAACAGCTACAGGTTGACCATATGGCATTTTACAATGAGCAAAGCCCATACCGCATAGTCAGCTACAAAAGGCCCCGAAATCACAAATGTAAAACAATTCAAACGAGACAACTAACGGCCTAATTAATGTACCAAAAAATGAACGAAAAAAAGAAGTCACACAGCAACAAACGACAATTCAACCACTCTAATGGTCATTAAAGCTATTTAACAGTCCTAATTATTAAATTAATGGCTGCAATGAAGAGGGAGGGGTTAATGTGCACCTCTTGCTTTGTCAACCCTAAGCCATACCAGGTCCCTTTCCTAGACCCCCTTCGGAGCCTTAAATCTAGACTTAGGACATACCCTCTCCCATCTATATTTGTGATTAATGATGTAAATAAATACAGTCGTAGGCACATTGTCAAATTTTTACCAGAAAGCTCCAAATATATCCAGAAATTATAATGTCCGTCTGCGTTTGTCTGTTCGCAATTCAGGACCAGATGCTTTGTAAAGATAAGTGCCATCGGCTTCAAATCCAACTCTCTCAGTACGTCATGATGGATTAGTAGTTTCAGCAGTTGTCAGTACCACGGGATCTATGACAAGGTCCCTTTCTGTGAGGTCGGAAGAAGCAGCTCTTCTTATCGATCTAGCTCTTTGTTTAGGCATCTTTAAAGGAAACAATTTTTGAATACCTGATAATGCGATATTAAACTTTAGCGATGCCAAAACTAGTCTACGGACCAATTTCGTTAAAATTTTATCTCGCAACTACGTTGTAACCATACATGATAATAACCATGTAAGTGTTTGGTACATGTAAACCAGTATGTATATAAAACCAGTGTAATCTGATACATAAATACAAAAGTGCGCTATGAATATCAGAACCATAACCATAATGATGGTCAATCATATGTATGTATAATGATACAAAATATAACCATATAACCAGTGCAAATTGATACCATTTTACAAAATTGCACTGACATATATGATAACCATAGCCATAATGATGGCAATAAAACGTCAACAGCTAGCCTACTAAACATCTAATAAACGGATATTAATATTTGCTACAGAAAAGGTGGGGTGGCTGCAATACGACCTGCATGTATAATATAATTTTGTTGCAAGCATTAAGTTCAGGTTACGGTCGTAAATAGTGGCTATGTCACAGATTGCTTTAAATTTGGCACACATATATGCTCTTGGTACACAAATTTCCGTTTCTATGATGAAGAATAATATTAGGGTTACCAACTTCGTTTTTACGGTATAATACATCAATCAAAGTTGTGTCCTAGGTGAAAAATACCAAACAAACGGCGAAATAATCGTACCGTAATCGCGTAATATACCGTAAAACGTAGATTTTTGACGTTTTTGAGTACCTAAAAACAGAGACATATAATATTGTATTATATGTCTCTGTTACAAAGTATTGGTTAATAATACACAAAAAAACGAAGTCGGTGACTATATGATTATTTTTATATCATTAAAATTGAAATTTAAGTATCAACAATATTTTTTTTTTGATTTTCAGATATAACTAAACGACTCCAAGTCATATGCAAAATTATACCAAATCTGTGACATAGCCCATTTACTGTTCCTTGACCTTAAGTTGGGAGGTCTTATAAAAGTTAAACTCTTGCAAATTATAAAAAAACCAACCATTTTCCAGTTTCAAACCCTAACTGTAGTTAAAGTGCATGCAGTCTTAAAATACCTTTGATTTTTGTTCTGTCTCCGGAATTCCGGAATTAATGTTCCATATTTGACTCTATTTTTTGTAACATCACATCACTTCCTGCTTTGTTTTGAAAACATTGTGACAATAATTTCATGTTCTTTCCTCACTGTCTCGTAACGTGGTAAGTTTTTTATATTGATAATATTGTCAAACATATTTTATTCTACCCCCGTTAATGTTTTTTATTTTATATTCCTATTGTAAAGATAATTTTTGAGATACGAGTTGTGTATGAAACTCCCGGTTAAATTTTAAATCTATGGAACGCCATTCGTGACATTTATGTATTCGTCACTACTTGTAGTATGTATGGCACGCCATTTGGGACATTTTTGATTAATATTTTATTTTTGTCATTTTCATTGTATTTTTGAGCAGAGAAACATTTTATGAATGCTTTTATGATGTTTTGATCATATTGTAAAGGTTGTTTATTTTTTCTTTTCAGTTTTTACCTTATACTAGAATGATGCACTACGCACCCATTTGATGTCTTTTCGGTGCCTTATATGAATAAAGTTGTGCAATTAAAATTCTTGTTGGTTATCTGGTTGTTTATCCTAGAAACAGCACATTAAAAACACGAGACAATGGATTCACAACATGGGAATGGTGATAACACGGATCCAAGAAAACGCACTCTCACGGAACGTGGACTTGACCTTTATAGAGCTAACGTGAATACTCATTCAAAGAAGATTGAACTCGTACAAACTGAAGTAGAACTTTGCCTTGAGAGATTCTCTACGACAAAACAAGAAGACACCAACACATTGATAGAATTAAAGAAAACTTTAAATTTGTGTTACTGTAAATACAGTCTTTATTCAGATGAATATATGAAATTTCTTAAGAACACTAAGACAGAGGAAAGTCTCCAAGTGTATGAGGAGCACAAAATCGAGGATTCTAAGTACAAACACATTTTAGAACGAGCACTTCAACAAATAAAAGTGTCAGACAAGGATGAAAAAGCATCTAAATTATCACATAGATCCCAAGCACAGTCTAGAACTTCTTCAAACTCAAGCTCTGTAGCAATCAGAAAGCGTGCAAAGGCAGAAGCAGCCCAGGCTAAGCTTGAATTCGCCATGAAAGAGGCAGATTTACAGAAACAGAAGGCACACATAGAAGAACAAGAAAAAGTTTCAAATGCAAAGACATTTACTAAAAAGGCTGAGTTGGAAGCTGAATTAGAATTGCTGAATTATAAGAAGGAAGCGGCTGCCGCAACTGCAGAGGCAGATGCGCTTGAATATGACCAAAATGTTTGCGGTAGTAAAAAATCTGATCTTCTATCAAAAACTGTTTATGAACGAACTAATCAATATGTAGAACAGCAGGTACTTCAAGTAAAAGATGTAAAATTACCGCCAGACGATAATATTGTACCATGTGATCCATTTGCAAATCAGACATCAGGCGATGCAGTCCTTGAACTTTCACTTATGCCAACACCAAAACCGTCTCGCCCAAAATATGATGTGCCAAGTGTAAGTGCCGGTTGTAATGATAACGATATAAATATACAAGTTCAAGAACATGCATTGAATCCTAATGCACCTCAATTTCAACCTGACATACGCACACATCAGAACGCACCTCAAATTCAACCTGACATAAGCACACATCAGAACGCACCTCAATTTCATCCTGATATAAGCACACATCAGAATATTGCTACAGATCTCACACGATTCCTTCTAAAGAAAGATTTGCTATTATCAAGATTAACAACTTACAGTGATAGACCTGAAATGTACGCTGTATGGAAGGCTAGTTTCAAAAACATATTAAGTGAACTTTCTGTTACAGCGATGGAAGAGTTAGATCTTATGGTGAAATGGTTAGGTCCTGAATCTACACGGCATGCAAACAGTATTAGAGCATCAAATATTCATGATCCAACGAAAGGATTACAACGTTTATGGGAACGCTTAGATGAACGTTACGGTTCTCCAGAGTCAGTTGAAGCGTCATTAATGGCCAAATTAAATAATTTCCCGAAATTGACACAGAAAGACAACAAAAAGCTATATGAGTTAGTAGACATTCTTTCTGAAATAGAATCCATTAAGGAAGATGTCAAATATAATTCACTGTTAGCGTACTTTGACTCCTCGTCCGGAGTTCTCCCTATACTGAATAAACTTCCGCACAACATACAAGAAAAATGGACAAATAGAGCATCTCAGTATAAAAGAGAAAAACAAGTTACCTTTCCACCATTTACATTTTTTGTGAAGTTTATTCGAGAATTGAGCCAGATAAGAAACGACCCCAGTTTCGCGTATGATCAGACAAACCAACCTAAAAAAGCATACACAGCTGCCAAACCACCAGCATATAAGACAGCTATTTCAGTTCACAAAACGGATGTTTCTAGTGACCTTGATTTACAAAAACAATGTTTGTTACATAAAACCGGACATTCGTTAAACCAGTGTAGAGCATTCAAAGCAAAACCTTTCCAAGTACGTAAAAAGTTTATCAATGATCATAAAATTTGTTACGGTTGTTGTGAATCGACAAAACATGTGAAACGAACATGTACTAACGCAATTAGATGTAGTGAATGTGGCAGTGACCGCCATCCTGGAGCATTACATATTAATCGCTCTAACAACTCGATAGATCAGAATAATAATAAATCAAGTTCGCCTGTCCACGGCGGGGAGGAAAAAATAGATATTCAAAATGACAATGTTGCAACTAAGTGCACAGAAATTTGTGGGACATCATTCCATGGAAGGTCATGCGCAAAAATCTTGCCAGTGAGAGTTTTTAGACCTGGACAACATGGACGATATGATAACTTGAAACTTTACATCATATTAGACGACCAGAGTAATCGCTCATTGGCATCACCATTATTTTTCGACACATTTCGAGTGCATGGTACATTGGAAGAATATATGTTATCTTCATGCTCAGGTCGTGTGAAAATGTCAGGACGTAGAGCCAGTGGCTTTGTAGTTGAGTCATTAGATGGACAGGTTCAGTTGGAATTACCAACGTTAATAGAATGTAGTGATCTACCGCATAACAGAGAGGAAATACCCACACCGGATATTGCTATCAGACATAACCATTTGAAAGAAATGGCAGATCACTTGTCTCCACTGGACCCAGATTGTGAAATTATGCTTCTCATTGGAAGAGACATGACAGAAGCACATCATGTTTTAGAACAAATTGTTGGACCTCGAAATGCTCCGTTCGCACAAAAACTTCCTCTAGGCTGGGTAGTTATAGGAAACATGTGCTTAGGCGGAATACATGCTCCTGATGATGTTACTGCATGTCTGACACATCTTGCACCAGATGGTCGAGCTTCGATCCTTCAACCTTGTCCTTACAATTATGACGTTCATGAGTGTTTTGGCTGCGGTAGTGTTAACTTTGGAGTCTCTCAAAAGAAAGACGATACAATTACAAGTGCAATTTTCGAACGCACTGTACAAGACGACAAACCTGGATTATCTATAGAAGATAGACAATTTATGACATTAATGCAAACTAATCTCCAGAAGGACAAAGATGGTAACTGGTGTTCACCTTTACCTTTCCGCATTCCGAGACGACGTCTTCCAAACAACAGAGCAATGGTTTTGCATCGTGCTAAGTCATTGGAGAAAAGTTTTCATAGAGATACAGTAAAACAAGAACACATATTTACATTTATGCAGAAACTTTTTGACTGTAAACACGCAGAGTTGGCTCCTCCTCTAAAGAATAATGAAGAATGTTGGTACCTACCTGTGTTCGGGGTCTACCATCCCAAAAAACCAGACAAAGTAAGGTGTGTGTTCGACTCCTCTGCGAGTTATGACAATGTTTCTCTAAACAGTGTGATGCTCAGGGGACCTGATCTTACAAATAATTTGGTTGGCGTTCTCGTACGGTTTCGAAAAGAAATAGTTGGTATTATGGCAGACATTCAACAGATGTTTTATTCATTCTCTGTAATCGAGGAACATAGGAATTATTTGCGATTTCTGTGGTATGAGGACAACAACATCAAGAAAAAGAAAAAAATTAACAGAGTATCGCATGAGAGTACATGCATTTGGTAACAGTCCCTCTCCGGCTATTGCGACATATGCACTCCAGAAAACAGCAGAGATTGCTCAGCAAACTTACGGAAAGGATGTTCAGGAATTTGTCTGCCGAAATTTCTATGTAGATGATGCCCTCACATCAGTCTGCAATGAGAGTGAAGCAATTGACTTGTTAAATAGAACTACAGAAGCTCTCAAGACATTTGGAAACTTGCGTCTACATAAGTTCTCGTCAAACAGCAGCGTAGTAAGGGCTGCGCTAAATCCTAATGATCTTGCTGAAAACTTGGAGAAGCGAAATCTGGATACGGACGATTTGCCATTACAAAGAAGCCTTGGTCTGTATTGGGACTTGCAGTCGGACACCTTTACTTTCAGAGTTTCGGACAGTGAAAAAGTGTTTACACGTAGGGGCGTCCTCTCAACGATCAATAGTATTTTTGATCCCCTTGGTTTTATTTCGCCAGTGACTATTCAGGGTAAAATTGTACTCCGGAAGCTCATGACTGAATCAGTGAATTGGGATGAGCCGCTATCAGAAGAGTATCGACAAGAATGGGAAACATGGCGAACTTCTTTGACACACCTTGAAAATGTGAAGATCGGTAGAATGTATACGCCAATTTCAATTCGAGATGCTTCAAAAGTTGAATTGCATACATTTTCAGATGCATCTGAGAAAGCGATTGCAGCAGTGTCATATTTAAAAGTTTTTCACCATGATGGATCTTCCCATCTAGGTTTTGTGTTAGGAAAAACGAAGTTAGCGCCGATGAGTGGAAATACTATACCTAGATTGGAGTTATGCGCCGCTGTTATGGCAGTTGAAATAGCAGAATTCGTAACTGACAATTTAGACCGAAAGATTGACACCGTTAAGTTCTACAGTGACAGTAGAGTTGTATTAGGTTACGTAACAAACCAAACGAGAAGATTTTATACGTATGTGGCTAATCGAGTACAGCGTATCCGAAAGAGCTCCTCTCCGGAGCAATGGAATTTTGTACCGACACAACTAAATCCAGCTGATCAAGGTACAAGGAGTATTGCGGCAGATAAAGTAAACAGTAGTCTGTGGATTCTCGGTCCCGAAGAATTCATCTCTAAATGTGAACATCAAGCAGCATGTTCAGAATCTTTATATCCGTTGATTGAGCCTACTGATGACAAGGAATTGCGTCCATTGCAGCGGGTTAATGTTTTAAAAACATCTGTTGATTTTCAAACGGCTCTTGGATCGAGCGCTTTGAGAGATTTTCAGAGTGGATAAGATTAGTAGAATCTATATCATTCTTAAAAAAAGTTGCCAAGTATCGTACGGCAGCAGTGACTGGGGACACAAGGTCTAAGTCTGTTGAAACTTATAAAGAAGCTGAATTATTTATTATTAAAGTGGTTCAAAATGAACTTTACCAAACAGAAATTGATAACATTAGACAAAATTTGCGTCTTCCCAAGAATAGTACTCTTGTGTCATTAAATCCATTTCTTGATTCACGTGGTGTTCTGTGTGTCGGCGGAAGATTGAACAAGGCAAATATTGAACTGCATGAGAAAAACCCTATCATTATCCCGGGTAAGCATTACATTGCCAAGTTACTCATACGGCATTTTCATGAAACTGTTTGTGACCAGGGACGCCATTTTACCGAAGGAGCCATCAGAAAGGCAGGTTTTTGGATAACCGGAGTGAAGCGTTTAATACAGTCATTCATTCATTCTTGCGTTAAATGTAGAAAATTGAGAGGTGTAGTTGAATTTCAGAAGATGTCTGATCTACCATCCGATCGACTTGAACCTGGTCCATCTTTTTCTAATGTTGGCATTGATGCCTTTGGTCCTTGGAATGTAGTGACTCGAAAAACCCGTGGAGGCAGCGCACAGTCTAAGCGTTGGGCAATATTATTTACTTGTCTCACAACTCGTGCAGTACAGATTGAATTGGTAGAAGAGATGTCGTCCTCGGCATTCATAAATGCTCTTAGAAGATTTGTGGCGATTCGTGGGAAAGTGAAAGTGTTTAGATCAGATCGCGGAACAAACTTTGTTGGTTCAACAGAAAATTTGAAAATTGATACAGTCAACGTAGAAAATGGTCCAGTAAGAGACTTCATATATAAATCAGGCACAGTGTGGATTTTTAACCCTCCTCACTCCTCTCACATGGGAGGAGTGTAGGAGAGGATGATAGGAATTTCTCGCCGGATATTAGACTCTATGCTGTCATCAGTGAATGGAAAAAATCTTACGCATGATGTTCTTGTGACCTTTATGGCAGAAGTTTCTGCGATTATAAATAACAGACCTCTTGTTCCGATATCTTCAGACCCCGACTCACCGATTATTCTGTCTCCATCAACACTTCTTACACAGAAAACATGTGATACTGACACAATTTATACGCTAGATGACTTTAATTTGAAAGATCTATATAAAGCGGAATTGAGAAGAGTTCAAATGTTATCTAATATGTTTTGGGTTAGATGGCGAGAAGAATATATTCAGACACTTCAGACTAGGCGGAAATGGCAGGAAAATAGACCTAATATTCGAACAGGTGATGTCGTTCTGTTAAGAGACAAAGCTGTGTGTAGAAATCAGTGGCCACATGGATTAGTGGAAGAATCTTTAATCAGTTCTGATGGTATTGTCCGCAAAGTCCGTGTGCGCATAATCAGAGAAGGAAAACCGGTTGTATATACCCGTCCAGTCACAGAACTTGTACTATTAGTCTCAGAGTAAAACACTTGTTATCGACTTATGTTAATTGATTGATAGTCATGACAATAATGAACAATTGGGTATTTTTGATGACCTTTGATATTGTAATGTATATATGTTATTTTTTGAAAATCATAAGTTCAGTTATATAATGATATTTGGTATCGGTTGTCCAAGTTGAAGTTTTTGAATAAATGTACAAGGTATATTTTTTTATTCAACAGATGATTAGAAAATGTTGTGTTTGTTGTTTTTACAAAGAGTGATATCTGTGTATATCAGACGGGGAGTGTTCTGTCTCCGGAATTCCGGAATTAATGTTCCATATTTGACTCTATTTTTTGTAACATCACATCACTTCCTGCTTTGTTTTGAAAACATTGTGACAATAATTTCATGTTCTTTCCTCACTGTCTCGTAACGTGGTAAGTTTTTTATATTGATAATATTGTCAAACATATTTTATTCTACCCCCGTTAATGTTTTTTATTTGATATTCCTATTGTAAAGATAATTTTTGAGATACGAGTTGTGTATGAAACTCCCGGTTAAATTTTAAATCTATGGAACGCCATTCGTGACATTTATGTATTCGTCACTACTTGTAGTATGTATGGCACGCCATTTGGGACATTTTTTATTAATATTTTATTTTTGTCATTTTCATTGTATTTTTGAGCAGAGAAACATTTTATGAATGCTTTTATGATGTTTTGATCATATTGTAAAGGTTGTTTATTTTTGTCTTTTCAGTTTTTACCTTATACTAGAATGATGCACTACGCACCCATTTGATGTCTTTTCGGTGCCTTATATGAATAAAGTTGTGCAATTAAAATTCTTGTTGGTTATCTGGTTGTTTATCCTAGAAACAGCACAATTTTTGAAACCAAAAGTAAGCCCTCCAATCCCAGTCCTTTACTTACTTGTTTGGTTTCTTAAATTACGTCTCAAACTTTGAAACAAAAATATCAAGTTAGTAAATAGTTTTAAAAATTACTAAAAAAATCAGTGATTACCTGAAACAATTAGTTAATACATGCCTGTACTCCCTAATTCGACTAACTCTGATCAGATGCGCGTTTTATTTTTTATTAATAATAATTCTTTATTATCATATAAGTAAAATGATATGTGTGACATAAAACAAAAAATAACAACATAAAATTACAGATTTGAACACACACACACACACACATATATATTTTATATATATATATATACAAGGAAACAAAACTAAGAGTCCCCTGTCCTCAGCTCTAAAGACTGTTTTATAAAGGAACCTGTTTTTGTCGCGCCTGCGACTTTTGTCGCAGAAAGCTCGACATAAGGATAGTGATCCTACGGCGGCGGCGGCTGTGTTAGCTTACTTCTTAAAAGCTTCATATTTTGAAAGCTAGAAGACGTTGGTGCTTCATACTTTGTATTTAGATGCCTTATGCTACGATGTTTCCATCTGCCATATGTCCACTGTCCTTGGCCCCATTTTCTTGGTTCAGTGACTACTCGAAAAAAGTTAAGATTTTTTGTAATGTTAATTTCTTTCTTATTATGAGTAATAGGATAACTGTATTTAGTATATGCGTACCTTGCAAGGTCCTGATGCCCGTCAGACAGATTTCATTTGACCTCGACCTCATTTCATGGATCAGTGAACAAAGTTAAGTTTTCGTGGTCAAGTCCATATATCAAATACTATAAGCAGTAGGTCTACTATATTTGGTATATAGAATGATTGTAAGGTGTACATGTCCAACTGGTAGGTGTCATCTGACCCTGACCTTATTTTCATGGTTCAGTGTACAAATTAAAGTTAAGTTTTTGAGTTTTGGTCTTTTTTTTTTCTAATACTATATCCACTAGGTCAACTATCATGACTATGTTTGGTGTATGGAAATATTTTATGATGTACATGTCAGTCTCACAGGTTTTATTTGACCTTGACCTCATTTTCACGGTTGTTTTGGTCTGTTTTTCTTTAACTCACAAAATTGTTCATAAGTGGGGGCCCACTGTCTGCCTAAGAAAGGGTCCGCTTCCATCACGCTTCAGTGATTCCCTATGTAACCAACCAAAATTTTCCCACAAAGGGGGGGGGGGGGGCTGGGCCACTCCCCTAAATCCGCCTCTGACTAAAAGCAATAGATCAACTATATTTGTTGTATGGAAGGATTGAAAGGTGTATATGTCTGTCTGGCAGGTATCATCTGAGCTTGACCTCATTTTCATGGTTCATTAGTCAATGTTAAGTTTTCATGGTTAAGTTTGTTTCTTAAGATACTATAAGCAATAGGTCAACTATATTTAATGCATTGATTGATTGTAAGGTGTACATGTCTGTCTGGCATGGTTTATCTGACATTGACCTCATTTTCATTGTTCATTGGTCAATGTTAAGTTTTTTATAGTAAAGACCGTTTCTTATAAACTATAATCAATAGGTCAACTATGTTTGGTTTATTGAATGATTGTAAGGTGTACATGTACATTGTATTTATCTGACCTTGACGTCATTTTCTCGGATCATGTTAACTTTATGTGTTACTTGTAGTAAAGCTTTATAGTTAGGACTATAAACACAAAATCAATGGTTTGTAAAGAAGGCGAGACATGTCAGCGTGTGCACTCTTGTTTTCACTTGGTTTATATTTGAAGGATTTAGCAGGACTAACAGTTTTTCAGTATCAGACAAATTTGGAAATAAAGGATTATCTATTGCACTGTCATTAAAAAAAATCATACGTAATATATTATCAATTTGACAGTAGAGGAGAAAGTTATTTTCATTTTCTAAGGTTTTGCAAGTTAGACATGTTCTTTTGTCTCGAGGTATTTTCAGATATCTACCCTTGTATATGAGTAAATTATGATCACTTATTCTAATTTTTGTAAATAAACGTCTAGTTTCAAAATTTGGGTTTCTTAGATAGAATTCTTGGTCTTGTTTGGCTTTAAAAAGTTTGCTATTTTCGTTTAAACTGTTTATTTTATTTCCCAGTACATCTGAATAAAAGTTGCTTGAAATATTCTTAATCCAAGTCCTAATATTTTTTACTTGAAATATAATATATGTCAAGTGGTATTTTTAATGAGGAGTTTAGACAAAAGATAAAAACAACATTGCAACGTGACATGAACACATGCTGATGACAATTCTTTTACACTTCTGTAATATAAAGTACACATGAACACATCCTGATGACAATTCTTTTACACATATGTAATATAATGACAATTCCTTTACACATCTGTAATATAAAGTACACATAAACACTTCCTGGTGACTGTTCTTTTATACACCTGGAATATATAGTACACATGAACACATCCTGATGACAATTCTTTTCCAAATCTGTAATATAAACTACACATGAACACATCCTGATGACAATTCTTTTCCACATCTGTAATATCAAGTACACATGAACACATCCTGATGATAATTCTTTTACACATCTGTAATATAAAGTACACACGAACACATCCTGATGACAATTCTTTTACACATCTGTAATATAAAGTACACATGAATACATCCTGATGACAATTGTTTTACACATCTGGAATATAAAGTACACATGAACACTTCCTGATGACAATTCTTTTACACATCTGGAATATAAAGTACACATGAACAGCCTGATGACAATTCTTTTACACATCTGTAATATAAAGTACACATGAACACATCCTGATGACAATTCTTTTACACACCTGGAATATAAAGTACACATGAACACATCCTGATGACGATTCTTTTACACATCTGTAATATAAGGTACACATGAACACACCCTGATGATAATTCTTTTACACATCTGGAATATAAAGTACACTTGAACACATCCTGATGACAATTCTTTTACACATCTGGAATATAAAGTACACATGAACACACCCTGATGATAATTCTTTTACACATCTGGAATAAAAAGTACACATGAACACTTCCTGATGACAATTCTTTTACACATCTGGAATATAAAGTACACATGAACACAGCCTGATGACAATTCTTTTACACATCTGTAATATAAAGTACACATGAACACATCCTGATGACAATTCTTTTACACATCTGGAATATAAAGTAAACACGAACACAGCCTGATGACAATTCTTTTACACATCTGGAATATAAAGTACACATGAACACATCCTGATGACAATTCTTTTACACATCTGGAATATAAAAATCACATGAACACAGCCTGATGACAATTCTTTTACACATCTGTAATATAAAGTACACATGAACACACCCTGATGATAATTCTTAAACACATCTGGAATATAAGTACACATGAACACACCCTGATGATAATTCTTTTACACATCTGGAATATAAACTACACATGAACACATCCTGATGACAATTCTTTTACACATCTGGAATATAAAGTACACATGAACACATCCTGATGACAATTCTTTTACACATCTGTAATATAAAGTACACATGAATACTTCCTGATGACAATTCTTTTACACATCTGTAATATAAAATACACATGAACACATCCTGATGACAATTCTTTTACACATCTGTAATATAAAGTACACGTGAACAAAGCCTGATGACAATTCTTTTACGCATCTGTAACATAAAGTACACATGAACACTTCCTGATGACAATTCTTTTTCACATCTGGAATATAAAGTACATATGAACACATCCTGATGACAATTCTTTTACACATCTGTAATATAAAGTGCACATGAACACATCCTGATGACAATTCTTTTACACATCTGTAATATAAAGTACACATGAACACACCCTGATGACAATTCTTTTACACATCTGTAATATAAAGTACACATGAACACACCCTGATGTTAATTCTTTTACACATCTGGAATATAAAGTACACATGAACACATCCTGATGACAATTCTTTTACACATCGGTAATATAAAGTACACATGAACACATCCTGATGACAATTCTTATACACATCTGTAATATAAAGTACACATGAACACACCCTGATGACAATTGTTTTACACATCTGGAATATAAAGTACACATGAACACATCCTGATGACAATTCTTTTACACATCTGTAATATAAAGTACACATGAACACATCCTGATGACAATTCTTTTACACATCTGTAATATAAAGTACACATGAACACATCCTGATGACAAATCTTTTACACATCTGGAATATAAAGTACACATGAACACATCATGATGCCAATTCTTTTACACATCTGGAATTTATACATTTAGCTTTATTAGTTACAGATTATGTATGGATTTGGAAAATTGAGTATGCTACTTTGCTAAAATCTCATCGAAACGGTCAGTGGCAGTCAGAAATTACATAGACATGCCAGTCAGAACTTACTGCGAAAGTGAACACATATAAAAGTGGTGTAAGTGTGTAATGTTCCAATACCAGTCAGAACTTACAGGGACAAGTGAACACACATAAAATCAGTGGATAACAGACAGAACTCTTGAGATTGATTGATTGATTGTTGGTTTCTAAACGTCCAGTGGCACATATTTCATGTATCTTTAGGACGGGAAGTTAAAAATGTGAACACATATGAATATGGTGTAGGTGTTCAATTGGTCACTGACCGTTACAACTTACACAGACATGTGAACACTCGGAACTTACAGACATGAGAACAGTCAAAACCTACTGGCATGTAGAACTCATAGAGAAACATGAGAATAGTCAAAACCTACTGGCAGGTAGAAGTCGTAGAGAGACATGTGGACACATTCTGGTGATAAACATAGTTAACGAGGTGTAAGCTTAAGTGGTCAATGTTTTACTGACAGCTCGAACTTACAGAAAGACATGTTTGTGATAAACCTGATGAATGTGGTGTAAGTGTTCAATATTTTACTGACAACCAGAGAACTCACAGTGTAAACACATGTTGGTGATAAACCTGATGAATGTGGTCTAAGTGTTCAATGTTTTACTGACAACCAGAGAACTCACAGTGTGAACACATGTTGGTGATAAACCTGATGAATGTGGTGTAAGTGTTCGATGTTTTACTGACACCAGAACTCACAGTGTGAACACATGTTGGTGATAAACCTGATAAATGTGGTGTTAGTGTTCAATTTATTACTGACAACCAGAACTCAAAGTGTGAACACATGTGATAAACCTGATGAATGTGGTGTATGTGTTTAATGATTTGCTGACAACCAGAACTCACAAAGTGAACATATGTTGGTGATAAACCTGATGAATGTGGTGTAAGTGTGTAATGTTTTACTGAAACCTAGAACTTACAGAGATCTGTGAACACATCCTGTAGATTAAACTACCTAGACATCATTGACATGGGAACCATCTCTTTAGGCCCCGCTGTGAATAACGTGTGGTAAAAATTTGTATCTTTACCATAGGACATGGGGTTTTCAACTAAAAACAAATCTTTTGACCTTGACCTTTGACATAGGAAGTTGTACATATATTATGACACACCCTCTGGTGTTGGTTAATATGCATGTCAAGTATAAACTTTAAAATCATAACGGTTCTCAAGATATAGAGCGGACACGATCTTTACCATAGGACATGGGGTTGTCAACTGAAACCAAAGTTTTTGACCTTGACCTTCGACCTAGGAATTTGTACTAACATTATGACACACCCTCTGGTGTTGGTTAATATACATGTCAAGTATAAAGTATGAAACTATAACGGACGGACAGACTGATCACTATAGGGCGACCGCCATTCGGCGGGGCCCTAATTATTATGGTATAAGTGTTCAATGTTTTACTGACAGCTAGAACTCAAAGTGTGAACACATACTTGTCACAAATCTAATGAATGTGGTGTAAGTGTTCAATGTTTTACTGACGACTAGTCTAAGAACTTACAGAGATCTGTGAACACATTCTGGTGATAAACTAATTAAGTGCTCCTTGTTTTACTGACAGCTCGAACTCACAGAGAGAACTGTTAACACATACTGGTTATAAACCTAATTACTAGTAATGTGGTGTAAGTGTTAATGTTTTACTGACAGCTAAAACTTACAGAGACCCTCAAAATGTAAAACAACGCAAACACCGACATCTAGAATGTGTTTTTGTTAAACTCTGAACGTTCAGTTCTCGAATGAATAAACAAAAAATACAAACGAGAACACACACTTGAGATAAACTGCATAACTGTGATGTGTTTGGGAAATGATTAAGTCGGCATGATGATGGTTTACAGAGACATACGAGAACACATACATGTAATTAACCTCATGACCGTGATGTATGGTGTAAAAGGTTTTGTCAGCATGGTAATTTACATAGACTCATGTGAACTTATACTGGTGATAAACCTCTTGGTCGTGATGTGTGGTGTTTAGTCAGCTTGGTAAATTACAGAGACAAATAAGAATACATATAGGTGATAAGCTGCATAACTGTGATGTATGCTGTAAAAGGGTTTACTGAACATGGGAATTTTACAGAGACACATAGTGTTTCCCCTAACACACAAAAAGGGCATGGTAACTTAATTGAAAAAGGGCATCTAGAGGGCGCAAACATTTATAAAAAGGGCACCTATAGTGTATGGAAAATTAGCAAAAAGGCACCTACAGTATGCTACAGAAAACAAAAAAGTAACAGGTAACCAGTTCAATAATTACTATATGGAACATTAGTCTAATTTAAACCTTATTTAGAAATTATTGTACATGTTCTTGATGTTGGTTGGGAGTTATTTAGTCTCATTTAAATTGTTTAGAAAAAGTGTTTTTTTAAGTGCACACTAAAGTGCTCCTATATAAGTAAGGAGTTTTATAAATATAACAGGTGGAACAGGGGTGATATATTGATGCAATACTACATTGCATACATTGAAGAAGGTATTAACAGTTTCTTTTTTTTCTCCATAATTGTTAGAAATAAAGCATTTGTTAAGTGCTCCTATATAAGAAGGAGGATTATCAATACAAGAAGTAAAACAGGAAGTGGTGCTGTACATAAACAAATGGATAACATGTGGACATTTTCATTCTGTATTAAATATCTAGTATTTGTTTAATTATCTTAAATCCCCTAATTAGCAGTAAACAATCATTAACAGAGGTGATAAAACTGCCAAAGGCAAGGTATTTAACTTTATCCCATGGTCAGTTAATTAGAGAGTTACACAATTAGGTAACAAGTTTACCGGAATTGCCGATGCATGGAATTTTGAAATTTTGTTTTTTTGAAAAAGGCTTCTTTTAGGGCATTTTCGAGACAATGGCGTCATTCAAAGAAGTGAAAAAAGGGCATGGCGTCATTTATAAAGACAAAAAAGGGCATATGGCGTCACTTAAAAATGGCATGGCGTCTATCCATGCCGCAAACATGCTTGGGGAAAACACTAGACACATGAGAACACATACTGGTGATAAACATTATAAATTTTATTTATATTGTTGAAGATTCAGTTACTGTAAGAGTTATAATCAACATAGATCGATGCAAACACATACTGGTGATAAATTATCATTAATCTTTTTATGTGCTAAATAATTTTATTGGAAGAAGCGACTTATACAGAGAACACAATGACATATACTTGTGATAAACATAAAAAAATATGACGCAATGTATTATTTATTTGCTTTAAATTTGTTTTTAGAAGAAATGCCTTGAACAGACACATTTGAACAAATACAAGAACTCATCATAAAACCTTATAAAAATAATTTAGTGACCAGGGTCCAAAAACCATGAAAATAATGAAACTTAACAGACATTGGAGAACATGTTATGGTGATAAAACCTCATACATGTGAAGTATGGGCTAAAACCTCTTACATGTGATGTATGGGCTAAAACCTCATACATGTGAAGTATGGGCTAAAACCTCATACATGTGATGTATGGGCTAAAACCTAATACATGTGAAGTATAGGCTAAACATATTACAGTGATAGAACATCATACATGTCGCAGTGAAGTATGGTCTAAACCCTCATACATGTGAAGTATGGGATAAAACCTCATACATGGGAAGTATAGGTTAAAACTAGTGGTAAGTTAATTATAATTGGTATGCAGTTGTATAAGCATTGGCATATCTCATTTCCATGGAAATTTTTTGGCCCTGCCACCTCAGTCATTGTCTATTGACTTTGAATTTTTTGCTTAGTTTTCATGTATTAGTTTGTGATTATTTCAGTTTATGGGGAACCACTAGTGGTAAGTTAATGATAATTGGTGATAATTGGTATGCAGTTGGATAAGCATTGGCATATCTCATTTCTATGGAGATTTGTTGCCCCCCCCCCCCCCCCCCTCAGTCATGGTCTATTGATTTTGAAACTTTTTCTTAGTTTTCATGTATTAGTTTGTGATTAGGTTGGTTCATGGATAACCACTAGTAGTAGGTCAATGATATTTGGTATGCAGTTGAATAAGCATTGGCATATCTCATAACCATGGAGATTATTTGACCACGCCCCCTCAGTTATGGTTTATTGACTTTGAAATTTTGCTTAGTTTACATCATGTATTAGTTTGTGTTTAGGCCTGTTTAAAGGGAACTCTTTATGATAAGTCAATGGTAATTGTTATACAGTTGTATTAGCATTGGCACATCTCATTTCTATGGAGTTTGTTTAGCCATGTACTTTCAGTCATGGTTCATTGACTTTGAATATTTTCAAAGCTTACATGTTAAAGTGTTGCTATTTTAATTTCAACATTTGCATTATCGAAATTACAAAAAAGCGAGACATATCT
Source organism: Mytilus californianus (assembly GCF_021869535.1). Lineage (NCBI taxonomy): Eukaryota > Metazoa > Mollusca > Bivalvia > Mytilida > Mytilidae > Mytilus > Mytilus californianus. Next base: position 1,372,238 of record NW_026262674.1, read on the forward strand.
CTGTGATAACAGTTTATGTTTCAATTTGTTGGTTTAAGGATTTCTTATGTGAAACGGATTCTGGTTGGTCGGAACGGGTATTTTTATACTAGATGATATCATGTACTAGTATATTACGACCAAGGTCGGAAAAGATATATCTTAAGGACTACCAACTCGCTCAACTTATGAGAAGGAAGTTTAATCCCGACACATAGAGGTTTGCCAACACGCCCTCTTATGAAAAAATCCCCAACATATTTTTTATACCAACTCGCCCCACTTATGAAAGGAGTTTAATCCCATTAAATAAAGGTCTGCCAACTCGCCCCACATATCATCGGAAAATTAAAGGAGAATAAAATCTTACTGCATTAAGGACTACAAATTCGCCAATCTTAAGAAAAGGTGTCAAAGAATAAAATCGTGAAGCATTACTGAAGGACTACCAACTCAACCCACTTATAAAAAGGAGTTGAATCTCGACAAAAAGGGTCTGCCAACTCGTCCTCTTATGAAAAGGAGTCAGTTAATCACATTGAATGAAGGTCTACAAACTCGCCCCACTATCGGAAGAAATTAAACCGCAATGAATTTTAAAAGGCCTACCAACTCGCCCTACCTAAAAATTAAATCAAAATTGATGAAAACCTTAGAAATACTCCTCAATTTGTTTTACTATTTTTCAGGAAGAGGTAATTATCCTCAAGTAATTATCAGCCTTTCTAAGTGTGGCGTACGATGTGATAATCATTGAACATGTAACTGGGACAAGCTGGCAGGACTAAATTCGTTGGGATATAACTCTTTTTATAAGTCAGGCGAGCTGGTAGTACTACATTGAACGGGAAATTAACCCTTTTTCACAAGTGGGGCGAGCTGGTGGAAAAGTGTGGCGATTTTGTATTGGTGCGAGTTTTGTTTCCTTCGTAATAATGCTGATTTCTTTCCCTTGACTCATTTTAACCCTTGTAGAGAAAGTTACATTATGTAAGTTTATCAGTAAACAACGATTTATCTTATTTTTTATAAGCTGAAATGCTAAATAATCTCAATGCTGTTATAAAGTAAAAACTAATAGGCACTGGCTACGGTTACATGGAAATGTAACAATAATAATTAAAATAATTATTGTTACATTGAGACTAATTGCCGGAATACAGGGTTGGGCAAGGAACCGATTAATTACGAATGTGACAATAATATTTGTGTCTCCGGTTACATAATTTGCGTTATTGTTACATTAAAGAATGCCATCAAAATAAAGATCTTAAACTTTAACCTTCTATAGTTTTGTTGCTTAATTCTTTGATATGAACTAGATAATATTTGTAATAATGATAATAATAAATTATTATAATATTATTTATATTCAACAAATTGTGTTTACATACATGACATAGTTTTAAGTATTAATTGTTTTGATGTTCTTAAAGATACAGTGCCGAAGGCGAAAAATTGTTCTATGGTTCCTTGTTAAGAACTTGGACTGTGAAAAGTGTAAACTTCTATGCATTTAACTGCACACCTACCCTTATTACTGTCGCTATACTTTGAACAATGGACATGATGGATGAAGTGTTTTGGGTGAAAAAATTAAAACTTCGGATACGCTTTAATAAATCGAAACTAAAACAATATCAAGACTCAAATTTTTAACTTAAAAAAAGTGCAGAATGGAATTGAACAGTATGCATGCAAATTCAGCAATATACAAACGTGCACAATGCCCGGCATCACTGGGTTGAAATGGCTGCTTGGAGTGGTTTCACCAAAAATGCGTCGGACTAAAACATCGCTCCAAAAACAACATACTGGATTTGTAGAAACTGTCATTGTAAATAAAAAATTTAGTACCATCGTACATTGCTGTGCATTGATGACGATGTAACAATAACGCAATGTAACCGTAGACACAAATATTATTGTTACGTTCGTAATTATTCGGTTCCTTACCCAACCCTGCATTCCGGCAATTAGTCTCCAATGTAACAATAATTTTTTTATTATTGTTACATTTCCATGTAACCGTAGCCAGTGCCAAACTAATAAGCAATTTACTTACAGTAAACATATTTGTCATTTAAATAACCATGAACTCCAAGTAGATCTACTCATCTAGACGCGGCAGCTAGTTGCCTTTGGAGAGGGATTGGCTGATGGCTTAGTTTCCATCCAGATAAATGTACTGTGCTATCTGTCACCAAAAAGACACAACCTATACAGCACAACTATATTTTAAATGGTCATACACTTGAATTAGTAACATCTGTCATCAGCTAAGTACCTTGGTACACACTAGTCAATACAGTCAAACCTTCATGGGATAAACATATAAACGACATTACATCCAATGGTAACACACCACTGGGTTTTCTAAAACGAAATCTAAAAAACAACAAACCCAGGCATACCAAGCACTAGTCCGAGATTACTATTATTACTATTATTACGACCCCAGCTTGTCTGGCAAAACAGCCCTTGGACGTCAGAGTAATCTCGGACTAACCAAGCACTCGTCCGACATAAACCAGTCTGTGCCAAACTTGAAATTTGAATTTTTCTACTATATATTCAACCAAAAAATCCTAAAAATTCTGTCTGAACGAATGATTTTTTGTCTGACATTTTGTCGGTCTGACAGACAGAGTTTGGGATACACTGCCAACTTGAATAATCTTGTTCTGTTTGGGACCCTCACACAACCGAATCGGTATCCAAAATTGAGATGGTCCAATGACGAGCTGCTAGGTATGTCTGCAATAAATATCATAATACAAGTAGTGTTACAAACATGCTCACAACATTAAATGTACCATCACTAGCAGAACACAGGCTACACACAAGATTGGTATACTAGTAATGATGTACAAAATATCATTCCATCTTGTTGCCACAATGCTATTCCATCAGTCATACGTACATAATCATATATACTCATAAAAGCAGACTCAAGAACTAGAAAAAAATCATCCACTCTCATATAGGCACATTCATACATCTAAGGAAGGACTCCTACAGATATTAATACTTTCTGTGTACAATACCAGTGGAAACTGCTCCCTGTGGTACTTTCATTCCACTGCGTTTTTATTCCGGGTAGCTGTTTTTCACTAGAGAATATTGGATGTAAATAGTGTGAAAGCGTCAATCTTGGTATCATTGTTTTTGTTTATATTCATGATATTAGACCGGTTTATTGTTAACATAAATAAATGGGTTAAAATTAGATTTTCAAGGAACCAGTTTAATTAATCTGAGTCAATCTAGCCAGGGACTTTCTATACTAAGAGAAATATATAGAAAGTCCCTGATCTAGCGAATAATCATGATTGATGATGATGAGGAGGATATTTTTATAACTTAAAATACTTTCAACAATAATCAAGACATAAAACTTGATATAAACCAAAGAGCAGATGTGTTCTTACAGAAAGTTTCAATTATAGATATTGACATAGAAGATATGATTTAATCTCCAAGTCAACCCGCGAATACACAGAAAAACTTCGGCAATTTAGTACATATACAAATAACAATTAGTGATAATTTAAAAGTATATGCCAATTTTATAGATTTACATAGAAATATTATTTAAATCTTATTCGTTAATAAGAATTATCATTGTGTTATCTTGTGTTTAAAATGAGTACTAAAACACTTCATCAATGTATGGATCTAAAGCACTTGAGTAATCAATCCCGGTATAAAATAACTAGTGCTATCATTCCAGTACAAAATCACTAGTGAAATCATTCCTGGTTCAAAAGCAATAGTGTGGACATTCCGTGGATGAAAACTCACCATTTATTACATAAATCAACTTTGCAAGTTTCGAATACATCAAAAAATATCAATAAGCCCAATTTTATATATATTTCCCCTTCAAAAAAACTTTTTTAGAACCTTATAATGACTGGTGGATGTTTTATCGGATAAAAGAAAAAAGTGATTTTTTGTTGGTGGATAAAAATCACTAGGTATTTTATTCCTCCGGATAAAGTGCACTGGCGGAATCAAACCACTGTTACAGTACTACATTTGTAGGTCAGGCCCAATCCATTGATAGATTCAGGGAACAGTAGATTCAGGGAACAGCTCACTTCAGCTGTTCACTGTTCTATTAATTAATAGCATTAATTAAGATTGTACACAGTTTTAATCACAAATTTGATATTTTCATTGCCTAATTTTGTAAATAGTTCACGTATGAGAACAATATGTAATCATCAGATGTCGATGGAATATTGTATACCAAAAGAAGAAGATGATAACATATTTTACAGAATTTTATTTGGTTTTCAAACATTCTTTTAACACATTCAACATGTTCAATGTGACATACTTTCTCAGTTGTTAGTTCAAGTTAATATAAATGAAACTAGAATTGAATGCCTGAATGAAAATGAATGAAATATTTAAATTTATATTTGATTTATGCCATTCATCTTGTGTTTTTGTGTGTGCAATTTATGAAAAAAATAATGGTAACAATATTTATTTGAGTGCTCTGACGAATTTTAATCCATTTGACGCTATTGATAGCTGAAAATGACTGTTATCTCCTGACAGTAAAGGGCATAACTACGTACCTTCATATATAGTATTGTAGTAGTAAAACTACCCTAACATGTAGATGCTTAAATGTAGAATATGTTGTAATTCACCAAAACAGTGTATACAATATATATATATATATTTTAAAGATAATTTACTAGGAAGGTTTAAAATGGTTTAAGTCTTAACTTTTTTGTGTTTCTTACAGAGATAAACCTATTATAAGGATGAATGTGGAAGAGGATCTAGTCACAATCAATGGTACTCTACACAGACATGTGGGAACAGAGGCTGTAGTCACAATCAATGGTACTCTACACAGACATGTGAGAACAGAGGCTGTAGTCACAATCAATGGTACTCTACACAGACATCTGGGAACAGAGGCTGGTAATAAACTGCATGAATGGGATGTTTGTGCTAGAAAAAATAGTCCCGGTAGAGACTTAAAGAGACACATGAGAAGGGAAACTGCTGAAAAACATCACAAATGTGATATGTGTGAGAGAGAATTTTCTAGAGAAAGTAACCTATTAAAGATACACATGAAAACACATACAGGTGATAAACCTCATAACTGTAGTGAATTTGGTAAGGAGTTTAGTCATCTTGGTAATTTACGGGGTCACACGAGAACACATTCAAACGAAAAAACTCATGTCTGTGATGTATGTGGTAAAGGGTTTCGTCATCTTGGTAGTTTACAGATTCACATGAGAACGCATACAGGGGATAAACATGATAAACCTCATGACTGTGATGTATGTGGTAAAGGGTTTAGTCAGCATGGTAGTTTACAGATTCACATGAGAACACATACAGGGGATAAACCTTATGACTGTGGTTTATGTGGTAAAGGGTTTAGTCAGCTTGGTCATTTACAGAGACACATGAGAACACATACAGGGGAGAAACCTTATGCCTGTGATGTATGTGGCAAAGGTTTTAGTCTTCTTAATAATTTACAGATTCACATGGGAACACATACAGGGGATAAACCTCATAACTGTGATGTATGTGGTAAAGGGTTTAGTCAGCTTGGTGATTTACAGAGACACATAAGAACACATATAGGTGATAAACCTCATAACTGTGATGTATGTGGTAAAAGGTTCAGCCTGCTTGGAAATTTACAAAGACACATGAGAATACATACCGGCGATAAACCTCATGACTGTGATGTATGTGGTAAAGAGTTCAGTCGACTTGGTGATTTACAGAGACACTTGAGAATACATACAGGTTATAAACCTCATGAATGTGATGTTTGTGGGAAAGGGTTTAGTGATCTTAGTAATTTCAAGAGACATATGAAAACACATACAGGCAAAACATGTAAACCTCACATTTGAAATGTTTGTGACTAAGGGTTTAATCAATTGAATAGTTTAAAGGGAAGTATGCAATTAACCTCATGACTGTGATGTACAATGTATATGGTACAGAGTTTGGTCAGCATTGTAATTTACATATTGACATGAGAACACATACATGTTATTAACTTCATGACTGTGGTGTATATGGTACAGAGTTTGGTCAGCATTGTAATTTACATATTGACATGAGAACACATACATGTTATTAACTTCATGACTGTGGTGTATATGGTACAGAGTTTGGTCAGCATTGTAATTTACATATTGACATGAGAACACATACATGTTATTAACTTCATGACTGTGGTGTATGTGGTAAAGGGTTTAGCTAGCTTAGTAAGCATGCTAACACATGAGAACACATGATTGTGATGTATGTTGCATATGGTTTAGTCATATATTCATGATCTTAGTAATTTAAGGAGACATATGAACATGATGAAAATACATACAAGCAAAGCATATAAATTTCACATTTGTAATGTATGTGGTAAAGGATTTAACTAGCTTAAATAATAATAAAATTGAGAATGGAAATGGGGAATGTGTCAAAGAGACAACAACCCGACCACAGAACAGACAACAGCAGAAGGCCACCAACAGGTCTTCAATGCAGCGAGAAATTCCCGCACCCGGAGGCGTCCTTCAGCTGGCCCCTAAACAAATATATATACTAGTATTTCAAAGAAACACATGAGAACACATAAAGGCGATAAAAATCATCACTGGTGAAGTATGTGGTAAACAGTGATAAAGGTTTCATTTTACTCAATGTGATTTACAGAGACACACAAGAACACATACAGGTTATAGATCTCATGACTGTAATGTATGTGGGAAAGAGTTCAGTCTACTTTGTGATTTACAGAGACACACGAGAACACATACAGGTTATAGACCTATTGACTGTAATGTATGTGGGAAAGAGTTCAGTCTACTTTGTGATTTACAGAGACACACTAGAACACATACAGGTTATAGACCTATTGACTGTGATGTATGTGGGAAAGAGTTCAGTCTACTTTGTGATTTACAGAGACACACTAGAACACATACAGGTTATAGACCTATTGACTGTGATGTATGTGGGAAAGAGTTCAGTCTACTTTGTGATTTACAGAGACACACGAGAACACTTACAGGTTATAGACCTCATTACTGTGCTGTATGTGGGAAAGAGTTCATTCTACTTTGTGATTTACAGAGACACACGAGAACACATACAGGTTATAGACCTATTGACTGTGATGTATGTGGGAAAGAGTTCAGTCTACTTTGTGATTTACAGAGACACACGAGAACACATACAGGTTATAGACCTATTGACTGTGATGTATGTGGGAAAGAGTTCAGTCTACTTTGTGATTTACAGAGACACACGAGAACACTTACAGGTTATAGACCTCATTACTGTGCTGTATGTGGGAAAGAGTTCAGTCTACTTTGTGATTTACAGAGACACACGAGAACACATACAGGTTATAAACCTCAGGACTGTGATGTATGTGGGAATGGGTTTAGTCATCTTATTGATTTAAGGAGGCATATGAAAATACATACAGACAAAACATGCAAACCTCACATTCATGACATATGTCAATTTGTGTTGTACCAAACAAATGTATGCAAATACATAACATACAGGCAAATTACCTTATGACTGTAATGTATGTGGTACAGGGTTTTGTTGGCATTGTAATTTACATATTGACATGAAAACATATTAATTTGATGACTGTTGTGTATATGGTAAAGGGTTTAGCTAGCTTAGAAATGTAAAGAGACACATGAGAACACATACAGGTGATTAATCTCTTGACTGTATCATGTGTATGTGGTAAAGCTTTTAATCAGCATGTTGACTCAATGAAACACATTGGAATACATAATGGGGATAAAACTCTGAAATGAGATGTTTGAGGTTTCGGGTTTAATATGAGTGATAATCTACATTCTAAAACACGTACTACATTTGTACTAGTAAATATATAATAACATGGATAATTTACAAAGATAATGAGAACGCATGCTAATGATAATTTATAGACACGTGAGAACTCAAACTAGTGATTGTTTACATAGACATTTGAGAACACATACCAGTGACAATTTACATAGACACATGAGAACACATACTAGTCTAGTGATGATTTACGTAAACACACATGAGAACCCATACTTGTGATAAGGGATAATTTACATAAACACATGAGAACACATACTAGTAATGATTTACGTAAACACACATGAGAACCCATACTAGTGATAACGGATAATTTATAAGACACATGAGAACACATACTAGAAAATAAGTGATAATTTACGTAGACGTATGAGAAATCATATTAGTGATAACTTACATAGACATATGAGAACACATTTATTAGTGATAATTTACACTGAGAACACATACTAGTGATAATTTACATAGACACAAGAGAACACATACTAGTGATAATTTACATAGACACATGAGAACACATATCAGCATGATTAGTAAATAATGGATAAATGTCATTCATCTAGAATAATAGAATACTTGACTGTAAATAATCTATGTGTAAATATCTGTTTTTGATTGTATTGTGATGTGTGTGTGGTCTCACTGAAGATAAGTTTTTTTGTAACTAACTATAATTGTTAACCCTCTTTAAATAAAGAATTAATACTAATATTATTATGATAATTATTATTATGATTGTATGAGAGTTCATCCAGGTATTTTACTATGTTATAAATAGCATTAATTGATTGATGGATTTTAAGCATTTTTCGTCACTTTCACGACCCCAGCGTGTCTGGTAAAACAGCCGTTGGACGTCAGAGTAATCTCGGACTAATCATAACGAAGCCCGTTTTTGTCTCGCCTGCGAAGAAAGTCGCAGTATGCGGGACATGGGTATTCTATCCGGCGGCATCGTAAACTATGTATTCTATCCGGCGGCAGCGTAAACTATTTGAATAAAGCTATATTTCAGATGGTAGAAGACCTGGATGTTTCATATCTTGTATATAGATACACAATGTTACGAAGTTTCCGTCTGTCATATGTTCAATGTCATTAACCTCATTTTCATGGTTCAGTGACTGCTTGAAAAAAAAATTGTAATGTGAATTTCTTACTTATTATGAGTATATACCGGTATATATAATATTCTTTGCATCATCTACATGTCTGTCAGACAGGAATCACCTGACCTCGACCTCATTTCATGGACCAGTGATCAAGGTTAAAGTTACGTGATTAGGTTCGTTTCTCTATTACTGAATGCAGTAGGATCACTATATGTGGTGAATGAAATGAGTGTAATGGGTGCATATCAGTCCGACAGGTTTCATCTGATTTTTGACCTTATTTTCATGGTTCATTAGTCAATGTATTTTTTTGTGTGTTTTGGTCTGTTGTTACAAGAATAATAAGCAACAGGTCAACTATAATTGGTGTATTGAATGACTTTAAGGTGTGCATGTCTGTCTGGCAGGCATTATCTGACCGTAACCGCATTTTCATGTTCATTGGTCAATGATACATTTTCGTAATTGTGTCAGTCCATCAGATACTATAAGCATCTGGTCAACTATATTTGGTGTATTGAATGATTGTATTAAGGTATACATGTAGTTCTAGCCAATATAACATGACCTTGACCTCATTTTCACGATTCATTGGTCAATTTTAAGTTTTTGTCTGTTTTTCAAGTACTATTATAAAAGGTCAACTATATTTAGTGTATACAATGATTATATACATGAAGTTCTCGCAGTATCATCTGACCTTGACCTCATTGGTCAATGTTAAGTTTTTGTTTTTCGGTCTGTTTTTCAAATTTTTGATGTAGTAGGTCAGCTTTATTTGGAGAAGGAAATTATTGTAAGGTGAACATGTCTGTCTTGCCTGGGTCATCTGACCATGACCTCATTATCATAGAACATCTTACAAACTTTCAACATAAATTTAATGATAACTAAAACAGACATGTGCACTCTTGCTGTTGGTGGAAGAAGCTGGTGTTCCCGGAATGAACCGACGACCTTCGGTAGGAAACAGAATACCTATCGTCAATTTAGATTTGATTCGATTCTATTCTGGTTTTAAACTACCGGCATGTTAAATATTTGAAAGTATTAATCCCTTTAAAATAGGTGTGTGATTAAGAATTGAGGTTTTATAAAAAAAAACTTGTACTCACGTGAGAGTACACACAGCGATTACACGTGTGATGAAGGTGTAAACTGACGTCGACCGTCAGAACTTGCAGCGAAAAGAAAACACATATTAATGTTACCGTTCATCCCTAACAATGAGCAAAACCCATATCGTATAAAAGATAAAAGCCCACTCCCAATGGTTCAATTCAATTCAATTCAATTAAGTTTTATTTAAAGTCGGTACCCAATAAAATAAAATTGAGAATGGAAATGGGGAATGTGTGAAAGAGACAACAACCCGACCAAAGAGTAGAAAACAGCCGATAGCCACCAATGGGTCTTCAGCACTGCGTGAAAAACCTCATCGTGAGGCTGGCTTCAGTTGACCCCTTAACAAAATTTGTACTAGTTCAATGAAAATTAACTTCATAAACACATGTATTTAATATTTCAATAACAGTCAGAACTTATAGACATGTGAACACATATGAATGTGTTGTAAATGTTTATTTTGTAAATGACAGTTAACGCTTACAGACATACGAACACATATAAATGTGGTCAATTGGTAAATGGCAATCAGAGATTACCCAGACATGAGAACAGTCAGAACTTACATAGACATGGGAACAGTCATAGCGTACAGAGATATGAAAGCAGTTAGAACTTAGACATGAGAACAGTCAGAGCTTACATAGACATGAGAACCGTCAGAACTTATAGACATGAGAACCGTCAGAGCTTACACAGACATGAGGACCGTCAGAACTTACATAGACATGAGAACAGTCAGAGCTTACAGAGACATGAAAACAGTCAGAACGTATAGACATGAGAACCGTCAGAGCTTACACATACATGAGGACCGTCAGAGCTTACACAGACATGAGAACAGTCAGAACTTACATAGACATGAGAACAGTCAGAACTTACATAGACTGGGAAAATCAGAGCGTACTGAGACATGAAAACAGTTAGAACTTAGACATAAGAACAGTCAGAGCTTACAAAGACATGAGAACAGTCAGAACTTACATAGACATGAGAACAGTCAGAACTTACATAGACATGGGAAAATCAGAGCGTACTGAGACATGAAAACAGTTAGAACTTAGACATAAGAACAGTCAAAGCTTACAAAGACATGAGAACAGTCAGAACTTATAGACATGAGAACAGTCAGAGCTTATAAACATGAGAACCGTCAGAGCTTACACAGACAAGAGAACAGTCAGAACTTACATAGACATGAGAATTGTCAGAACTTACAGAGACATGAAAACAGTCAGAACTTATAGACATAGGAACAGTTAGAGCTTACACAGACATGAAAACAGTCAGAACGTATAGACATGAGTCAGAACTTACACAGCTTTGTAAACACGCACTGGTAGAAACCTTAATAATCTAGTGTAAGCGTTCTTTGATCATGGCTCATCGACTGCCGAGACATAAAAATTAATGATTGTATAATATATATCTGCTGACAGCCAGTTCTTACATGTACAGAGACATGTGGACACAAAATGGTGATAAACCTAATTAATGTGGTGTAAGTGTTCAATGTTTTACTGACAGCCAGAACTTACAGAGAGACATGTGGACATATGCTGGTGATAAACCTAACCAATGTGCAGTAAGGGTTCAATGTATTATTGACAGCTTAAACCCACAGAGAGACATATAGACACATACTGGTTATAAACATAATTAATGTGGTGTAAGTGTTCAATGTTTTACTGAGAGCCAGAACTCACAGAGAGATGTGTACATATACTGGTGATAAACCTAATAAATGTGATACTAGTGTTCAATGCTTTACTGAGAGCCAGAACTAACAGAGAGACATGTATAAACATACTGGTGATAAACATATTTAATGTCGTACGTGCTCATTTTTTCACTTACAGCCCGAACTCACAGAGAGACATGTAAATTACACATTACTGGTGATAAATTAATGTGGTGTTGGTGTTCGATGTTGCCTGACAGTCAGCTAGAACTAACCAGAGAGACGTACGTGTGGCTACATGCTGGTGGTAAACCGTTACCAAATTAATGTGTTGTTAGTGTTCAAAGGTTTTTTTTAATTTTTCTCAAAAATCTATATGAATTACCACTTGACGTCAATTCGTTGTTTACAATTAAGTAGAACACATATAATTGAAAAAAAATGAAAAAAAAACCCTAAATCTTCGTGTTAACCAGAGACCTGAGCTATCTATATTTAATTATCTAATTGAACATTTTTACTGAACATAAGATTATTTTCCTCATTTTGTGTGGTTATAGATGGTTGCATTGTAAAGTAAATAAACATTATCTCCGTTTTTTAGGCTCTCATGCATATTTTTCTTTAGAAGACAAAGCATTGTCTTTCAATGTTGTCATAATTTCATGTAGATGCTTGACCTCTTTATAAATATGCTTGGGTCTTGAAGTTGACAAATTTTGGTAACTTATCGACTTGTAGGAGTCAATATTTGCAACTTTTTAATTCAGGTCAAATATTTCTTGCTTTACACTAATTGACTTATTGAAGTCATAATTTGTCTTAAATTAAAGGGAGACAAATCTTGAAACCTACAAATTTAGACCTCTATGAGTCAAAAGCAGATTTAGACTTATTTACATGTTTGTCTGAGCTCTGACTGACTAGTCCAACACCCCATTAGTTTCAACATCATTTGGTCCGACACCCCATTGATGTATTTACATTTGTATGCTAATTTATCCACCGTTACGTAAAGTCACACAGGTTCCCGTAAACTTTGACATCACAATAAAAAAAATTGCTGTCACAATTAAATAGTGATTGCTGCTCATGCTGCTTGACATGCTTGATGTCAGAAGGTTATTCTGAGCAGATTTAAGGTCATTCGGAGCTAAATTCAGCTAATTACCAAAAGTGTAAATACGTATATTTGTCCGACAGCCCAGTAGTCCAACACCCCAATAGTCTGACAATGAAAGGTGCATTACTGCTGTTATAGAAAATCAATTCATAGAATCGTTGTTGGTGTGGTATTTGAACAACTCTTTCTTATATAAGTATGTCAAAGAAACCAAAACAGAGGATACCATACCACCCAATCTAATCAAATTCATATTTATATTAACTCTGGTGATCTCATACATGATGGTGTTTTTATGGGAAAATGCACTACTCTTAAAAGAAAATGCAAAGAATATTCCCCAGTAGTGCAGTCTGTCATCTTTCACGTAATTTAGTCTCGGAAATTGTCATTACTAAAAAAGAATCATTTTACCCTGCAAACATGGCAAAGGGAATATTTTATACCAAGAATGATTTTCATCTACACCATGTACACTGTACATGCAAGTACATGAAGCACTTGGGCAGAATCAATTTGCGCCAATTGCAGTTTTGAAAAGGTATCAATTGCGCCACTCTCTTTTTTTCTGATGGTATTAATTGCGCCAATAAACAGAACCAAATTGCGCCACATTTACCTGTATATTTTTTACCTATATCATACATGTATCCGTTAACCTATCCACTTTAGATTAAACTGAACTCATCAAAATTAAGAAAACTCACTAATACATATTAAATTGTTCAGTATAAAAATTAGTTTTTCACATGGAAAGTATATCGAGTCCGATAAAGAGAAACCTATCATAGTTATAGAAGATCAGAAATTCTGTCAGGCATTTAATTGTGAAGAAAAACGAAGAAATCTGATGGAGATCTCGAAAAAAACCTTAAAAAAACCAGTGAGAGAATTGAGCAGAAAGGAATGTGTTTCTATTTTAAGTTATAAAGTTTTTGGTTATTGTTGAAAAGAAACATTTTATAGCTTTACCTGTATATATGTTATATTAAAATTTTGTCTTTGGCAATTCATAATTTTACTAAGACAAAATTTTAATATGACATATATATATATGTGAGTGAGCATTTTAATACAGCATATTTTTTGTAGTCTGTAAATTGTCGGACTCAAGCCTGGAAAAAGGAAGAGGGCAGTCAATCGTATAGTTGATATATAATATATAAGTAAATATAAATAAGTTGATAAAATTGGCGCAATTAGATAATTTTTTAATTGGCGCAAATTATACCAATTGTTTTTAATATGAAGTGACGCAGAAGTAGTATTGGCACAAATAAGTTGTGGCGCAAATGAGTTCATTTTTGGCGCAAAAAGATCTCGCCCAAGTACTTATAGATAGAAAACTTTCAAAACTGAAAGTTGTCGAGCTGTTAATGGGGCACTAGCTGTCTTACATGTCAAATTCATGTTCACCGATTTGACTCAAATTCTCATATTAGATTTATAACAGATGTAAAACATTTATTCAAATTATAAAAAGTCTAAAATAAACAATTTACCAGGCATACATGGGCTCGATAATATGCAGCTTCGTTTCGTGTGTATTTTAGTCTAGACACCATCTAACTAACTATCGAAAAGTAAACAACCGACTGTCACATTACACAATCTAAACATAAACATGATAAATATAAATAGATATATGGACCTTGTGCAAATGTGTTAGTAAATGGCTCTGTACTGTGCCAGATCGCTCCTGCTAGGCCATCGAAACCGGAAAGTATGTCAGGCTGCCAATTCCAGTTCATACCAGACTTTGTGTGCTTTGTATGAACAATTGTGTTGAATCTGAAAAACACTTTCTTTTAAATTGTTCTCTTTATGATGACTGGAGATGGCTTTTATTTTCTGAATGTTCAAATTATATTGAAAATTTTGCTATTTTAGACGATGATCAGAAATTTGTTAAAATGACGAACAAATGATCATGATGATGAAATAAGTTAAAAAAAAATTGTCATGAAATTCAATCAATTTATAAGCAAAAGTATTTAATTTTTTTTTTTATGATACGACAGTTATTTTTAGTTTGAGATACCAATTGTTATTGTTCTTTTAACATGTTTAACTTACTTTTAAAGTCATGTGATATATTTAAATGAAATAAATAATTATAATTTTTATGTATTTAATTTATAATATTATTTTAATTTATTAATTGAATTTAAATAATAAATCTTTTTGAAAATGTACAAAAACAAATGGTGTGAAAATGTTTTGTAAATATGTGTCTCATAAGCCAACTTGATGGCTGGGTATTGATTGTTTTATTTTAATGTATATTTTTATTATGTCATTGTATAATGTACTATCAGTATGTGACACAATTATAAATTAAATTTATTATTATTATTATTATATATTATTATATATGGACTTCATGCAAATGGATTTTTCTATGTCTGTTTGATTTCAAATTTAAGGTTAAATTTTTTTTTATCTGAATAAGAATGATTTTTTGTGGATCGATTCAGTCAATCAAATGATTTACCTTTGTTTCACTTTCAATGTTGACATTCTCTTCTTTTTATAACCTAAAATGCATCAATCATGCATAATCTATCTCTAGCTAAGGCGTTAAATTGAAGATCACATGAATACGGATTCAATGAGGTTGAATTATTCACTTGCAAGTGAATAATTCATCATCGATGTTTCTTAGCTTATTTTAACAAAATTGAACCAAACTGGCTGCTATTTTTAGATCCTGTCCCTAGTTCCTGGTCCAGCAACTTCATATTAATAAGCAATGTTGCTGTACATCAGATTGTCTCTTCTGAATTTTTTTCTGCAGACAGACGAGACATATGTCTGTGTCAACAGTTTATTTATTATAAATAAATTAAGAAGATATGGTATGAATGTTAATGAGACAATTGTCCATCCAAATCACAATGTATGAAAAGTTAACAATTATGTAGGTAAAAGTGGCCGCCTTTAAAATAATGTTAACATTTACCAACATTCTTTTCCTTATGAATAAAGAAAACGTGAGGTATACATCAATGATGCAGTACAGCTTATATAATTCTTCTTCATGTTGTACAAAGTATGGAATTAAATAACCCAAACAAGCAGATGCTTAAATGCAGAGAATGTCAAAATAGATATTTTATGTGTAATTTGCGGGAAAGTATCAAAAGGAATATGTCTTTACAGAGTTGTACACGATCATACATTCACATTAAAAAGAATGTATGAGGTAGAAGATTTTGTCACAATCAATGGCACACAACAGAGACACATAAGAACACAGACTGGTACACTTCATAAATGTGGTGTTTGTGGTAGAGAATTTAGTAGATGTAATGACTTGAAGAGACATGTGAGAACACATACTGGCGAAAAACCTCATGACTGTGATGTTTGTGGTAAAGGGTTTAGTCAGTCTGGTAGTTTACAAAGTCATATGAGAATACATACAGGTGAAAAACCTCATGACTGTGAAGTATGTGGTAAGCGGTTTAGTCGGCTCTTTATATTACAAATGCACATGAGAACACATATAGGAGATAAACCTTATGAATGTGATACATGTGGTAAAAGGTTTAGTCAGCATTGTCATTTAAATACACACATGAGAATACATACAGGAGATGAACCTCATAACTGTGATGTATGTGATAAAGTGTTTAGTCGGCTTGGACATCTACAAAGACACATGAAAACATATACAGGAGATAAACCTTATGAGATGTCTGTGATCAAAATTTAATTCGTCTTAGTAATTTACAAATTCACATGAGAACACATACAGTTGAAAACTGCATGACTGTAATGTTTGTGGAAACAAGTTTGGTCACCATAGTAATTTACAACGTCACATGAGAACACATACATGTGATTTACCTTATAACTGTGATTTATGTGGAAAAAGATTTAGTCAGTATGTGATAAACATGATAAAACTCATGACGGTGATGGACAATATATGTGGTTA
The DNA here is from genome assembly GCF_021869535.1 of Mytilus californianus. NCBI lineage: Eukaryota > Metazoa > Mollusca > Bivalvia > Mytilida > Mytilidae > Mytilus > Mytilus californianus. The sequence continues at coordinate 1,389,097 of NW_026262674.1, forward strand.
AGGCTTGGTGAAGAACAGAGACGCATGAGAACACATATTTCACATGAACATGATGATGATGATATTTTTTAATGGTATTGTCGGCTTACATTCTGTATATGTGACTGTCCCAATTGAGGAGCCACAATAATTATATACATGTAGTTGTCATTTATTGTTGTATATTATATCTGTTTTTAGTTGACTGTTTGGTAATAATCAGTATAATCTAAAATCAGTGCGTTAGTTTTCTCTTTTGAATTGTTTTACACAAATGTTTTACATTTTTATACGACCGTAAAATTTTGCGGTCGTATGCTGGTATTGGTATCACGTTGTCGTCGTTGTCGTCGTTGTCGTCGTCGTCGAAGTCCGAAGACACTTGGTCCGGACAATAACTTTAGTATAAGTGAATAGAAATCTATGAAATTTTAACACAAGGTTTATAACCACAAAAGGAAGGTTTGGATCGATTTTGGGGGTTGTTGTCCTAACAGATTAGGAATTAGGGGCCAAAATGGAGCCTAAATAAGCATTTTTCTAGTTTCCAGACTATATCTTGTGGAACGGTGTATGGATCTCTCTGAAATTATACCACAAGATTTCATCTTGGGGGGGGGGGGGGGGGGGGGGGGGGGGGGGCGGGGGGGGCGGTCGGCGGGGGGTTATGGCTCAAACCGTTTAGGAATAAGGGTCAAAAAGGGGAAAAAACAAGGGTGTCCTGCAGGGCTTCCAAAATTATTTTTAGCCAGCCGGACATTTTAATATATCATCCCGATTTTAATCCCTTTTTAAGACTAATTCAATGGAATAATTACAAATTATTTTTGACATTTTCATCAAATCAAATATTAAACACACAAGACAGCACATTACATGACCCTGTATCGATTCCATCGAGGTTCAATAAAGGAGCCACAATCAATACCTCAGTCACTGGCTGACTAGAAGTTCGAATTAAAAAACAATTCGTTTTATTGTCCGCAAATGATGAAGTTTTTTGTTGTTTTTTGTTTCACTTAGTCGCAAAATGTGAGCCGTAGGCATTACAATCTAGCGGCGGTGTAATCTATTTGTATAAAGCTTTATATTTCAGATAGCAGAAGGTCTGAAGGGTTCATAGATATAAGAAGATGTGATATGAGTGCCAATGAGACAACTCTCCATCCAAGTCACAATTTGTAAAAGTAACCCATTATAGGTCAAAGTACGGCCTTCAATTTGGATCCTTGGCTCACACATAACAACATTTAAGCTAGAAAGGGCCCCATGCATAAAGATTAGTGTTAAACCATTCAAACAAAAAAACCAATGGTCTTATATATGTATAAAAAAAAAGAGAAACAATTATGAACCACATTAACAAACAACAGCCACAATGGCACTGAACATCAGGTTCCTGACTTTAAAGATGTCTTATCTATCGAAGTTTTCATCTTTCATTTGTCCATGACCTCATTTTCATGGTTCGGCTATGTCTTGAAAAAATGAATAGTATTTTTGTCATGTGAATTATTCACTTATTGTGAGTAAATATAACTGAATTTGACAGGTAGAACTCACAGAGAGACATGTGGACACATGCTGGTTTAAATGTCTTAGATTAACAAAAGAAGCCATTACCCGAGCTATCAAGTTATTTTTTAATCCACATAATTTAATGCTTGCTGGGCTATAGGCAGTAGAATTTTATGCATAATGCCATTTTCTGTCTACTTATAAAAAATCTTACCCTATATTACATAAATCCTTGATAAAACAGGGCCGTAACTAGCCTCTGTTTAAAGTGAGGCAAAATTATTCGCCGAGCGGAGCGAGGCTAAAAAATTTCCGGCGAGGGGTCTGTGGCCGCTCAAGGCCCCCAGAAGCTCTGGAAAAAATTACGCAAAATCGTGCATTTTGAGCGTTTCCCGGACCCTTTCTTAATCTGAAACGCAAGTTTTGTTTGAATTATTTTTTTGACAATATTCTGGTCTCAAAGCAACATATATAGATTCAGTGTAAGTATTCTGGATCACGTTATCAATTGTATTTGCTACGGCATCTATTGGATTGAATTTTCAGACATTCATATTTTCCGGAAATGATCTGGACTTATCCGTATGTTCACTACCGTTTACTTTCTCTTCCTCGCCTGTCTATTACAAATGGATGCCACGACAAAACTGCTCCTGTGGATATTGTGACAAATCACCGTCAAGTACGTTTCAAATCGATTATAAACTGTTAAATATAAATTCCGTTAAATTGACAAACACGTTGATTCAACAAATATGAACTGTAATTGTTTATTTCTATGAATTGAACTGAGAATTCTACTTTCGTTTTTGACTTGATATTAATATTGTCTTGAACGTTCAAATATTTCTTTCGTGCATATTGTAAAATATTGTATTTTTATTTCTTTCAGTTTACCAAACAATACACACTCTGTAAAAACTCCTGTATCCCTTCTGGTGGAATTATAATCTACAATCTTCACACACAAGTTGTTATTCTTTATAATTTGCCGAGATTGCGATACAATCACATGGTTATACTAGCTGAGTCAGGCTCAGCATAGTAAATTGACGACTACCTGTCTTTACATATCCAGACAAGGAACTCACAGAGAGACATGTGGACACATGCTGGTTTAAATGTCTTAGATTAACAAAAGAAGCCATTACCCGAGCTATCAAGTTATTTTTTAATCCACATAATTTAATGCTTGCTGGGCTATAGGCAGTAGAATTTTATGCATAATGCCATTTTCTGTCTACTTATAAAAAATCTTACCCTATATTACATAAATCCTTGATAAAACAGGGCCGTAACTAGCCTCTGTTTAAAGTGAGGCAAAATTATTCGCCGAGCGGAGCGAGGCTAAAAAATTTCCGGCGAGGGGTCTGTGGCCGCTCAAGGCCCCCAGAAGCTCTGGAAAAAATTACGCAAAATCGTGCATTTTGAGCGTTTCCCGGACCCTTTCTTAATCTGAAACGCAAGTTTTGTTTGAATTATTTTTTTGACAATATTCTGGTCTCAAAGCAACATATATAGATTCAGTGTAAGTATTCTGGATCACGTTATCAATTGTATTTGCTACGGCATCTATTGGATTGAATTTTCAGACATTCATATTTTCCGGAAATGATCTGGACTTATCCGTATGTTCACTACCGTTTACTTTCTCTTCCTCGCCTGTCTATTACAAATGGATGCCACGACAAAACTGCTCCTGTGGATATTGTGACAAATCACCGTCAAGTACGTTTCAAATCGATTATAAACTGTTAAATATAAATTCCGTTAAATTGACAAACACGTTGATTCAACAAATATGAACTGTAATTGTTTATTTCTATGAATTGAACTGAGAATTCTACTTTCGTTTTTGACTTGATATTAATATTGTCTTGAACGTTCAAATATTTCTTTCGTGCATATTGTAAAATATTGTATTTTTATTTCTTTCAGTTTACCAAACAATACACACTCTGTAAAAACTCCTGTATCCCTTCTGGTGGAATTATAATCTACAATCTTCACACACAAGTTGTTATTCTTTATAATTTGCCGAGATTGCGATACAATCACATGGTTATACTAGCTGAGTCAGGCTCAGCATAGTAAATTGACGACTACCTGTCTTTACATATCCAGACAAGGAACTCACAGAGAGACATGTGGACACATGCTGGTTTAAATGTCTTAGATTAACAAAAGAAGCCATTACCCGAGCTATCAAGTTATTTTTTAATCCACATAATTTAATGCTTGCTGGGCTATAGGCAGTAGAATTTTATGCATAATGCCATTTTCTGTCTACTTATAAAAAATCTTACCCTATATTACATAAATCCTTGATAAAACAGGGCCGTAACTAGCCTCTGTTAAAAGTGAGGCAAAATTATTCGCCGAGCGGAGCGAGGCTAAAAAATTTCCGGCGAGGGGTCTGTGGCCGCTCAAGGCCCCCAGAAGCTCTGGAAAAATTACGCAAAATCGTGCATTTTGAGCGTTTCCCGGACCCTTTCTTAATCTGAAACGCAAGTTTTGTTTGAATTATTTTTTTGACAATATTCTGGTCTCAAAGCAACATATATAGATTCAGTGTAAGTATTCTGGATCACGTTATCAATTGTATTTGCTACGGCATCTATTGGATTGAATTTTCAGACATTCATATTTTCCGAAAATGATCTGGACTTATCCGTATGTTCACTACCGTTTACTTTCTCTTCCTCGCCTGTCTATTACAAATGGATGCCACGACAAAACTGCTCCTGTGGATATTGTGACAAATCACCGTCAAGTACGTTTCAAATCGATTATAAACTGTTAAATATAAATTCCGTTAAATTGACAAACACGTTGATTCAACAAATATGAACTGTAATTGTTTATTTCTATGAATTGAACTGAGAATTCTACTTTCGTTTTTGACTTGATATTAATATTGTCTTGAACGTTCAAATCGTATATTTCTTTCGTGCATATTGTAAAATATTGTATTTTTATTTCTTTCAGTTTACCAAACAATACACACTCTGTAAAAACTCCTGTATCCCTTCTGGTGGAATTATAATCTACAATCTTCACACACAAGTTGTTATTCTTTATAATTTGCCGAGATTGCGATACAATCACATGGTTATACTAGCTGAGTCAGGCTCAGCATAGTAAATTGACGACTACCTGTCTTTACATATCCAGACAAGGAACGACTACGTAGCAACGTAAATACCTTTACACTGACAGTGGACTACATAACTTGTGTGTACTAGGCAGCAACCCAACAACGTTGAGTCACCATGGATCCCAGTCACGTGGAACAGCAAGAAGAGGTTCAGCCCCAAGAGGGAGATGTCCCTGAACTATTAGAAAATCCGTCTAAAACAACACATTCAGATGAAAATCCCGAGACTAGGCGAGTACGTGACCTCACGGAAAAAGGAAAAGGAGCTTTCACAGAAAAACGTGACAAGTTCTGTCAGGAACAAGAGGCTCTCTGGACAGACATTGAATCCCAGTTATTGGAAGTTACCACGCCTCCTAACGAGCTCCAGCAACTCCTAACAGCCCAGGACAAACTCGTTAAAGCCTGTAATAATTATCGTAGGCTCACAGATGAATTCCTGGACTTTCTGAAAAGGACCAGAACATCGGAGAGTCAAAAAGAAATAGAAGCATGTAATCTCTCATTGGATTTTCGTCTGTCCAAAGTGGAACTGGTTATGGAAAAACTACACGAGCATCGCCTCGCCCTAACAAAGGCCAAATCCACTAAAACAAAGACCTCAAAGGGTAAGAAAACCTCACACAGCGGTAGCTCTAACGTGTCAGACATGTCAAGCCTAGCACGGAGAAAGCGTGCGAAGGCAGAGGCTGCCAAGTCAAAAATAGCCTTTGTCGAAAAACATGCCCTTATCCTACAACAGGAGGCAATGTTAGAGGAACAAGCCCTGTTCAGACAAATTGAAATGGAACAGGAAGCAGCACGCAAAAAGGCTGAAATGGAACAGGAAGCCACACGTAAAAAGGCAGAAATGGAGCAAGAAGTCGCTCAACGTAAAGTTCAACTAGAACAGGAGGCCGCACAGAGAACAGTTCACTTAGAACAAGAGGCCATGCGCAGGAAGGCTCAAATGCAACAAGAAGCCGCACGAGTAAGCCGGGAAAAGACCGAGCTGAAAGCCAAATTTAACCTTCTTGAAGCACAGAGAGAAGCTGCAGCCGCAGAAGTAGAGGCTCGTATCCTGGAATACGACGACAGCCAAGCATTTAGCGATCTCCCTGATGAAACGGAAGACCCTCTCCAGCGTGTGAAAGATTTCGTCAATAAGCATCCTGTACCAACTGCTGTACGGGAAGTAACAGGACCTCAAAAGCAAATTCCTGTTAAGATTGAGCTGAGTCATGAAGCACCAGCGTTTGTGCCATCTGTGGCACTGAACTTGCCGTCACAGACATCTGCTGTCTTGCCTTCCGATACTAAGTCACCGGAAGTTACCTTAATCCCAGATCTGGGAATAGTAACCGGCATGCAAAAACTAGGCCTTTCAGATGAGATCCCTGCTGAACACCAAAAACAGGGTGTTAAAGAAAAGATCCCTGTTGCACACCAGCAACAAATCAACCCTACATCGGAGATAACTAGATTTCTTTTACGTAAGGACCTGCTTTTAACCCGACTAACAAGCTTTAACGATCGGGCAGAATCCTTTCATACATGGAAAGCAAGTTTTAACAACGTGACTGACGAGTTGCAAGTCTCTGACTCGGAACAGATTGATTTACTGATCAAGTGGCTCGGTCCAGAGTCTGCTAAACATGCCATTAGCATAAGAGCGTCGAACGCCAATAATCCTACAAAAGGTATACAAAGACTATGGAAGAGGCTTGACGAGCGGTATGGTGCTCCAGAAATGTTGGAGGCCTCACTCACGAGTAAACTTGCCAAATTCCCAACCTTGACGAATAAGGACAACGCACGTCTCTATGAACTGTCTGACATTCTATTAGAAATAGAATATCACAAGGAAAATCCCAAGCTGGGATGTTTGCTAGCTTATTTCGACTCTTCGTCCGGGATAAATCCTATTGTGGAAAAACTGCCATATGGACTCCAAGAAAAGTGGATTACAAGGGCGTCTAGATACAAATCTAACCACGGCGTTGCCTTTCCTCCTTTTACAGAGTTATCTGCATTCATCAGTGAAATCAGCAGAATTAAAAACGATCCTGGATTCATCTTTGGGTCAAAAGTCACACCAAATACAAAAGGTGCTGCGCCAAGGTTCACGTCTTACCCCAAGACTAAAGTTGGTACTCATAAAACAGCGGTTGAGCAGCAATCTGGAGACGCCAGCAAACAAGGTCTTTGTATTCTGCACAATACAAAGCATTCCTTAAATGAATGTCGAGCGTTCCGAGCCAAATCAATAGAGGAACGCAAAGGTCTTTTGAAAGAAAACAATGTCTGTTACACGTGTTGTGATTCTACCAAACACAGGAGCCGGGAATGCAATGCACGCATAAGTTGTAAAGAATGTGGAAGTAAACAACACACTACCGCACTTCACATAACTAGACCACAGCAACCTGCAAGTTCTCAGTCTAGCTCGCCCAAGGAAGCCTACGGCGGGGAGCCAACAGAATCCGCTGAAACTAAGTCAACCTCAGTGAACTCTACCTGTACTGAGATCTGCAAGGATACATATAGCGGGAAATCTTGTGCTAAAATACTACCTGTGAATGTTTATCACAAAGATAACCAGGACAAAGTTATCCGGATGTACGCCATCATGGACGACCAAAGCAACCGGTCACTAGCATCGCCTGAATTCTTCAACCTTTTCGACGTAAAAGACAAACCGGAGAACTATACCTTATCAACATGCTCCGGCAGAGTAGTCACTTCCGGGAAAAGAGGAAGAGGTTTCGTCATGGAATCAATAAATGGCAATGACAAATTTGACCTGCCTGTACTGATAGAATGTGATCATATTCCTAATAATAGGGACGAAATACCGACTCCTAAAGTCACAATGCTTCACCCTCATTTAAAAGAACTCAGAGGTAGCATTCCACCAATAGAGGAAAATTGCCAAATTCTTCTCTTAATTGGCAGAGACCTTATAGAGGCACACCACCCAGAACTCCATATGCACAACAGTTGAAACTAGGTTGGGTAGTGATAGGAGAAACTTGCATTAACAAGCAGCATGTGCCTCTTGAATTAAATGTCAAAATAACCAACATTTTACCTACAGGACAACCGTCAACGTTTCAACCATGTACAAGCAAATTCGACATTCGGGAAAACTACACAGACCCCGTTAAGAAAGATTTACAATCGCCTCTCTTTGAAAAAACTAGGGACGATGATAAACCCGGAATGTCATTTGAAGACAAAATGTTTATGAAACAGATGGACAACGAATTTGTCAGAGACTTGGAAGGAAGTTGGGTAGCACCGTTACCGTTCCGAGTGCCAAGACAGTCTTTGCCTAGCAACAGACCACAAGCTCTTCATCGTGCTAATATGTTAGACGCAAGCCTGAATAGAAACCTAGTAAAGCGGGAACACTTCCTCACATTTATGAGTAAGATCCTAGACAATAATCATGCAGAGCTCGCTCCACCGTTGGACGAACATGAAGAGTGCTGGTATTTACCACCCGAAGAAACCTGATCAGATTAGGGGTGTGTTTGATTCATCCGCCAAATGCAACGGAGTTTCACTCAACAGCGTCCTGCTAACAGGTCCAGACTTGACCAATGATCTCTTGGGAGTACTGCTGCGTTTCAGGAAAGAAATGGTCGCAGTAACTGCAGACGTTCAACACATGTTTCACTGCTTTGTAGTAAGAAAAGACCACCGAAATTATCTGAGATTTTTATGGCATAAAAACAACGACCTACAAGAGAACCTTGTCGAATTCCGCATGAGAGTTCATGTTTTTGGAAATAGTCCGTCACCTGCCGTTGCTACGCTTGGACTCAGAAAAGCAGCTCAGGCATCAGAACAAGAGTTCGGCAGTCACGTGACTAGCTTTGTTACAAGAGACTTCTATGTCGACGACGGTCTTACATCATGTCCTACAAAAGAGGAAGCTGTTAAGCTCATGAAGGACACACAGCAAGCATTGGCAAAGTATGGAAACTTACGGCTTCACAAGTTCGCCTCTAATTGTGCGGAAGTTATGTCTGCGTTTCATGCCAGTGATTTGGCTTCAAATCTGAAGGATCTAGACTTAGAATCCGACAGCAAACCCCTACAACGTAGTCTTGGGCTCAGCTGGGACGTAAACACTGACAACTTCTTATTTCAATTAACATCAGAAAACAAACCGATCACTCGGAGAGGAATTTTATCAACGATAAACAGTCTCTACGATCCTCTGGGATTTTTGGCTCCGGTGATTATACAAGGGAAACTCCTATTAAGGAAAATAGTATCAGAAACCGTCGATTGGGACCAACCTCTCTCTGATGAGACAGCAGCTGAGTGGAAATCTTGGAGAGATACTCTAATTGCTATCGAAACATTGCGCATTCCACGTACCTACGTGCCGTATCTCAGCAAAACCGCCACAAAGGAGTTACATGTCTTCTCTGATGCATCAGAAAAAGCCATAGCAGCTGTTGCATATCTACGCACGACCGACAGTAGTGGTGAACCAAACATAGGTTTCATTCTTGTGAAAGCTAAAGTTGCACCAACAAGTGGTCATACTATTCCACGACTTGAACTATCAGCTGCTGTATTAGCAGTTGAGATCACCCAAACCGTCATGGATAATTTAGATTTACATATAGACACCGTAAAATTCTACACAGACAGTAAAGTGGTTTTAGGTTACATCAGTAACGAGACAAGAAGGTTCTTCATCTACGTCGCCAATAGAGTAGAGAAAATAAGGAAATGTAGCTCTCCAAGTCAATGGAATTATGTACCAACTAACCGTAATCCCGCAGACTCGGGAACAAGGTCCGTACCAGCCCACGAAATTCATAGCAGTGAATGGTTATTGGGACCAAGACAACTTCTTTCCTCAGAACAGAAGAATTCTGAGGACATATATCAGCTGATAGATCCAGAGGAAGATGGAGAAATCCGTGCAACTGTTAATGTTGCAAAAACATTTGCCACACTTGAGCATAAAGGTATCGGAACTGATAGATTCAACCGATTCTCCAACTGGACATCACTTGTGCGAGCGATAGCCTTTTTGGAACGTTTCTCCCGTTTACACGGGTCAAAACAGGCATCATCAGTGACTTCTTTGGATAGTTTTTCGAATGCCGAAAATTTCATCTTAATATCTGCACAACATGAAGTTTATGGAGATGAAATAGATTGTATAAAACGTCAGGAACAAATTAATAAGCGGAGCCCGATAGCTAACCTCAATCCGTTTTTGGACGAAAGAGGACTATTACGAGTAGGAGGCCGTATTGTCAAATCTGACTTAAACTTCCGTGAAAAGAAACCATTGATCGTCCCTGGACGCCATCATATAGCGATATTATTAGTTCAACACTACCACGACAAGATAAAACATCAAGGTCGCCATTTCACAGATGGAGCGATTCGATCCGCAGGATTTTGGATCGTTGGAGCAAAACGCTTGATCTCTTCTATTATTCACAAATGTGTAACATGCCGCAAACTCAGAGGAAAAACAGAGTATCAAATCATGTCTGATTTGCCAGAGGACCGTCTTGAACCGTCACCTCCGTTTACTAACGTTGGAATAGACACCTTTGGCCCCTGGACAATTGTTTCACGTAAAACACGTGGTGGGTACGCCAACTCTAAACGTTGGGCAATTTTATTCACATGCTTAGTGACAAGAGCTATTCACATCGAATTAATCGAGGAAATGAGTTCTTCAGCCTTCATAAACGCCGTCAGGAGATTCGCCGCTATAAGAGGCCAAGTTAAGATTTTCCGATCTGACCGTGGAACGAACTTTATTGGCGCAATCGACGATTTAAAGATTGACTCAATCAACGTTGAAGATGGACCCTTCAAGAACTTTCTGTATAATTCTGGTACAACTTGGATCTTCAATCCGCCGCATTCGTCCCACATGGGTGGAGCCTGGGAGAGGATGATTGGTATTACCAGGAGAATTCTTGATTCTATGCTTCTAAACGCAGCCGGAAGAAGCCTAACACATGATGTGCTTAACACACTAATGGCAGAAGTTTCAGCAATAGTGAACTCTAGACCTCTGGTACCGGTATCAACAGATCCAGAGAATCCGTTAATATTAACTCCGGCTATGTTATTGACACAGAAAACCGACTACATTTTCACTTCAGATCATCTTGGAGAATTCGACAAACGAGATCTCTGTCTTGCCGAATGGAGGCGAGTACAGGCTCTGGCCAGTGTTTTCTGGTCCCGTTGGAGGAAAGAGTACCTGCCGTTACTACAACAACGACGAAAATGGACCGAAGATCGCCGTGATCTCATCGAAGGAGACGTCATTCTTCTAAAGGATAAAAACCTTTGCCGTACCCAATGGTCCGTTGGAATTATAGTGAATTCATTTAAAAGTTCAGACGAACATGTCCGAAAAGCAGAAGTGCGAGTAATCGTTAATGGAAAAGCCACAACCTACACACGTCCTATCGTGGACATGATTCTTCTCGTAGAGAACAACCCTATGTAATTATGTGTATATATATATATATATTTGATTTAGATAGGACATTCACATGTGTTATGTTTTATGGAATAGTGATATCAGATAGATTTCAGACGGGGAGTATTCTGTATCACGTTATCAATTGTATTTGCTACGGCATCTATTGGATTGAATTTTCAGACATTCATATTTTCCGGAAATGATCTGGACTTATCCGTATGTTCACTACCGTTTACTTTCTCTTCCTCGCCTGTCTATTACAAATGGATGCCACGACAAAACTGCTCCTGTGGATATTGTGACAAATCACCGTCAAGTACGTTTCAAATCGATTATAAACTGTTAAATATAAATTCCGTTAAATTGACAAACACGTTGATTCAACAAATATGAACTGTAATTGTTTATTTCTATGAATTGAACTGAGAATTCTACTTTCGTTTTTGACTTGATATTAATATTGTCTTGAACGTTCAAATATTTCTTTCGTGCATATTGTAAAATATTGTATTTTTATTTCTTTCAGTTTACCAAACAATACACACTCTGTAAAAACTCCTGTATCCCTTCTGGTGGAATTATAATCTACAATCTTCACACACAAATTGTTATTCTTTATAATTTGCCGAGATTGCGATACAATCACATGGTTATACTAGCTGAGTCAGGCTCAGCATAGTAAGACTTTTAGTTTTTAGGGACAATATCAAAAGACCGATATGTAGGATATAGCAAAAATCGTAATTCACATAGTTAAGTGTGCGGCTGCTGTTTTTTTTTTTTGTTATTGAGTTTCTGCTTGTAGGAAAAACGTATTATACCTGTCAATTATGTTTTTTTTCAAATTAAGTTAAGAGGGGCTGATTATCATTGATACAACTATATGAATTCAGTTTTTATAACACATATTAATTAAAAATTGATGTAATTCCTAACTGGGATAGAAATGTACACTCAGGGTACACTCTGGAAAGCTGTTCTTAAGACCTCATTGCTACATTTTTGTGCTGTTTTAATATGTATACCGGGTGATTAATGTAGGATCTGCCTGTTCTGGTCTTGTATTGTGTTTAGACTTTGGTGTGATTTTTTTGTGACTTTGAAATTTATTCACAGCTACTTTAAGTACCGCTTAAGTCGACGCTAGGGGCCGTCTTGACATTGTTTTAAGGTATGAATGATTCGTTCATTGTTGAAGACCCTACAGCGACTGTCAAGACGAAGAACAGGAATAAAAGCCCTGTTCATTGATAATTTGTATTTTTTCCATGCACATTTACTCCATATCCCTTTATTTTCTATTAAATGGCCTGAACACGGCTTAATGTAAGTTTACGCCCTTCAATGTAAAAGGTCATATGGCAATACATTATTTTTCTTTTTAAATGATTTGATTCCGGGAGATTGGTTGTCTCACTTTAATTTAACCCATGTCATCTTTTTAGTTTAACAGAAAAGAGAGCCATTTTTGTATTCTTTAATATAAAGTATAATTTTCCATGAAAAAACTACCAATTTTTCTATGTCCCGGTAGCTTCGTATCTTCTTAAAACATTTTCTCGAACAATATCTGGACATCGGTGGACATGTAACATTGCCAAACCACACAACCGTTCACCCGTCATTACCGACCACTTCGACTATGCTATTTCGATATTTTTTTTTTTTTTATTATCAATGTTTCATAGACTAACCGATACATATTTTTACAACTTAAAGTATAGTTTTTAAAATTAGACGAAAGGTCCTTAAATATAATAAAACTCAAGCTTAAAACAAAATTACTAATTTACAAATGAAATTCAACGCTAAGACAATAGTCCTGAAGAAGGGCAATCAATGAACAAAAGGCAAACCCGTGAAAAGATAAGACACATAACAACAAATTATAGACAATCAACACTGAAAACTAAAAATAAATGAGGAACATGGATCCCGAAAAAACAGGGGCGACGTCAGAGGGTGAACAGAACTTGCTTCTTGCAAGACACTCGCCGTGAAAACAATTTGATATGAAGACACGCTTTTGTTTCAACTTATTATTTTTTTTTTAATTTTCCAACATGAGGCATTTGCCTCATTTGCCTCAATGTAGTTACGACCCTGTAAAATGAATAACGCTGGCATTAGTTTTGTATCAAATCCCTATATACACCGTTATTGTGGTGCGCCTGACATAGGCGGAACTTGCAGATAATGTAGGTAGGGGACCTGGAAAGATAACGTTGGTTTCTTTCCCTCCACCTATATTATCCCTGTAAAGAAAAAGTAATTAGTAAATGAGAAGACAATGATTTATATTATATTTTATAAACTGGAGTGAATGATATATGGGTAGACTTGGTGATGTTTATAACGTGAAAACCAAACAAGATAGTATTCACTCGTACAGACTTATATTTGCTATTTTGAGACCGTAATTTACATGTTGCATGAACTGTTGTGTTGTGATTGCAAAATTATGAGATCAAATGACGTATGAATTTCAACAGAGATATATATATTTTGCCGGCTCCGATTAAAATATCTTAATTCATGAATATAGTACATGATATAGTTTATATTTCAAAAGCAAGTTTAATTTATTTATTTTTTAATTTTTGACATGTTTGAAGCTATATGTGAATGACTTTGTTGTATAGTATAATGTTTTATCAAATTCATGATGCATCGCAAAGAGTTTTTTTTTAACTTTTATTTTTTTTACAATATACATGTACCTGACATACATCAGTCAGGGATATAACTCTACAGGGTTATAATTTATTACAGAAAAATAACATACATTTGTTATTGTGGACTAAAAAATCAAAGAACTGTGATAACATATGTATGTTACATGTTTCAAAGGGACAATATACATCATTAGTTTACATGTAGTTAAAATGTATACAAGTTCTATTGATATTACTATTGTCTTTATGTATACTTAACTGTAGAAAGATATAACAGTTCATAGTTTGCCAATCTTGCATAGTACACCTACATGTATGTTATTACAGAAAAAATATGCCTGTAATAACTAAAGGGTGTTATCACAGCTTCTCTACTTCACTCCAAAGCATTTGCTCAGACATAAATCATGCTTAATTACAATGTATTTTAATTTATTGTAAGAAATAATGACCAGAGCATGTAATGAGGTTCTGCGCAAGCTTCCCAGTAATTCCCAAGTGTCTCATATAATAAGTTACATTCCTTTAAAAACTAAGCCTTGTTATTACAGCTTAGTTTATCCCTTAAAAGCCTCGTCTCATTGATTTACCATGGTTAATCAAAAATGTATTTATTTAATTAAAAAATTAGTTATCAAGGCTATGCATTTAGTTTCTGCGCAATGTCTCTAGAGTTCCCTAGAGCCCACTATAAATTAAAATAATTTTGATTTATTTTACAAATAACAAACATATGTTATTACAGATTTAGAAACTTTAAGGAATAAAGAGTAGACAACTCATGAAAGTATCTGTAATAACACACGCAAGTTATTTTCTGTAATAACCCTATAGAGTTATATCTCTGACTGTACATCATGTACATGTACAGTTTAAAATTATGAGATTATATTCTTTAATTATCATGATTATGCATTAGACTGACTGATTTTAGAAATAATTTCAGCTAGTAAATGTTTAGAATTTCATTCAACAAATGGATTCTCAATATTTTTATTTTGTTTATTTCTTGTAATAAATTCTTACTTAAGTTATTTACACTTTGACTAATAAAAGTTTTAAAACGATCGATCGTATGTGTTTCAAATACTGTTAGCCGTTTTCCTATATTTAACTATAAGTCTGGTATATATTAGTAATTCTTTTATTCTTTTATGTTGACAGTGCACATTATCATAGTATTTTTCAAAGGCAAACATCAAATTTCACTCTTTACAAAGAACCGGCCAAATAACAAATTCACTACTTCATGTATTTAGTATATAAAATGCTGGTGATGGCAAACTAGTCATTTCTATAGAAATAGGCTATTGGCTTGAACATGTTTACATGTTCACACGAAATTCGAATTCGATTTGCATTAACTAATTGAATTAGTTTAATTCGCATTCAAAATGTTTTACGTCCGAACGTTAATTCTAATTCGAATTGCAATCAAATTCACTTTACTGTCCGAACGACGTTAACTTTTAGTTCGTATTAACAAAAACGCATTTTTAATGTGAATTAGCCAATTCGAATCAATTCGAATTAAAAAAGAAGAGTGTGTGAACGTGATTAGCGAATTCGATTCCCATTTGATTCAAGTTCAACTCGAATTAAAAGTACGTGTGAACGAGGCATAAGATATTTTTATCAGATCAGGCAAAATAAATATCAGTTTAAAAGGAATAATTACTCATCAGGTTTATATTACACACACAAAAATAACAAAAATGCTTAAGACACAAATTAAGGCACATAAAGAGTTAGTAAAGTTAGTTAAAAACCAATATTGTAAACTCAGAAATTATTGGATGCATTTATCATGTTTATTATTGAGATTTTTAAGAATTAACTAAAATTGAAAGTTAAATAAGTTAATATTTTAGGAAAAGCCACATTCAGATGTATTTCATGTATTTAATAATTTTTTGATATCAGAATGCTTCTTAATTATCATGATTATAATGATTTTTATTCAAGTAGTAGCATTATTCACATTGATAAAAACCTTGCAATAATTTCTGAATTTACAGTAACTACTTTTAAAGAATGTCATTTATCTATTATAGACTAAAAAAATATCAGCACACATGTATGCAACATCCAATGGATTTAGTGTAAAGAAAACATGAACATGACCATGTGTAATGTCAAAATAATGAAAATTGCAAAATGTACCACACTGATAAATTATATAAGGCCAAAAAAAAATATATGTCTGTTTAAGGTTACATACTTTAAAAATATAGGGTAGGTAGTCGGTATTTCCATTTTATTTTATTTTTTCATTTTATTTTTTGTGACATGATTTTGAGTCATGCCGTTTTGTCTTGTCGTGGTCCGAGTTGATCATGGGCCGAGTTACCCATATTTTTAATGATTAGAATATTTCCCTTGGTAATTGGTTGGAAAAAAATGGTGGCAAAGTGTTTATTTCATCACACGAGTTGCGAATTTCCTTAAAACAGCTGTCACATTCACGATTGTGAACATTGGGATGTATCAGGCAATTGATTTAAATTATTTGCAACACTAACTTCGCTTTTGACACGAGTTCAGTTAATTAAAATGACTTAGGGTCGGTGCTCAAAAGAGGGACGAAAGATACCAGAGGGACAGTCAAACTCATAGATCGAAAACAAACTGACAACGCCATGGCCAAAAATAAAAAGACAAACAGACAAATAATCGTACATATGACACAACATAGAAAACTAAAGACTAAGCAACACAAACCCCACCAAAAACGGGGGGTGATCTCAGGTGCTCTGGAAGGGTAAGCAGATCCTGCTCCACAAGTGGCACCCGTCGTGTTGCTTATGTTATTACAAATCCGGTAGATAGTCCAATTCGGTAGGTCACATTCGTGAAAAGGGAAGGGTATTGTAGTTACGACATAAGGAACATATCCGATATCATCTGTGAAAAGGTTATTCTATAATGGTCAACCAACTCGTGATGGTGTCCGTAAAATTTACGAAGGGATGCATTAAAGTAGGGTCGGTCGGGTAACCGTAAACAGACATATATTTTTTTTTGGCCTAATAGTTATTTTGTACACTGAAAAAAGGAATATTAAAATCAAGGATAGTTTTAATCAACAATGATCAAGTACAAATGTATACAAATCCTTGTTTTAATTAATTCTTTAAGAAAATATTCATTTAGGTTACAGATTAAAAGTTTAAATTCTAAGAGCAATCATACATTTGAAAAAAAATATTTGTAAAACTGTGTTATAAGCATTATACATGTTATAAGATATGCAAAAACATGTTTTAAGTTCATTTAATATTTACATACATATTTGCATTAGAAGCTTGTGAAGCTGAAATTTAAAAAAAAAAAAGTTGATCTTTGCTGCATATTGCATGTATTGATAAAGAAATTGGAAAATTCATATACATCATTAATATTGTACATACCCGTATGAAATTATAAGGCGTATTACGCCTGGAAATAAGGCGTAAACCAGGCGTAAGTGGTACTTACGTGTCTAGATCCAAGCGTAAGGGAGCAGGAAACGTAAATTTGAAGTCCTTACGAGCGTAGAAAAAAAATGGTAAACCTGGCGTAAATTGAAATAAGCAAGGCGTAAATTTTCTTACGGGCGTAAAACTGTTGGTATGGCGTAAATCATAATACCCATAATGCTTTGTTTAAAGGATCAAGGGAATTTTTTTCAAAATTTGGCTCTTTGGTTTTAGTTTGCAAGAGTTGGACTTATGGCAGCTTCATATGTTCAGGGATAATTAGCTTGTTTTGTGCTTTTTGAAAGAATTTGAAATTGGAAATGTGGAATCAAATTGATTAATAAAAATTGTGAAAAAATGGAAAGTAAAACATGGTAAATAATAATTATGTGAGTATAACCTAAGTTATTAAGTTTTAAGTTCTAATAAACAGTAATTTTGAAATCCCAAAACCTGTAACCTTGGATAATAACATTAAAATCTTTTACATGAAGTTAAATTGCAGTATTATCATTATATTTTAAAGGACATTAATTTATAAAAAACTTAGTTAATTAAAATGCTTAAGTTTTATTTCAAGAAAAATTAATTGTCATAATTCTTATTTAAACTTTAAACTTATTTGAGCCAGTGGCAGTGTCTGTCTAAAATGTATTTATTTATATATTAGCTTCTTCAATGGTTAATATTTCCAGTTTTATGTTAAACAATGAGAAATTAAAGCAACAGTACAGAAGTTTGTATTAAATACACAAAAGAACACAGCTAGGGTAATACACTGATTTGAAATAAGTGTACATTTTGTAGTATTATGTAAGGATATTACGCCTGGTTTATTTATTGACCAGGCGTACTCATTTGCATATTACACGTGGTTTTCTCTGGACCAGGCGTACTCATTTAAATATTACGCCTAATTTTACGCCTGGTTTCCGCCTCAGTTACGCTTGGTTTCCGCCTGGTTTACGCCTGGTTGACGCCTGGACATGCATTCCTTAAACACTGCAATGACGCCCGGATAAAGTATGATTTTTACGCCTGGTTTCCGTGTCATATACGGGCGTCACAGTTCGTACAGGTATACATGGTATACATACATAACATACAAACAAAATGTAAAGATTTGTCAGGTAAAACATTGTAGAGTGTGACGTGTTTCACATTGTCGTTAGCCATGTTAGCATGTTACAATTTTCCATAATTTATCTATTTTTTTTGCATTAATTATTTAATCTTTGCTGCATATCAATCGAGTCCATTTGAATTTTTCTCTTGAACTTCTCTAATCCTGCTAAATACATGTAGGGACAATTGGCGTGTTCCAGAGAGGTATATACATAATAAAGAGGTTTTACTTTATATATATATATATATATATATATTTAAAAAGAAGATGTGGTATGTGTGGCAGTGAGACAACTATCCATCTAAGTTACAAAGTTAACTTGTTTCTAAACACTTTTGCATATTGAAGCAAATAGAAGATGTTTAAACTATAATATGTATAATACATTTAAATAACTTTTACAAAATGATTTGGATGTGTTTAGGAAGCTGCCATTTTATGTGGATGTGTTTAACCATAGTTGCCAAGAACACTTTTCATGCCCCTGCAACTGAAAGTTAGGAGGAATACTGTTTTACCACTGTTGTTGGTTCGTACACCCAATTATGGGTTCTTATGTATAGATATTCCACATGACTCCTCTTACAGTTTGATTGCAACCTAGGTCAATCTTGGTTTAGTAACTGAATTTATTGTTCAATCATATTTTTTATAAAGTTGCATATCTATAATCCAAGCAAATCAGTTTGACAACTATCTTGAGGTCTTATCCCTAAATATGGGTAAGAAACTTCACATTAATAAGCAATGTTGTTGTCCATCAGATTGTCTCTTAATTTTTTTATGCAGACAGGCGAGACATATCTCTGAGTCAACAGTTTATTTACTACAAAATGTATAATAAGAATATGTGACATGCGTGCCAATGAGAAAACTCTCCATCCAAGTTACAATGCATGAAAAGTTATAGGTCAAAGTACAGCCTTCATTTAACACGGAGCCTGTGAATAATGTTGACATTTACCAACATTCCTTTCCTTGTGAATAAAGAAGATGTGAGGATTACATCAATGAGGCAGTGCAGCATACAGTCAAACCTGTTTTAAGAGACCACTTAATGGAGAGCAAAAAAGTGGTCTCTTATTACAGGTGGTCTTTACATTTTAAAACAGATTCAATTTATATGAAATATACTACAAAGGGATCTAAAATTGATGGTCTTTTGAAACAGGTTTTTGCTTAATACAGGTGGTCTCTTAAGCAGGTTTGACTGTATATATATACTTCTTGTACATGTTGTATTATTAAATATATAGTATGGGATTAGAATTACCCAAACATACAGATGCATAAATGCAGAGAATGTCTAAATTGCAGAAAGGTATCAAAAGGTTTATATGTCTTTATTTTTTTTGTGTTCCTTACAGAGTCGTTCAAGAACGCACATACTGGTCAGTGGAGATAAACATTATCAATAAGATGTTAGAGGGAGGAGAGGATTTAGTCACACTCAACGGTACTCTACAGAGACACATAAACATACAGGCTGGTACAACACATCATAAATGTGATGTCTGTGCTAGAGAATTTAGTCAAAGAGGTCACTTAAAGAGACACTTGAAAACACATACTGGTGAAAAACCTCATGAGTGTGATGTTTGTTTTAGAAAATTTTCTCGCAGTGATGACTTAAAGAGACATACGAGAACACATACTGGTGAAAAGCCTCATAAATGTGATGTTTGTGCTAGTGAATTTTCTCAAGGTAGTCAACTAAAAGCACACATGAGTACACATACTGGAGATAAACTTCATGGCTGTGATTTATGTGGTAAAGGGTTTAGTTATCTTAGTAGTTTACAGAGTCACATGAGAATACATACAGGCGTTAAACCCCATGAGTGTGATGTATGTAGTCAACGGTTTAGTCGGCGTTGGAATTTACAGATACACATGAGAACACATACAGGTGATAAACCTCATAACTGTGATGTTTGTGATAAACGCTTTAGTCAGCATGGTTCTTTACGGATTCACATGAGAACACATACAGGGAATAAACCTTATGACTGTGGTGTATGTGGTACAGGGTTTAGTCGGCATTGGAATTTACAGACTCACATGAGAACACATACAGGAGATAAACCTTATGACTGTGATGTATGTGGTAAAGGGTTTAGTGAGCAAGGTAGTTTACAGAGACACATGAGAATACATACAGGGGATGAATATGATAAACCTCATGACTGTGATTTATGTGGTAAAGGGTTTAGTCAGCTTGGTAGTTTACAGATTCACATGAGAACACATACAGGTGATAAACCATATGACTGTGATGTATGTGGTAAAAGGTTTAGTGAGCAGGGTAATTTACAGACTCACATGAGAACACATACAGGTGATAAACTGTATGACTGTGGTGAATGTGGTAAGGGGTTTAGTCATATTAGGAATTTACGGGATCACATGAGAATACATACAGGTGATAAACCTTATATATGTGATGTATGTTGTAAAGGGTTTAGTCAGCATAGTAATTTACAGACTCACATGAGAACACACACAGGTGATAAACTGTATGACTGTGGTGAATGTGGTAAGGGGTTTCGTCGTATTAGTAATTTATGGGATCACATGAGAACACATACAGGTGATTAACCTTATATATGTGATTTATGTTGTAAATGGTTTATTCAGCATAGTAATTTGCAGATTCACATGAGAACACACACAGGTGATAAACCTCATAACTGTGATGCATGTGGTAAAGATTTTAGATTGCTTGGTCATTTAAGAAGACACATGAGAACACATACCGGTGACAAACCTCATGACTGTGATGTATGTGGTAAACGGTTTAGTCAATATGGTAATTTAAAGAGACACATGAATACACATACAGGGGATAAACCTATCGACTGTGATGTATGTGGTAAAGGGTTTAGTCTGCATGCTTCTTTACAGAGACACATGAAAATACATGCATAGTAGTTTACAGATTCACATAAGAATAGATACAGGTGATAAACCTCATGACTGAGATGTATGTGGTAAACGGTTTACTAAGCTTGTTAGTTTACAAATTCACATGAGAACACATACAGGTGATAAACCACATGACTGTGATGTGTGTGGTAAAGGGTTTCGTCATCTTGGTAGTTTACAGAGTCATATGAGAACACATACAGGCGATAAACCTCATTACTGTGATGTATGTGGTATATGGTTTAGTCAGCTTGGTAATTTACAGAAACACATGAGAACACATACAGATGATAAGCTGCATGATTGTCGTGTTCGCGGTAATGTCAGTTAAAGAATAAACATGGTAAAGGGATCAAGTCAAGTTTGTAATTTACATCATCAGGGGTACTATTTTAACAAGTAATTTCATTATCACCTATTCCAGTGATTTTTTAAAAATAGGTATCACCTATTTAAGTGATTTTGGTGTTTCCTTTGATCTTTAAAAGCTAATTTTATTGATTTTTCATATTTTGATAAACTTTTCTATTATTTTCCTTCTTAAATCAATTGCGCTAAAGCTTTTAAAAGTACCCTTGGGAATTTTTCTGTAATCAAATATTCATTAACTACTCTAACTATCAGACAAAGGTCAACAATATTAGGTAACCTGATTGGTTTTTTAGAGTTTAAATGATCTACTTTAAGGTTATGTCCTGATCTATAAATTATTCCAGTTTTTGCATGTTTTAAATAAACTGTAAAAACTGACAGGCTTATCAAGCAAAAGACAATTTCTGCATGTACATAGTTGTTTTTTCAATGGAATACATATCTTTTTACCAATAAAAAAATCAAACTTGTGGGAAAATCATCAAGAAAATGTTAAAAACACTTATTGAAGTGATTACATTTAAACTTCTCAAATTACTTGTTTCAGTGATTTTAAAAAGTCTGTGTCTATTTTTCTGAAATTTTTTAGTATTTCACAGCCAAAATTCACTCAAAGAAGTGATTTTGAAATCACTTGTTTAAGTAGTATGGTAACCCCTGACTGTCTCTACATAGAAATGTGAAAATTTGTATATATTATTTACCTGATGCATTATAATTCTTTGATTGTGGATCATTTCCAGCCCAAGTTGTGTCATGTAGTTGATTAATAATACATATGGGAGAAGATTAATAATACATATGGGAGAAGATTAATAATACATATGGTAGAAGACTTTATAAGTTGGCAATCTGATTAATAATACATATGGGAGAAGATTATATAAGTTGGCAATCTGATTAATAATACATATGGGAGAAGACTTTATAAGTTGGCAATCTGATTAATAATACATATGGGAGAAGACTTTATAAGTTGGCAATCTGATTAAAATTCAGATCTACCTTAACTCACGCATATGTAAGAACTGAGATGCACAGTATACATGGTACAGAGGTTTTACTTTATCAGGGGTTAAAAAATTTTGTTACAGCTCACTAGCTCAGGACTTATTGGTAGCAGGATTTTACTAGCCCTGTTGAAAGAGCTGCTAGCCCATCAAAACTGACCTGCTAGCCCGAGTATACCTTACAAATTCAGAGTGGGTGTCCCTTGTTTTGAATGCGGCATTATACACGGTATTTGATAAAATAAATCAAATAAATTTTTGTTTTATTAATTATAACAAGGATCTCTAGACATCTTTTTGGATTTCCCTTGTACTATGGGTTGTTAAATATTTTCGGGCACAGAAAACATGTTCATTGGTCTTGTCATGTGAAACCAGTGGTTCAATTCGTATATTTGTTGTTCCCACATACAAAGCAGACTTTATTAGCGTGATCAGGGAAATAACGGCAATATTCACAAAACATCATCTCTTGTTTATCATCAGTAACAGTCGACCTTGTCCATGGGGAATCTTTCTGTCCATGACACTATAAATGTTTTTTTTTCCGCTTTTCCTGGTCGTATTTGGCATTTTTTGGGATAAATTTTCAGCCTCATTACCCCCTTCATCTACCGATTTTCGTTTTGAAACTGACAAAGTTCCTGTGGTGGCCGTACTAAAATGTTTAGAAATAATTTGTGCATGGTTTCAAGCTCAAATTAACAGCTGTCCGACAAGACAGATCAATATCGATCATTAGGGGACGACCATTTGATATTCTGGCGGGGGCCAGGAGGATTTGTTTTGAATCGGTTATTCATTTTTGTAAACTAAGAGGACAGATTATTTATTTTCTGCACTGTTGAAGCAAGATTTTTCATTTTCATTAAAACAAGGGACTGATTATTTATTTTCATAACTATATTAATAATATTTGAAAACATGCAATTTTTAAATTCATTTTTTATTATAAATAATACATGTACAGTCAAGTCATTAATGTACCATTTAATCAGAATTAATCATCATCCTCTGTGGAAATGAATCTTCTGAATATTCCCAACTGCATATACATGTATTGCATACATACATGGTATTAGAGTTGGGCTGTGACTAGCCTCTATTAAAAGTATTGCCAAATATATTTATGCCGAGCGGAGCGAGGCAAAAAAATTTTGAAGGGTTTTGAAGCCGCTGAAGGCCCAAAGAAACTATAGAACAAATGATGCAAAATCGTGCTTTCTGGGCGTTCCCAGACCCTTTCTTATTCTGAAAATGCAAGTTCTGTTTTAATAATTTTTTGACAATATTTTGGTCTCAAAGCAAAATGTATAGATTCAGCGTAAGACTTAAGTTTTTACAACATTAAAAGACCAATATGAAGAATAAAGTAAAAATGTAATTCACATAGTTAAGTATGTGGCTGCTGTTTTTTTTTTTTTTTTTTTTTTTTTGTTGTTTCAGCATGCAGAACTTAAATCTTTTATACCTGTAAATTATATGGGGTTTTATTAAAATTAAGTTAAGAGGGGGCTGATTATCAGTGATGTAACTATGTCAAGTAATTTTTAATAACACATTTCAATTACAACTTGATGTAGCTCTTAACTGGGATACAATTTAAAGTAGTAATAAGTTGTAAAATTAGCTAAAAAGTCTTAAATAAAATAAAACTCATGATCAAGTTGAAAACAAAATTACTGAATCACAAAAGGAATGCAACACTAAGAGAATACAGAAGGGCAATTAATGAACAAAAGACAAATTTAAAGAAACATTGATCCCGAAAAAACAGGTGGGGAGAACTTGCTTCTTGCAAACACTCGCTGTGAAAACAATTTGATATGAAGACAAGCTTTTGGTTTTAAAATTTCCTACATAAAGGCATTTGCCTCAATGTAGTTACAGCCCTGTAATAAAAGTGAGGTAAGTGTTCCTGGGCCAATATAACTCAAGTTAAATGAAACCCATTTTCAGACATTTCAAGTATATCTAAATAATATTTATACCTTTATTATTAAAAGATTTGGGAAGTGTTTCCCGAATTTTTTTTTGAAATAAAGATGAATTTTATGAAGAATCTGGTGCCACTTCATACTTTCAAATAGCATTGATAAAATGGCTTAAAGACCTGCCGAGTTATTTATTTTCAATACATTGTAAGTCAGATTATTTATTTTCGAACTACCACAGAACAAACCATTTATTTTTGTGATTATCAAGGCTGAGTTATTTATTTTCAAAATCCTCCTGCCCCCCCCCCCCCCCCCCCCCCCCCCAGAATATCAAATGGTCGTCCCCTTACATCATACACCCAAGAACAATTAATTGAAAATCTCGGCATAAGCAATGTACAATACCCCCTGTACTGAGAAATTGATATTGAAAGTACGTGAATTGCGATCAATACACGATACCGGTACAACCAGAGTTAGTTGTTCTATTTTTAAAACATGTATAAAATCGGTTCAAATTCTTGGAATCCCGGATGACGTAATTGAATCTGATTGGCTAAGATAGAATAGTGATGAGGGGATTTTCCACTTACTATTTTGGAAATGCCAAGAATTTGTTGTTACTAGTCCGTCGGGCATATTCGGTTACAAGTTTTTATTGCCCGAAGTGTAAAAGTCTAGTCCCGGGCGTCGGGCTAGTGGATATTTTAACCCCTGCTTTATATAATACCAGTAAATACGAAGATATGGTATGAGCGACAATGAGACAACTCTTCATCCAAGTCACAGTGTATAAAAAGTAGGCATTAGAAATTACATACATGTATGTTGTGCATGGAGTTATTCTTCATATAAGTTCAGTATGCACAAAGAAAGATAACTCTAATTCAAAAGTGTTCCCATTACAAACTGATGCAGTAGGGTGACCAGTCAACGAATTTTATCGATTTGGCATAAAAGAATAACACACGGCTGTATTCATGGCATTTGATATTATTAGAAAGAGATCTAGAAGAACAAGCCTCATCGAAATAATGATGTCGTCGTTGTGTACAGTGGTCAAATTTGGGTCAAAGGTCAGAGCTAAAATTTCAAGGAAAACGCATATATATATATATAGTCACGTTTAGACAACTGGTTGCCCCTACCTACATGTGTGTGCGTTTATATCAAAATGAATTCAAATATTGAAAAGGATTATACTTATAGTCTCTATATTTAGGACACATTATTATGTTAGTAAATATGGTTGAAGATTGACATTTGTACTTTTAGGGTGCACATTGACAATTATCATTCATCTGAAAAATCATCGCAGTGATCTTGACCTATTGAAATGCCCAAAATTTGGATTTTTTTCTTAATATCCGATATAGGTGATTTCCATAGATGCTTTTTTTTTTTTTTTAGATATTAACATTTATGAGTTGCTCTTCCAAAATATATTTTTTTCTGTCTATTGATCATGTTGATAGAAGCTGTTCGCATTGATTGTCTGAGGAAAAATCTAGTTTTCTTTTGGTGCGTGTGGAAGCACATACAATTGTATTCAGTTCCAAATCTGGTGTAATATTAACGTATAATGAATTGAATTAGCAGGTCTGAGAATATCTTTGCTCTATAAAAATAAGGAAGACTGCAAACGGTGAAAATGGGGGAAGGTTGTCCGTCAAAGTTAAGAAAACTAAATGACTATAAGAAACAGGTTACTCGATCCATCTAATCTTACGCACTTATATATATACCTTATTGAGCATAAATTGGCCTACACCTAATTTATAAAAAACATTCTACAAAAAGGTAAATGTCAACAACATCAATCTAAAATATATATATCAGTCTGATTTCGTTATCCGTATATGAGCTTATATAGACAATAATAGTGCATTGATTTGACATATCAACGATATAAGGATGAGGCTTAGAAACGGGGAAATGCGAGGCTCTGTCGAGCTTTTTCCCCGTTTCGGGCCGAATCCTTATATCGTTGATATGTCAAGTCAATGCACTATTATTGTCTTTATACTGCAATCTAGAAAAAAACATTTTCAATTGTTGTTTAATGTGTAAATGCTATTTATTTGATTTACATATTGGAAAAATCCCCCTTTAAAAAGGCCTTATAACGGTATCAGGCGGAGAAATAGACAACGCAATGAAATGTACATTACCTGTTGAAACCCGCAATCGATGGTGAACGAATTCGTTTGAGAATGGACTAAAATATCAACAATAAGCAGAAAACATAATGATTTATAGGTTTCAAACAAAAAATATTAACAAGTGAAATATGTTTTTCCAAAAATTGTAAAAGAAATAAGTTTGGGTCGTTCCACGCTTCATTCATGATTGTATACATTGGAAACAAGAACAGGTTGAAGAGGTCGTATGAAAAATTAAATATAGTTTCGGCAACTTCTATTTAAATATTCATGAGGAAAAGTGATATCGGGTCAGTGACTGTATATGACATAGCAATATACAGTCAACGCATTTTGACTGCTCAAATAGAACGAGTGCAGTATAAATATATATACGAGCACGATAGTAATAATAGATTAGAATTTTGTCAGATCATGGAAGTATTATATAATACTTCTATGGTAAGATTTATCATTAAAATATAACCGAAAAATTGCCTAAGCTAGCAATTCAGTTATTGTAACGTTTCATTGTCTTCTAGCTGTTAAGTAAGTTGAAAGCCCACCGACCTGGTTTAGGTTCAAGAGCTAATTTCAGTTGTTCCTTTTTAAATCGCACTTGAAGCAAGTCGCAGAATGCGAGGCATATAGCATACATTATGATGGTAGATGCGGCAACACTGTAAACTATTTGTATATCGTTATATATCTGAAGGTAAAGGAATACGATTATCAAACTTTGTATATAGATGCACTGTGTTACGAAGTTCTCGTCTGTCATATAATTATTAGGTCTTTCCACCTTTCCGTGGAAAGACCTATTGGTTTTCTTCTGATTATTTTTTTTTTCTTCCGCCTAATTTTTTTCTTGCGGTGTATTTTTGTTTCAAAAGATGTCGCTTAGTTTTTTGGTATATGATATCATACAATCTATACGCTTTTGAAACTGACCCTGTTTAACCGAACACTTTTCTTTGTTAGAGTTATCTCCCCAAACACCGTTTTTCTTGTTATGAGATCTCCTCCGCAACCGTAAAAGAAAGCGACAAATTTATTTTTCCAAATTGCTCGTTATATCCTCAGGATGTTAGGTTTTATTTAGACCGAAGCTTTACGAAGACTCCATATGAGAGTTATTTCCCCTTCTGTATTGATATAAGTGAAATTTATTTGTAACTGGAAAACCATAAGTCATAGAGGCCTAGGGTCTTTTGATTTGAGGTCCTTGGTCCATAAAAATGAAAATGAGGTCAAGGTCAAAGGTCAAGGTCATGTTAAAAATTTTGATTTTGGCTTGTTATCACTAATTTTCAGAAATCTTATAAGATATCGACAAATTTTTTTACAGAATTGTTAGTTGCGACATGATATTCAAAATTACACGTATGGTGATATAACTCATTCATCATATATAGTTGACACCTAGGGTATTTTGATTTGAAGCCCTTGTTTCATGACCTTGAAATTGGGGTCAAGGTCAAAGGTTGATTCGACGTTCTATATTTTGACCTTTGCTTTTACCTCATATATGTACATGATAATGCCATGGGACTTTTTGCATTAGGTTGCAAGCCATTTGACCTTGAAAAAGCCAACCGGAAGTGACCTTTTGTAAACCGGAAGTAGCTATTTATTGTACTAAATTAGTGTAAAAGTATATAGAACTATTTTTGGAATCAGTGTCAAGTAAACTATCAAACAATACCGGAAGTGACATTTTTTAAACCGGAAGTCAAAAATTATCTCCCTTATTTATCTTTTTTTATAGAAACCATATATTTTTGGAATAAGCGTACATTAAGCTGTCATTTGACGCTTGAATTGACATTAAAAACCTAATTTTAATATTTTTCATATCAAAATAGATCCTTACTGGTGGAAAGACCTTCAATTGTTCTCAGAACAATTGGTTTTTAATTTTTCTTGATCTCATTTTCATGGTTTTAGTGACAGCTAAAACACACTGCATAGCTTTTTTTCGTCATGTGAATGTCTCGGTTGTGACTTTGAATGTCTCTTTATATCCTTCGCATTTCTTTTATCATCAGTTCTAGGATAATTATATTTGGTCTACATATCGGTCATACATGGTTAACCTGACCTCGACCTCATTTCATGGATCAGTATACAAGGTTAAGTTTCATTGGTCAAGTTCTTATCTCAAATATCATAAGAAGTGGGTCAAATCTATGAGAAAAATCCATACCGCATGGTCGGATATAAAAAACCCGGATATAAAAAAATTGAAACAATTTATTTGAGAAAACTAACGGCTTAATATATAACAAAAAATTTTGCCAAAAAAAAGCTGGACAGAAAATCACTCAAATACCGGTTCGATTCTGACTTGGAGCAGCTAAGCATTTACAGAATGTATTGATTGATTGATTGTTGATATAGCTGATAGCTTTACGCAGTTTCGGCACAAAAAATGCCATTTCGCTGCTAAATGTATATAATCCTGTTCTCTAAGAATTCCGACATAAATTAGTCAGTTAGTACAACATGCTGTACCAGTATAATCCTATTTTTTCTGTGATGATGTTTGATCATGATTTTCTCAGACCTTCAACTGATGACTCCCTTTTATAAGCTTGCATTAAGGGAACGATATTTTGATTCGAAAGGAGGGAGGGGGATTTTGAAAATCAATAACTTGGCCTGATATGAACTGCAAATCACACATTGCGCAAGACCGGATGAAAATGATACTCTGCAACATGAAATGCAGCATATTTAAAATATTTTTTGCGCAGCTAAGCCGCCGAAAAAAATAAGAATGCACAGCAACAAACGGAAAAAAATAAATGGACAGTCTGGGAAAATTTGGAAAAATTGTCCTGCTTCCAGCTTGGAATATACTGGCTTCATGACGATTGGTTTGCTCGACCAAACCTTTGCCAATGCCGCTTTAAAATTGTTGCAATTAAAATTATTGCAATTGTTTCTGCTGGTGTTTAATTAATAGCAGGAACGGTGATACATTTTTGTTGTCCATCACACCGAGGGTGTTTAGGTTGAAAGCAACATGCATAAATCATATTACATAGACTTGGTGTGCCATATTCCGGGTGTGATACGAAATCGACCGATTCGATTCTTATACTACAGTTATAACAAAAATATCTATTCAATAAAAAGGTTTTGAAAAACAGACAAAAAACATATTCTCCCGAAGAAAATAGAAGTTAAACAAAGTCAGCCAAACAAATAAATCAACCACACACCAATAAAAAATGAGAAATGTAATAGGTGACCACTGTCCTTGTTAATGACGTCCTATTATAAATAATGAAGGCAAACGAAATATGAATCAGATTATGATACGGGATAATCCGTGTTTAATCAATGCCAAAATGTTGACTTAATTTGTGTTATTAATTTCTTATGTTCTTCAAAACTACGTTTAGTTCACACATGAAATTTGGCACACACATGCACCGTGTCTTATTGCTTTAATCAGAGTTAAAAGGATCGTGATGATACACACGATACACGTGCTCATTTTGTTTTAGATGAAAATGGGGTAAAATAAGGGTAAAATTTAGTCTTACTGAAATAGTTATAGCAAAATCACTTATTTATAGATACTTTCCGCTGTTGTTTATGATATATTTAATGTATAAACTATATTATAAGTACTACATTTGTATTCTCACCACCAACAAAGAGCGTAATAATTTTATGTTTCATGTTTAAGATATCAACCTTATCCCGTACAATACGGTGTCTAGGGATACCCTGTAAAACACGACATTTAGAAAATCGTGCCAATGGGTACTTACGACGACTTCATGATTTTAATATATAATGATTTTCCTATAATTTGCAAAAAAAAAAATTAAAAAAAAATAGCCGTACGTGTGTTATCCGTAAACTGGAGGACTTTTTGGACAATTAATGGACACCCTACTAATATACGCTACACAATGAAAACTGCATATTGACAATAATAGCAATGTTTTTTACCTATGTGTTTAACATTTCTTTTTATCAGATAGTATTTATTGAATATGAATAGAGTAGTCAACATATAAAGTATAATTGAGAATTTTGTCCCCCTTTTTATGCCCCATCGTAGCCGAGGGGACATTCTGACAATCAGAACTAACACAGACATGAGAACAACCAGAACTAACAGAGACACGAGAACAATCAGAACTAACACAGGCATGAGAACAACCAGAACTAACAGAGAAACGAGAACAATCAGAACTAACACAGGCATGAGAACAATTAGAACTAACAGAGACACGAGAACAATCAGAACTAACACAGGCATGAGAACAACCAGAACTAACAGAGACACGAGAACAATCAGAACTAACACAGGCATGAGAACAACCAGAACTAACAGAGACACGAGAACAATCAGAACTAACACAGGCATGAGAACAACCAGAACTAACAGAGACACGAGAACATACAGAACTAACAGAGACACGAGAACAATCAAAACTAACAGAGACACGAGAACAATCAGAACTAACACAGACATGAGAACAATCAGAACTAACAGAGACACGAGAACAAACAAAACTTACACAGACATGAAAACAATCAGAAAAAACACAGACAAGAGAACAATCAGAACTAACAGAGACACGAGAACAATCAGAACTAACAGAGACACGAGAACAGTCAGAACTTACACAGACACGAGAACAATCAGAACTAACAGAGACACGAGAACAATCAGAACTAACATAGACACGAGAACAGTCAGAACTTACACAGACATAAGAACAATCAGAACTAACAGAGACACGAGAACAATCAGAACTTACACAGACATGAGAACAATCAGAACTAATAGAGACACGAGAACAATCAGAACTAAGAGACACGAGAACAGTCAGAACTTAAAGACTTGAAAGCACATATTGATGGGAGGTCCGAATGAAGCCAGTTTAAGCAACTTTAGGTCACCGTATGGCCCAACAATGACCAAAACCCATTAACCATATCATATAATGCGACATAAAAGACCCGGACACGATCTTTACCATAGAACATGGGATTGTTAACTGAAACCAAAGGTTTTGACCTTGACCTACGACCTAGGAATTTGTACTAACATCATGACACACCCTCTGGTGTTGGTTAATATACATGTCAAGTATAAAGTATGAAATTATAACGGTTCTCTAGATATAGAGCGGACACAGTTTGTAACGGACGGACAGACTGATCACTATAGGGCGATCGCCACTCGGCGGGGCCCTAATTGATACGGTATAAGTGTTCTATGTTTTACTGACAGCTAGAACTCAAAGCGTGAACACATACTTATGATAAACCTAATTAATGTGGTGTAAGTGTTCAATGTTTTACTGGCGACTAGTCTAAGAACTTACAGAGATCTGTGAACACATTCTGGTGATAAACCTAATTAAGTGCTCCTTGTTTTACTAACAGCTCGAACTCACAGAGAGAACTGTTAACACTTACTGGTTATAAACCTAATTAATGTGATGTAAGTGCTCCATGTTTTACTGACAGCTAAATCTTACAGAGAGACATGTGGACACATGCTTGTAACAACCTAATTAATGTGGTGTAAGTGTTAATGTTTTACTGACAGCTAGAACTTACAGAGACCCCGACCCTCAAAATATAAAACAACGCAAACACCGACATCTAGAATGTGTCTTTGTTAAACTCTGAACGTTCAGTTCTCGAATGAATAAACTAAACAATCATACACATGAGAACACACACTTGAGATAAACTGCATAACTGTGAGGTGTGTGGGAAATGATTAAGTCGGCATGATGGTTTACAGAGACACACGAGAACACATACATGTAATTAACCTCATGACCGTGATGTATGGTGTAAAAGGTTTTGCCAGCATGGTAATTTACATAGACTCATGTGAACACATACTGGTGATAAACCTCTTGACCGTGATGTGTGGTGTTTAGTGAGCTTGGTAATTCACATGGACAAATGAGAATACATACACATGAGAAGCTGTATGACTGTGATGTATGTTGTAAAGGATTTAGTCAGCTTGGTAATTTACAGAGACAAATGAGGATACATATAGGTGATAAGCTGCATAACTGTGATGTATGTTGTAAAGGGTTTAGTGAACATGGGAAAATTTACAGAGACACATGAGAACACATACCGGTGATACACATTATAAATTTTATTTATTTTATTGAAGATTCAGTAAGAGTAATAATCAACATAGATCGATGCGAACACATACTGGTCATAAATTATCATTAATCTTTTTATGTGCTAAATAATTTTATTGGAAGAAGCGACTTACAGAGAACACAATGACATACTTGTGATAAACATAAAAATATGACGCAATGTATTATTTATTTGCTTTTTCGAAATGCCTTGAATATACTCTTTAAAACTCATACAGGATTTCATCATAAAACCTTATAAATCTAATTTAGTGACCAGGGTCCAAAATTAATGAAACTTAACAGACATTGGAGAACATGTTGCGGTGATAAAATCTCATACATGTGATAGTATATAAGCTAAAACCTCATACATGTGAAGTATGTGCAAAAACCTCATACATGTGAAGTATGTGCAAAAACCTCATACATGTGAAGTATGGGCTAAAACCTTATACATGTGAAGTATGGGCTAAAACCTCATACATGTGAAGTATGGGCTAAACATATTACACTGATAAAACCTCATACATATGTAGCATGGGCTTAACAATATTTAAAATATTGACTTATACAGACAGATAGTCATAAGAACACATACTGGATATGTTCCTTATAAATGTAATTTTTTTTTAGAATCGTACCTTTCAGGAACATAGTACTCCTGCGACTTTAACCTTTTAATGTGATACATGTATTTGGTAAACGTTTTAGTCATATTGGCAATTTACTAATTATTTTCTTTTACGTAGACCCCATCCAGATCCTTAATATATAACTATATATGATATGCCTAAGACCAGTTTTATTTTAATTTGTTGGTTTACGGATATCTTATATAAAAGATTCTGGTTGGTCGGCTTGAATGGGGATTTTGATACTTATATAACATGTATATTACAACTAAGGTCGGAAAAGATATATATAATTATTTTTTTTACAAATTACTAGACATAATGTTATAGTATGTACAGAACTGAACTGTACTGTATGACAGACTACCAACTCGCCCCATTTATGAACAAAAGAATAAAATTTTGAAGCATTAAACAAGGACTACCAACTCGCCCAACTTAAGAAAAGGAGTTTATTCTCGATGAATAAAGGTCTGCCAACTCGCTCCACCAAGAATAAACCATATTACTGAAGGACTACTAACTTTCCCTACTTATGAAAATGAGGTTAATCCCGTCAAATAAAGGTCTGCCAAGTCGCCCCATTTATGAAAAAAGAGTTTAATTGAACCAGAGACATAAGTCTCTGATTGAACTGTTGAATAAAGGTCTGCCAACTCGCCCCAATTATGAAAAATCGAATAAAACTTACTGCATTACAGACTACCAACTCGCCCCACTTATGAAGAGGAGTTTAATCACATTAAATAAAGTTCTGCCAACTCGCCCCACTATTGAAAAATATTAAACCGTATAAATTAAGGCCTATATAACTCACCCGACTTATAAAAAGGAGTTTAATCCCGACAAATTAAGGTCTACCAACTCTCTTTCTTACGAGAACCAATTCGCCCCACTTATGAAAAGGAGAATATAAAATCTTAGTGCATTTAGGTCTGTCAACTCGTCCAACTTATAGAAAGGTGTAAAAGAATAAAATCTTGAAGCATCTTAAGGACTACCAACTCACCACACGTATAACAAGGAGTTCGTCAAATAAAGGTCTGCCAACTCGCCCTTTATATGAAAAGGAGTTAAATCGTACCGGTATCAGCGAAGGATCCAGGATTTATGAAAGTGGGGGCGAAGTATGAAATCTTTTGCCGAGCGTAGCGAGGCGCAAAAAATTTTGACCTTTTTTTGGCTAAAAAACATAAAATAAGTGTAAAATGCACTCATTCAACGGCTCCTGATGTGGGGCATGTATATTCTTACAGTTAAAGTGTAAGGGTTAGACATTTTTTATGACATATTCTCCCCATTAAATGTCTATCATAAAATGATTGGATGGATCCAAAGCTATGTACCAATATATTTGATGTGGGATTTGTCAGTAAAAAATGGACACGGAAAAATTATCGTTTGTTGTATGGTTACTTAGAATAACCTCACAGATTTCTTGTTGTAAACAAGATATACGGACATTCAATGAAATTTACAATACGAACGACACGAAGAAAGACAAAAAAGCAATTTGTATCCAAAACGCCCTCTACGCCCCCCTCTGGATCCGCCACTAACAGATAGCTTTCTATTACCAGTTTTATGGCATTGCAACACTACTGCATGGGCATCCAATTAAAATTTAAATATTTATTTTATTACATAAGCGTTATCATCCGTATCAATAAATTGTTAATCAAAATTTGAAGTGAGTATATATATACCGGATATGGTGTACATAAACCTTTGCACCTTTTGTTTGCGGTATATCATCTTTTCCGCAAGTTTATTGTTTTCTGTTTAGTATTAAAAATTTAATAAAGATCCATTGATTACATCTGTGATCCGTTTATTTGGCAATCGCCAATGGCAGTCAGCAGGGTTTAAGAACATTTGTTGTTCGACCTGTTAGTCAAATGCGTTTTGTTAAAATATACTTTTTCACTTTTTTTGGTCTTTTGGAAAATGTTGTTTGTGCTGTATTTAGACCCCTCTAACAAGAAATTTGTTTTGCATGCACACGTATAAAAATTGCGGTTTTTATCCAACGCAATCATAGGTTTGAACGTTGTTTTCAATTTAGACTTGTTTATATTTTTTCGTTTGGGCTTGTATTATATTTGCCTTCGGGTTTATATGATCCGTTCATCCTTTTTTGACTCCTCAAAATTCAAGAGTCTATCCTAAATTGAGGTAAATTGTATGGCTTTCCAAATACCGTTTCGATTCCTAACATCACTGAAGAGACATTAATTGTCGAAATCCGGATATGGTGTACATAAACCTTTGCACCTTTTGTTTGCGGTATATCATCTTTTCCGCAAGTTTATTGTTTTCTGTTTAGTATTAAAAATTTAATAAAGATCCATTGATTACATCTGTGATCCGTTTATTTGGCAATCGCCAATGGCAGTCAGCAGGGTTTAAGAACATTTGTTGTTCGACCTGTTAGTCAAATGCGTTTTGTTAAAATATACTTTTTCACTTTTTTTGGTCTTTTGGAAAATGTTGTTTGTGCTGTATTTAGACCCCTCTAACAAGAAATTTGTTTTGCATGCACACGTATAAAAATTGCGGTTTTTATTCAACGCAATCATAGGTTTGAACGTTGTTTTCAATTTAGACTTGTTTATATATATATATATATCAATAACGTCTAGGATAAGTGTGGGATTTGTCTGTTGATGTGAATACACAAAATTTAGCTAAATTTGTATTATCTAAATTAATGAAAAGGACAGCTAGTGTGTGTTTAAAATGATATTGTTGGAATGGATTTACAGCATGAAAATTGTTTGTGACAGAGATTTTCCGTTGACTTGGACTGCGAATTGGAAAATAATATATTTGTCAATTCACATTCTACAAGATGGCATATTTTGTAAGTACTTTAACCTTTTATTCTAATTATGGTATCTTTGAGATGACCTGTTACTTACAACTGTCACGTGTACATGTTCAAGGCTCGTGCCGCTGAAATAGGTCACCTTTCAAGTTTGAAAATATGTGAATAGATCGGGAAAACTATCAGAAATATATATGATAAAATCAGTAAAGTTCCCACAACTTCTTTGGTAAACTTTCTTGCTGTTCCCGGGTGTGTTTTAATCGAAAAATATTCTCTCTTTTGACACTATGGCATTCCACCCTTACATTGCACACCACATAAAACCTAAACAATCCAAGTGCACTTGTAAATTAACTGATGAAAAATTGAATTGCGTATAAGAATAAGAATAAGAATATTTTATTTCCAATTAAAGGGCCCTGTAAAGAGCTTTCATCACATTACATACAAGTACATAAGATTAGACATAAATTAGAGACATATAAGAAAACAACACCGTTTAATACTATTAAAAATGCTATAAAAGGCCAGGACAGAACCAGATAATACAATTCACATCTTTGATATATACCATTCAAAAATCATATACCACTCAAAATATGTGTATTTGTGGCTAATTTGCATTTATTATCTTTGAACTTCTCCTTCTCTCAAGATTTTTAGATAAATACTTTCCCAAACATTTATACATATTTAAATTTTCTTGTGTAAATAGCCATGAAGACTTTGAAAAATTGTCTAAAGATTGAAAATTATTACAAGTTAGAGAAATTTCAGTAAAAAACTCATTTCTGTTATCAACATATAGTGGACATTCAGTCACAAAGTGTATCTCATCTTCAACTTTATTTAATGTACAGTATAAACATTTTCTAGACTTGTTAACATTTTCTAAGTATATATAGTATAGATTTGATTTGGCAATCTTCGTTTAGAGACCTTTGTGATTTATGCAATTTCATTTATGGATTACTGGCATAAAGAATTACATGCACTTTATATATAAATGACATATTTTCTACATTAAAATAAAATTGAGAATGGAAATTAAAAGCCTATTTCAAAAAACATAATAAGGATTTTTATTTGTAACTTTAAAAATCCTCGAAAAAAACTTTGTAATTGAAAGTTTCTTTAATATATTCTACACGTATACGGAAGTGTGTTCATACCAATTTTGTTCGCTTAATACCGAACCCGCGTAACCTTAAAAATTAAGACATTACACGATCAAAACATTAAAATTTTGTTTATTACAGATATTTTATAATATCCACGGTTGAATGCACAATGTCCCTATCCAAGAGAACCGTCTACTATTAGAGAAGGGACGACAGCCTAGATGCCGTGTGCAAAAATAATAATCACTTGGTACGATTTCAGCTAGCGTTTTGCAATTTTAAATAGTATAGATCGATTTGTACGTGTTTTAAAATCAAATAAACTCTACTGCATTCCTGGAAAATATAGCAAGTTTCACATAGAAAACCTTCATTGATGATCGAAAATCACTTTGATATATATATATAATAATGTATTTGTTACTTCTTTTTGGTAAATTGTATCTTGTGAAGATCATATTCCGTAATGACCGGAATTCTATTCGATGTCTATAAAAATACCAGGCAAAAGTTTTTGTTAATATTTCGTTAGATCGCCAGTAGAAATCATTGGAATTTATAACAATTAAAGAATATTGTTCATACACACAAAAGGCATTATTATGTCTGCATCCGTTGCTGCATACTTACGACGCTAAAAACGACGATTTTCAAGTAAAATGTCCAAATATATTAGTCAAATACGTGACCCTAGGCCATACAAACTTCTTTTTTTTGTGTATTTTGATTAAATTCAAGATAACAAAAACACCTGAACAAGCGATGTAATAAAAAAGCTTATTTAAAAATGAGTGTTATTTGAGTATTGGTCGACTTCGTTCTCTAGTTCTCGTTTGTGTTTTTTTTTTGTACTAACAGATAAATGAAGAATGAGTACAATATATCTGATTATGTAACAAATACAGTTTGGTACGAAATAAAAGCTTAAAACCAATCAAACTATTCTAGTAATCTCTCCTTGCCGTATGAAATAAGCCCTTGGGGAAAGCAGTTAAATATCGGGATAAGTATGACAAGTACGTGTATTCCCGACAAATAATGACAATTACCAAATTCGTTTATTACGTGTACATGAATGTAAATTGTATAACCATTACATCTGTTTATAAATGTATAATTTCCTTTCGTATTTATTGACACGTGCATTGTGAGGTTAATTTAATTTGAATAATTAATTAATAAATAAAGTTTGACGAATACATGACAAATAATTGCACATAAAGTATTTTTTGGTAATATTAATATTTAGGCTCTTTCTGTCAGTAAACGAGTCTGGCTAAACAAAAGACAGATAATACAAAACTGCCTGTATGACATTATTAGTAATAACACGGGCTCCGCTTGTAAAAACTGTGTGATAGTCGTTTTAGTTCGTAACATAAGTCCAAGTTGGTAGTCAGGGACTGTTTTACAACGGGAACGGTGAAATCGATGACATCCAAAACCTGTGATTTTAAAAACTTGGAACAAATATAGGAATTAGCCCTGCAATCAGCCAATTATTGTACAACTAAATAAAGTCTTTGACTTATTTTTACCTATAATGGTTTACTTTTACAAATTGTGACTTTGATGGAGAGTTGTCTCATTGGCACTCATACCATATCTTCTTATATCTATCTATACTGTTACTTTGCTTCCATATTGAGCAAACGGCAGTGTGAATATTTTGTGTGTGTGTGTGACACATACTTATCATCCTTTAGTAGTTGTTGGTGTATATAATACAGGTTATAATCTTCCAAACTTCTTTCTTTATATTTTATGCATCAAATAAAAAGTAGTACATGTTTGAAAATTTAGGTGATGAAATTTAAGGTAAAGTAGTGATTTAGTCCAAATTAAAAGGATAAAACACTTGTATGATTGAAGCTTTCAAACTAAATTGTAGACCCCAACCCACAACTTAGAATAGTTCACATTTTGAGTTAGAGCTGTTAGACTGCTCTATAATTTCGGTACGTCTAAACACTGCTATGGAGTCCTTAATGCACTATAAGGACGTATACTATGCCACTAAGGACTAGAAGGGGTGCTGTTACATGTATTATGTTTATATATTAAGTTAGAGATTTTGATATAATTTGTCTCAAAAGTAGTACACTGCACTGTGAGCATCTTTGTTGAGATTTTATTATTTAAAAAAAATGCTATACGAAATAACTAGGATCAGTTCATTTGTACTCGCTACACATGCAAAAGGAGAAAAGATTGGTGCGCCTCTCTTTTTGTCCAGTTACCAAAGTAAGTAAAATAAAATTATGTTTTCCGACAATGCACATATATATTGTATATGTTATTCCAACACTTACATTTTTCTTATTATTTTAATTGTGTGGCTATTTAATGACCATTTTTATTTAAAGCCTGGATTTTCATCCTTCATTCTTAAGTACGATTGAATTTCTACATAGATCACACTTAATTAATAAAGTTTTGTGTTAAACGTCAATGACAAAGCAACCAATCCACACAAAAAAAAAGACATCTAGAGGACACATAGAGATCTTTCGTCTGGCAGCATATATAAACCACAGTTATCGTAAATTATATAAAAGTACAAAATCGAAATATAAAAAAAACATTAATTTTTTTTAAGACAAAACAGAGAAAAGAACTGATAGGTCCGGGTGATCTATGCGTCTATATATAGCTAGCTCCCGTTATGTTTCGATTTATTCAAAATTCATGTTAATTAAATTTAAGTTACTTTTAAATATTATACCACATGAAACCTACACTGGTGGGTTCCATGTCATAAACCCACAGTTCGTCCTGAACATGCATGAAATATTTGTCACTGGACTTTAAGCAACCAACAATCAATCACAATTCACAACTTATAGTATATATAGTTGTGAAATACAAAATGTATGTATAGTGATACAATTTTGTCAAATAAATAGAATACAAATACACACCACTTTATATAACTGACACAATTTAAAGGAATACTCTCTAAACTATATAAGTAGAGAAGCGAAAAGTTTCTTATGAATACTAAACAAACTTCCGAACTGTACATGTTTTTTGTCGAGCTTGCGACTTTTGTCGCAGAAAGCTCGACATAGGGATAGTGATCCGGCGGCGGCGGCGGCGTTAGCTAACTTCTTAAAAGCTTTATATTTTAGAAGGTGGAAGACCTTGATGCTTCATACTTTGTATATAGATGCCTCATGTTACGAAGTTTCCGTCAGTCACATGTCCAATGTCCTTGACCTCATTTTCATGGTTCAGCGACTACTTGAAAAAAAAGTTCAGATTTTTTGGAATGTTAAATTCTCTCTTATTATAAGTAATAGGATAACTATATTTGGTATGTGCGTACCTTGCAAGGTCCTCATGCCCGTCAGATAGTTTTCACTTGACCTCGACCTCATTTCATGGATCAGTGAACAAGGTTAAGTTTTCGTGGTCAAGTCCATATCTGAGATACTATAAGCAATATGTCTACTATATTTGGTGTATGTAATGATAGTAAGGGGTACATGTCCAACTGGCAGGTGTCATCTGACCTTGACCTCGTTTTCATGGTTCAGTGGTCATAGTTTAGTTTTTGTGTTTTGGTCTGTTTTTCTAATACTGTATGCAATAGGTCAACTGTATTTGGTGTATGGAAATATTGTACGATGTTCATGTCAGTCTGGCAAGTTTTATTTGACCTTGACCTCATTTTCACGGTTCATTGCTCAGTGTTAAGTTTTTGTGTTTTGGTTTGTTTTTCTAATACTGTATGCAGTAGGTCAACTATATTTGGTGTATGGAAATATTTTACGATGTACATGTCAGTCTGGCATGTTTTATTTGACCTTGACCTCATTTTCAAGATTCATTGCTAAATGTTAAGTTTTTGTGTTTTGGTCTGTTTTCCTAATACTGTATGCAGTAGGTCAACTATATTTGGTGTATGAAAATATTTAATGATGTACATGTCAGTCTGGCAGGTTTTATTTGACCTTGACCTCATTTTCATGGTTCATTGCTTATGTTACGTTTTTGTGTTTTGGTCTGTTTTTCTTACACTTTAAGCAATAGGTCAACTATATTTGGTGTATGAAATGATTGTAAGGTGTACATGTCTAGCTGGCAGGTGTCATTTGACCTTGACCTCATTTTCATGGTTCAGTGGTCAAAGTTAAGATTTTGAGTTTTGGTCTTTTTTTCTAATACTATATGCAATAGGTCAACTATATTTGGTGTATGGAAATATTTTATGATCTTTATGTCAGTCGCGCAGTTTTTATTTGACCTTGACCTCATTTTCACAGTTCATTGCTTAGTGTTAAGTTTTTGTGTTTTGGTCTGTTTTTCTTAAACTATAAGCAATAGGTCAACTATATTTGTTGTATGGAAGAATTGTTAGCTGTACATGCCTGCCTGGCATGGTTCATCTGACCTTGACCTCATTTCCATGGTTCATTGTTCAATGTTTAGTTTTCTTGGTTAATGTTAAGTTTATGTGACAGTTGTAAGAAAGCTTTATATTTAGGACTATCAACATAATATCAATGATTAGTAAAGAAGGCGAGACATTTCAGCGTGTGAACTCTTGTTTAATGGTTTGCCATGCAGCGCTCAAATATTTTGCATTATCTTTTGGTATAATGTTTAGAAATATATAATATTGTAAGAACCTTAAACTTCACATACTAAGCTATAATAGATTCAGATTCATTATTTTATTGAATATAAAACATAGCATATATTAAAACTGACGGTCAAACATCAACAACTTAAATACTAATACGTATACATAAATTCATTAATTCTATATTAACTTTTAGCCCTACGGCACCTTTTTATTAAGAATCACGAGTGTAATTGTAAAATAGTCATGTACTTTCTTACGTTATCGATCATTGATTTTGTTACCTGTTGACCCGGTTGATTACTAGCACGTGCCATTGAACTCA
Source organism: Mytilus californianus (assembly GCF_021869535.1). Lineage (NCBI taxonomy): Eukaryota > Metazoa > Mollusca > Bivalvia > Mytilida > Mytilidae > Mytilus > Mytilus californianus. The sequence continues at coordinate 1,431,509 of NW_026262674.1, forward strand.
ATCATTTTAACTAAAACGGAAAATTTTAAATTTACGCCATACACTAAGTACTATATATATATATATATATATTATATGGGTTAGAAAATAAATATAAGGATACATTGTTTGAATGAAAATGTTTATACGGTGGTACTTTATTTATAGTTTAACACTGTCTCGACACAGACTGAATGCAGTATCATGATCAGCTTCATGTACTATGGCGACCTTGGTGGTGTTTAGACGCACCACTATGTAAAATAAATTATTGTTTAATAATATAAAATTATATTGTACAGTGCAAAGCTATGGTAATAGAAGCTTTTCCAAGTTTAATAGAGTAACTCGCACGAAAATAAAAAAAACCAAGCTCAAACGGTAATAGTAAACTAGGACATATCAACAGAAAACGAATTAAACCAACTGACATAAAACAAAAATACGCATGTGTTAATTTGCCTCCGCTTCATTTCTGTGGATTGTCTCATTGGCAGTTATATCACATCTCCTTATTTTTTTAGGTTACGTTTAAGATTTTCCGTTACTAATTTTCAAATACGAAAAACATTTTCACACAGGGTTCACAACATTTTTAGGTTAAATGTATGGCAATCATTTTTGTAAGTATACAATTAACATACGTCCTTGCATTTAATTATATATAAATATACTAAATAAATAAATGATTTGGAAAATACATTGAAGGTATAAAAAGTCCTGAGAATTCTGAATGCAAAATACGTTGAAGGTATAAAAAGTCATGAGAATTCCGAATGCAATTAGGTAAATTTCCGTTAATATGTAAACATGCTGAACTTCGACCCTGGATTCAACCGGGGTTAATAAACCAATTCACAAATAGAGATCTCCTTGCGCTCAAATGTAATTCTTAGTGAAGTATACTGGCAACTTCTTTTACAGAAATATATACACATTTTATCATTAATATATTGTCATGCTTCTGCATATTCACTTTTGTTTACGCTGAACTTTTAGTTAAATTTAATTCTATACAAACTTTATTACTTCAAGCAATATAAGTATATAAATAAATAAACTAACATTTATTAAAAAATAAGCAACATATATAGAAGTTCCTCAACAAAACAACAACAGAAATAAAGAATCTACAGAGGATTTAATCTTTAATTACTTTTTATTTATTCGAGAGATATACTTTAAATTCTAATAAATATAATATATTAATCTAAAATGCATTATCAAGCAGAAGGGGCGTAACTCGTAGTATCATACCGGCATACTGAACGGATCTAAACATGGTCTGACAATTTTGAACGTTAATTTTGAGATTTGGTCTGTTTTGGTCTGACACCGTCGTAACGGATCTTAACAGCTTGCTAGAAGATTCAGTCTTGTTTATCTTAACATGCCTTAACGGACTGATTTACCTAATGAGACTATCGATCGGAACGGCGTCTTAAAGTTCTTAAAAGTCTTGACGTTTTTCTCTAGCGGTAAATCCAGTCGATTAAGATATGATCAGACCAAAATGACCGTTTCAGACTGAAATCGTGCTACTAGTGAATGTTATCCCTTTGCTGGCATGATTATATACTTGACTATGCGGTTTGCTCAATCCACCATTTTCTACTTGGTTGCAATTATTATTGCGAATTTTGTAGAATGTACTTAAATGCGAGATTAGTTATTGTGATTTCAGGAAAACCTGCATATATTTATATTTATCAGATATTAGAATGCGAGTTTTTATTATTGCAATACTCATTTAGTCGCATTATTCGCATTGATAAAAAACCTGACAATAATTTTTGAATTTACAGTAGTTTACTTCAGTGTCTTAGATTTGCTCGTTTTTGAAGGCCGTGTGCTTACCTGTTATTGCTCGCATCCCTTTCATTTTGTATTTTGTGGATAGTTGTGGACTCCTTTTGTGTGTTGAAATATTGTGACGGAGTTTAAGATTAAAGCGGTATTAACTTTTTTTTTAGTGTGAAAACCTTTTTAGAAGTTTGTTAACAGTTATGACTCCTCGAGTCTGTAGAATATACACACAATTTTATCATAGAGAACTATTCCTATTTAACCACAATAGTTTTTTGATGAAACGGGATGTTACTATAATTTGATCTGCTGCAGTATATTTGTATGTACAATTATCTTACCTCCTGTACATTTCCAGGAATATTATCGGTTAAAAGCAACCGCGTGGAGATCGTGTATATTTCATATGGGGTTAGTAGGTGTGGTTTATTGTATTACACAGTTAGTAGTGGTGTTACATCCTTTTGTAAAAACAACACGGTGTTGAGAAAAATCTGAAAATTTTCAACAGACGAAGAAATTGATGATGATCGATTGAAATAAATGCATAAACCACATTAAAAGCTAACAAGTTGTTATTGTTGGCATTTGTTTTTGTATAGACCAATGTAGATAGATTCTTAATATTGAAGACTTGATCACTTTGAAAGGCCACTAGGCTAAATGCCACATGCTATTATAGTCGGTAAGATGAATTCGTTACACAGTGTGCTAATGGCCTAATACGATATATATATAAGGGGTCAGTAAATTCCATACGAAGCTCTCACCCCACATGGAATTTACTGGCCCCATATTTATCGTATTAGGTCACTAGCACACTATGGAACTAATTACACACCAACGAGACATGCAAATACATACTGAAGAGTCGTATTTATGTTTATATTTGAGATTAATATGGCACCAAATAATTGGTATTCCGATTGTGGCTGTCTATTCTCCCTGTATTGTTGGGTTAATCATTCACAGTAATGAATCACAGTTTATGATAATACGTCTTCGGAAAGACCCTACAAAACACCTATCTAATATTTTTATCAATAACCGCATATATATATATTTAGATGAGATATTCTCTTTTAGCAATTACATTTAAAATAGACATGAGTTCTTTCTCTCTCAATCAATTCTTACTTAATTATACATTTACAGTGACTGATGTTTTTTTATACTATTATGTGAATAAGCATTTCCTATTGTAGTCTTTATAACAAAATGTATGAAAAAACGGGACTACTTTTCCTTTGCTATTTGTTTCCCCTTTCCTTAATGTCGATGTTTCCTTGGTACCTTGTTCATTGTACTTTCGCATTTATTTTTTCGATATGAGAGTCTTTGCAGGGACGTCCCAAATTAAAATCAACGTTATAGTTTATTACTAAAGAAAAGTGAACAACGATATAGACATCAAACATTGGTCAAAACTTTTGCTTAATACCTATAGGGTCAACTGTGTTTGTGTTTGTACTCGGCTTTAAGTAATGCTACTTTATTGTACTTACTTCTGAACCTGTTGCCAACTAATTGATATAGATAAAAAAAAAAAAAAACGAAGGATTAAGATCTTTAAAAAAATGTAGTAAACCCCATCACATAATCATATAACCTTTCCAAGTGAGAATCTCGTCCGTGGTTGTATCGCCATGATTGGATACTTTAGTGGTTGGGTTTTTAGTTGCTAAGCTTTTCGTTATTTATGTAGTGTTTTGTACTTTTGTTTGTCTATTTATCGTTTATAATGTTTACTATGGTCTTGTAGGACTCTCTTTGATAAATGAGATTTTATCATCTTTGGTACCTTCCGCCACTTTTTTTTAGACTCGAAATGATCGATATAGAGCTTGGCATTTTTTAAGATCTTGTATTGCTGAATTTTTTTTAATTGACAATTTTCATAAATCTTCTATAGTTTTTTAAATGATAGATCAAAGTGCTTTCATTGCTAAAATTGATCAGTGTCGTGCAATATCTCCAAAAGGAGATGATTGCAATCATAACTCGTATATTGTTGTATATGCTTTTTATAGTTTTTTTTCTATGTATTATGGTTTTTCAATACGCTAAACATATATCCAAAACTGTCATTTAAGGGCAATTACTCGTTCAAAAATTTTCTAATTTGGTATAAATGGAAAGCAGATTGATGTTTACCACTTACAAACTTTATAAGGCAAAATGTACTTGCCTTGTATTTATGTATCTTTTTATTCATGTTGCCAAATTGGACGATGGCCCAACATGAAATTTAGAAACCATGATGATAAATCAGGTCAAGAGTATTAGTTATTTGGAGGAGAAGATCTTTGACGGACTCAAAGTTGACACAGATCCAATACTAGCCTCTGGACAGAATAGAAATACATCGAAGTCTAAATGCATGTTTGATACTGGCGCAATTTTTATAAAGCTGATATGATTAGAAAAAAATAGTGACATCCTCGTGCATACAGTGTTTATCAACACATAAAAGATTAATGTAAAAACTATCATTACACATGAAAAAATCAGTTCTCATTACAATACGTAAAGGTATTTCTAGTAAGTTAAATCTTTGCAGATTATTATTAATAAAAAAAAATAAAAAAAATCTATAATAGTATGTTGTCTTGCTGTCACTCAATACACGCCCTATAATAGCAATCTATAATGTATGTTAATTTATCAATTTATTTCCTAACGTATTTACGTATTTAAACATCTTTGGATTTTAAATGTTTGGTTTTGAGCGTCCCCTACGAAGGTAAATCCAGAAAAGCATGTCATATGCACTACATAAATTAAGTGTTATTTTTATTTTATATATGCAAGTATAACTGTTCGGTTTCGACATGATTTACACCCTCTTTGTCTCCAGTTGGGGAGAAATTATGTCATCGCTTCAATACGAGTTACAACATAGGTGTCCTCAGTGGGAGAGTAATGTCTTGTCATTACGGAGCAGCATAGTTGTCAGCCAGTTTTAAGCTGGGTTCGTGTTGCAACATGCTAATGTAAAGTGTAATATTTAATGAACTATTGTTTGTCTTTTTGTTCAATTTTGTGTTATCTAACATTGTTCTATCTATTCATTTCGTATTTTTTACTTACAGACAATCCGCGTGTTTATTATAGACCATATTGGTACATGTAGAGACCATTAAAGTAAACTTACTTTTGTGTTGCTGTTTCAATGACGCCTACCTATTATATATAGTAAATCAATTTAGATATAAAAAAAGAAGATGTGGTATGATTGCAAATGAGACAACTCTCCACAAAAGACCAAATGACACATAGGTTAACAACTATAGGTCACCGTACGGCCTTTAACAATGAGTAAAACCCATACCGGGTAGTCAGCTATAAATAGATAGTATGTATCTTCAATACACATAATAAGAGACATAAAAGACATCTTTGCACAGAGAGACAACTCTTAATATAGGAAAAAGTGTATTTTTAGCCTATGCAAACCATCATTTTTGGGATCTCCTTTCACAATAATAACTGATGCAAATAGGCAGTCTCAATTATTGTCCTGTCTTGCAAAATACACAATGCTTGTTCTACCTAGGAAATGACCACAGTTGAAAGCTTTCTTACGTTTGAAAGGAGTTTGGTGAACAAGAAGCTCCTTAAAGCGCTCACCTGTCAAAAATGTATCGTGTACTACCAATCGTTTTTGCTGTTAACACTTTGTATCGACCTATTATAGTTTTCGGAATAGTATGCAAAAGAAACGAAAATAAGTTAAACGTCATCTAAAGTTACTCGTATACAAGCAGTCATCAAATGGTTTCTGTCATATCGACATTGTTGTAGATTTTGTACTGCTGGTCATTTCTGTTCTTGACAGTTTTCACCTATCTATTATAGTTTTTGAGGTAAAAGGCAAACACTTGATGATTTGTCAGGAATCGTAGTATAAGGGCAATAATTCATATGAGGAGTCATCTGATAATTTTGATGGAAACAGGAAGTTAGTAAATCTTTGAGTTTTATGCATTTTTACTGTGTAGGAATTTCTCTATCTAGTCTGGTTTTCAAGATATTAAACAATTTATGCACTTAACACTTATGTTTTATATAAGCTATGGTGTCAATATTGATTGATTGAAATAAACAAAATACACAAAATGTATTAACGTTACATTAATGATATTCAGTTACAGTTTGGTTGGAATTGGTCTAGTTGTTTCAGTAAAAGAAATTGTTTTCATAGTTAACGACAACGGAAAAACAGTGTTGAAAATAGCTCGCATGGCACTGTTAAGAACAAAACGTTAAAAAACTACTAATTTGGACAATCACGGATGTTCCTGACTTAAAACAGCCACACAAATATGTGGCGAGGTTGAACTATTTCTTCTAGATCGAAATCCTTATCTTACTGTCTCTATCAATAGGAAGCAAAAACAGGTTAGAAAATGCATTTAACTATATTCTTTTTTAGTATCGATACATAATTCATAGCAAACAGGTACAACACTTAAAATAATGGAAAGAATGTTAGATAAATGTAGTTCAAGTATTTTACCTTCTGATATGACACCATGCCAACCTGCAATATAACATGGTTGGCTGTATGATGTCTGTCATGTAAAAAGTATATTCGAACAAGTGTCAAGATCGCCATTCATCATAAAGATATCGTAAAAATGAGTCAGTAAGAACAATTAAGTTTAAGTCGGCACTACTAAATATATACAAGTATATGAGCCCCTGTGTGTTTCATGGAGATGAAAAGTAATTTCAAATGTGTGATTTAAAAGTCAAACGCTTGAGTTCCAGCACTGAGATTTTAAATCTACCGCTAAAGATATTAAGGTCTACCGCTGAAAATTTGAATTTCAGTGCTGTAGTTGTGACATCTAGCGCTGGAGATGTAAAGTATATCGCTAGCGTTGCAAATTGTAGAGATGAAGATGTGAAATTTATCAACGTACATTAGTTTTGGACAGGTTCCAAAAGGGGAAGCTTCTGCATACAATATAACATACCCCCTGCATTTCTAATCCAACCCCACCACCAACAAAGTAAAACTTGTACAAAAAATTGTCTATGATAACTAACTTATAATTTAGAACTAAAAAAATTGATAACGAAGTTGAAAAACTTTCAAAACTAATAATGTTCAGTGTTGTTGTTAGTCGTTTTTGTGCGTTGTTTTGATTTGAAGTATCAAGTCTTTTTCGAATATTTTTTTCTAGTTTGTTCTACCGTTGATAGTTGTCTCATTACCTATCATACCACATCTCTTTATTTATAATAGAAATATAATCTTTCATATTTTGTAATGTCATGGATACGCTAAATATTACAGAAAGGTGATGATATACGATTTGTTTGAATATACATCATGGCAGATAATACATGTTTGCTGTTCATATAGCACAAACCAATTAAGTAATGTGCACGGAGTATCCAAGCAGATTACCTTTACTGATTACAATCAATTTGCAGTGCATAAAACGTTCTCGAACCTTGAGTATTCTTCAGGATTTGTGTATCTTTTTCATTTTTCTAATGAACAAATGAGTAGCTATACCCTGAATACTGCAAATGTCTCATCTGGTTATGTATTAATTAATTAGTAAAATGTCACCTTTTTGTACAGAATGAGTTCTCAAATTTTAAAACCGAATTGTTCATTTACACGAACAAGTACTATATAACTACAAAACCTTTTTTTAACATTCTCCTCGATATATTTTGATAAGAGTTCATAACAACATGTCTTTCAAATTGAATATTCGGTCAATTACCTCTACATATTTTTATGTTGGTGCACGAACATTGCGATTTCGTTTGCAATCTTCTAAATACTATAATATATGGTCATTTTTGTATTCCTGTCTTTTATTTTTGCTAATGTACTTTGTCTATAGAGTGTCGATATTCCATTTTGTTTTTCTTTATTGAAACAGTTGTTTTATTGGTAATTAAGATTATAACACAATGTTGACTATTGTACCCCAATTTTTGACATTTTTACCTAAAATTATGTCTGTGTGTTTTGCTCACTTATTCTTGTAAATATAATGGAATTCTATGCGACTGTCATACAGGTGAGATGTTTAGCTAGCTATAAAACCAGGTTTAATCCACCATTTTCTACATAAGGAAATGACTGTACCAAGTCAGGAATGTGACAATAATATAAAATTATTGTTTTACAGATCACATTTTTTTCGTGTGATTATCGAGAAACAACTGACAATCCAGATCGGATATGACAAAGTGATATCTGACACGTGTTTTGTCGATCTAGCAGAAATGTCAGTAATCAACGACGTTCGAAGTAGGCTGTAGGCAAATTATTAGTTCAGCGTGTAAAAAAATGTACATGGATAAAACAACTGGAAATCAATTGTCAATTTACAATCTCTTGAATGCTTTTGTATAATTGATGTTTATTAATGTACACTATGTAGCGGCAAAGATGTGTAAAGAATATTGGAAAATGTTTTAACATGTCCTATTCGATTATTGAAACGTCTACATTTTCGTATTGCTACTGGATTAAAAGGATTTATTATATACTTGGTTATTAATACAAATTATGTAATTTTTTTCATTATATACTTAGTCGTAAATACAGATAAATTGTATGTGCAATACGATCAATGGCTTTCGTGTTGTATCAGCCATCCGTGATGATATCGATATCTTTCAGGGTTGCAAAGGCTTTATGACACCCCCACTCTGTATGACGTCACGTCATCGGTATAAGTCACAGTTGCAATGGCTTGATCAAACTCATAATCTGTATTACGTTATGTCAAGTGAAAAAACATCAACCAGTAGTATATCATAAAGTGTATATGGTTTGGTTTTTCATCATCTCACACCATATCAACCCTCTACCAATATAATCGAACGAGCAGAGCTCTTGGGATTAAATTGCTGTCTCAAGTTGATACGGGTGCAATTTTGAAAACAGCCATATGATATTCTCTATGTTTAATAAAATCTATGGCAATAGTCCTGTAATATCGAAATCAGTCACGTTGATACGTGTAAAACCCCAACAGAAAAAAATTATATGATAAAGTGTATGTAAATAAACTCATCATAGATACCAGAATTGAAATTTTGTATTTGAGCCAGACGCGCGTTTCGTCTCCAAAAGACTCATTAGTGACGCTCGAAAAAAATTATTTAAAAAGGCCAAATAAAGTACGAAGTTAGAGAGCATTGAGGACCAATAATTCCTAAAAGTTTTGCAAATACAGCTTAAGTAATCTATTCCTAAAGTAGAAAAGCCTTAGTTTTTCAAAAATTCAAAGTTTTGAAAACAGTTAATTTATAATTATAACATAATGTATGATATGGCTTTTTCAATTGTCCATACCACACACCTTATCAACCTGAAACACATATAACTGTTTGTAATCAACTGCCATATTCCTGACTTGGTACAGGACACTTTAAGAAAATAATGGTTGGTTGAACCTGGTATTAATGCTAGCTAATCCTCTCGCCTATATGGCAATGTTATATGACAATATTAAATATACAGAAAAAACGACTGTACAATAGGACTACAGTACAAACAAACGCAAGTTCACTTAGCACAGAGAAATCAAAAAAAAATAATATAATATACTAGTCTAGTCAACAAAAGTAAGGATACACAAGTTTGAACTCCAATTTATCATAAAATATAATAAATAGGAAAAACTGTTAAATTATCAAATGAAAAACATTTATTTGCAATGAACATGCATATGCTTAAAATAATCTGACCAAGTTGGAAAGTGAGAAAATACCGTGTTATTAAACACAGGGATCAAACAGGACCATGCTGAAGTTTAAAGTTTTAAGTTCTAATATCGATTTTTGAATTTTTTGGTGAAAATACGATTTTTGAAATAACAAAAAATTGCCAAAAATAATTTTGCGTTTTAGCCTTGAATCAATGGTTTTGATAAGAAAATAACACTCTGTACATATTAGACCAATTGGTCAATTATTTATCTTGGTACATTGTATCAAATTCTATTATATATGGAAAATGCATTGCCTTGTGTCGTTTCTTTTGTTGATAATATAGTACAGTACAACAAGTAAATTGCATAATAACAACGGACACATTTCATGAATTTACGACAGCAAACCTCGACACTACATACACATATAACATTTATAAGTTATATTGTTATTATGTCAATTTTAAATACACTTTCATTTTCTATGTACAGTTTTCGGTTGCACAGATATCGAAATTGTATCAAACAAACCATTTGAATTATAAAAAAAAAACACTTTTTGCTGAAAAAGGAAAGAATGACGATACAAAATATATAAATATGCAATACCTCCTTTTACTCATGTATTAGTTTGAGATAAAACAAAAAAGATGACAAATATCTCTAATACAACTTAGTTGCACCAAATTTATCACTGAGGCAAACAGCATCTAGTGATTTAACATATTTGACCGATGTGCACAACCCAAGGTTGTACAGTGTCCGGAGTGCATTTTTAAGTCCTTGGCGATATTTAGACGTACTGCAATGTTCTCCTCTAGATTGTTTGTGCGTGATATTCTTATGATGACTCTTTGCTACAGGTTTACTTATTGCTATTACTCATTCTTTTATGCAATTTTAAATATTCCATAAATCACACTTACAAGCGGGTATAAAAGTTCCCCCCCCCCCTCACAAAAAAAAAATTAAAAAAATTAATGTATCACCATTTCTAAGCCCCAGTCCTAAATCGGGAAATTTGCTATTTATGGGATAGGTAATAGTTGTCTGCTCTTTAAAGCCAGATTGTTTAATGCATTTTTAACTGTTCTCGAGGTAGCAATTTAGAGCTTGGCACATTTTCTATTGTTGAAGCTAAAATGTATTGGTCCCAAATATACTGTTATATTAGGTCCAGGGGAATGGAGTTATTTGGTGAATAAGCGAGGTACCTTATTTGCACGATATTCCCAATACACAATTGTACAACCACGAATAACATTTTTGTAATTTTTATATTTAAATTGTCAACCTTTTCCGATGTGAACGCACTTTTTGCACCAGTGACAAATATTACAACTTTTACGGAGATTTCAAAATAAATTAATTTGTTAATTTATTTACAACTTTCAACAAGACTAAATTATTTACGGAATAAATCCAACAATTTCAACATTTTAACAATAAATGTTTTTATTCAATAAAAAATCCTTTTTTTTTTTAATAAATACTAATAACAACAATAGGCCGTAAGGTTGCAATCATACCACATCTCCTTATTTTTTTAATTTTTAATTGTCAGTATATGTAAAAGTATTTATTTTTACCTCAAAGATTCATAGATTTAAATGATATAAACAATGAATAATTTTTGTTCCTTTTACATCTGTCCCTCTATTGATTATTAGATAACGAATACAAAATAAAGGCAACAGTAGTATACCGGTGTTCAAAAGTCATAAATCGATTGAGAGAAAACAAATCCGGGTTACACACTTAAACCGAAGGGAAACACATCAACTATAAGAGGAAAACAAAGGAACAACAGGAACACTGAAGTGCAACAAAAACAAACGCCAACATACATAGCAACGAAATATTTATTAACAACTGCCACATTCCTGACTTGGTACCAAACAAGAAAACAGACAAAGAAAACACGTTAATATACGGAAACACATAACTTTGACGCACAACAAATGACAAATTAAACAAGAACAGAAATGAATATAACAATTTAATCATCAAAAAGAGTTACAGATTGATTTGTTTTAATCCATTATTTTCTTTTGCCAATGCGTTGTCATTTTGTCTTAGACTTGGTAGTTAACGCATCTAGATTTTTTTGTTTTATTTAGTCCGTACATATATAAGGAAACAGATTGCAGTTTTAAATATTACTATTAGCTATTACTTTGTGAATTGGATATTTTTATCTTTGGACAAATATGTTCTTACTTTGAAGAATATAATCAATTTGTTGTCTTTATCAAGCCCACCTTTAGTTTGTAAAGATAAAAAACTCATTCGTTAGCAATTATATTGTTTTATAACATAAGGAATTGTCACTTGTATTGTTTTGGTGAAAAGACACACGTTCATAGTTTGCAATGATATTTGAAATTTAATAACATGTTATAATGCATTTATAGAAGTTAGTAACTAGCTTAAGCTTGTATACCAAAAAGATTGAAATATACATACACACTGTAACGCTAGTTTTTTGCGAATGATAAAAAATAGAAAAAGACAACATTATTAAAATGGTTGAAATTTAGGCTATCATATGTCGATATTGTTATTGAAAAACGAAAGTTTGGACTGTCCTAATTTTTCATTCTGTAACTTTCGTTGTTTCGTTGGAAACAAAATACGACTTCCAATGTTTACGAGAAACTGTTATCTAATCAAGATGACAATAATTTCCGCAACAAAATTTTAGAAAATGAAAATCATTTAATTTTGATTGCCCCATCACATTAATAATACACGTGTATGTAATTAGTTACCGCAATGCGAAATTAAACACGTCGATTCCTTTGAATTTGTTCATGAATTTTAGAGTAGTAGTTCCTTTGAACTGTGGGAAGTTTTTGTTATAAATATGAATTCGAAATATCATCTCTTCTCAAATCGTCAATATTATTTTTGATAATTGAAGGTAAACACATTAAAAAACGTTCATCATTGTTAAAGAATCGCTGGCAATTACAGACATTTATTAAGCTCAATGTAAACAAGCAGACTGTATAAGTGCTATGTGACTCAACATTCCGCTTGAACACACGCACAGCTTTCCGAGAGAGGGAAAACTTTAATAATGTTAATATCTTTGAATTGAAACAAAATGTTCCGTTTTACCGTTTCGATAGTTTTTCTTTGTGTGTGGACATTAAGTGAAATAGTCGTTATCGAAAAACAAAAAGATACAATATATAGTGGCCACATGCTGTTTGAGGTAGAAATACCGATGTGGTCATTGTGTGCCCAGTTTTGCTCGAGAGTGCAAGTATGCAAATCTATAAACTTTATAGCATGGAATAAAACTTGTAAGATAAATGATTGTGAACCTGTCGGAAATAAGTTTGGACTCATTAAAAGTGTTGGTAACAGCTTTGTATCAGCCTCGTCTCTTCCAAAGGTAGCTACAATACAATATGTGTTCAACACTATCATCATGTTAAAATATTCACTCAATATTAGTATGTGTAGGTATACTATAAACATTATAACTCGAGATATATTGTGAATGAGCCTATTATTTGTAATGATAGATACATCTTTCTATTACTCGGAAGCAATTTCACCTAAGTTGTTCAAGTATTGTTATGTTTCTGATCATATATAGGTGCTTCTGGAAACCAACTTTTCATTTTTCTACACGCGGATGTTGAATAAAACAGAAAAACATATTTTACTCAAGAAAATTAAGGTTAAAACTTATACCTCATTATATTTACCTTATGTAAAGTAATTAAATGTCACATTTCAAAAAGCGGCTGTACTTAAAATTGATTGCTGTTTTTATTAGTTGAGTGTTTGGTGTGACTTAATTTTTTACTAGCCATGATTATTCGTGTCCTGAAACACCTTGTACTGTACTAAGTATAAAGGTATTCTGTTCGTTTCTGTTTACAAGCCACTTTCTCTATATTGATACCAGGGTTCACGTTATGATTTGGTACTCCAGACGAGTGTTTTGCCTACACGAAAATCATTATATATAAGAAGTCACATGTATATCCTTAAATCCCTAAATTATTTTTGCCCTTATATCATATACATGTTTGCTATTTTTAGCTGTTTTATGCCAGTTATGTGGATGTACGCGTAATCAATGCACAGTTAGTCGTTTCTTTGGTAGAAATGGTGAAACATTGCTTTTTTTACGTATACCGAAAAAATGTTTGATGTTTGCTCGTCATACTAGCAATTCTAATATGTTAACGGGCAAGCATAAAAAATAGCATAGCCTAATATAACAACTGTCTAAACATCAAGAGATATTCAATTCAGTTAAAGTTTCCTCAAATACGTTGTACTGAATTATACTAGGTTGTAAATGTCTGTAACATCTTTATAAACAGATCACCAACAGCGTATAGATTCTCAAGCGTTCAATTGATAATATTTCTTGGCTTTCAAATATTGGATTTCAGTGTCCCTAGTGAAGATAAACCAAAAAAAAAAAAAAAAAATGTAAGGACGCACATAATTTATAAATTTTAATGGTTATATTGAAAAGAAGAAAATGTGAAATAATATTATGCTCAGTTCTTCGCAACAAATTCAAATAGAATAAATACAATGTCATTAGTGATAATATCTGTTAAACATGTTAAAGGTCGAACTAAAAGTTTAAATGGACAATTGGATTATCAGCGTTCTTTCATTAACATCCATGTAATATTGATATATACCCGTAAAAGAAATACCCGTTTTTTTCGACCAAATAAAATGTACTGTTTATTGTCAAAGATATAGATACTACTCTTCATAAAAATTGTTCCTGCGAAAACAAATCATGCATAGCCAGAAATTAGTAGTACTTTTGCTAATTAATATTCATAATATGTAAATGAGAATTGTACCACGTGATAAAAGTTTGAAGTGGACTGGCTTGATATCATTAAAATCTTTAAAACACGGATATTATAAGTTGCCCGTCACAGAGTCCTTGTTTATAATCACTCTGATATTTCCGTAAAGTTGTCAGGCGGTCAAAATCAAAACAATGAACGTGAATTTAGTGAATTTTTCGTGTTTTCGTGAGTTTATTCTTCTTGAAATAGAGGTATTTTAACTTTACGTGGGAACCTAGAGTTCAACGACTACACATACAAGGTTTGGACTTGCTTATTCTTTGGACATTCAAGTTTCAAGTTTCACCCCGGCAACCTGAATTTCTAATGACCATGTTAGCCAATTTTCAACACGAAGTTTGCAAATTTGACGTTTTAGCCATTTTAGCCTGTATTTTATACTGCAATGTTAAAAGCCTCTCGCTTCGATTTTTAAAATAGCTCAGGAACCTTGATTTTTGCAACGACAGTCATTATATTTCGTTTAAATGGTGTATATTGCTGTGTATATTTATTTTCTGCCCCGGCAACCTGTCTATCACTTAAATCAAAGTTAAAACAGACATTTTTTTCAAAATTCCCTATCATTTCAATTTAATTTCCGTGACCCGTATCCGATTTCTTTAGTATAATATTCAAATAAGCAAAGTGGCGTTGATTTCTGGATATGGAGCATTCGTCTGAAAGATATGATTGCATTTATAATACTACAGATCAAAGTAAATTCACAAGCACGAAATCAATAGTAATCTAGAAATACAAGTTTGAATATATAAACATTAAATTAATTTTGTAGTATCCGTTTTCAGGAGCTTGCTGGTCCGTGTAAAGGTCATGACTGCAAGATCAATGAAGTGTGTACTCCACAAAATCCGACTTACGCATGCGTTCCATTGCTAGTAGTCTTTGTTGAAATGAGAACCAGTAAGTTTCATATAACATTACCAATGTACCAAAACAAACATTTCTGATTATGGGAAAATAATTTACCATTATTGCATTTAGTAAGACCTTCTACATCGGCGTTTAATTTGAAAGCATTTAGTCTTAATTTTTGATTATTATCATGTCATCGTTTATATAATTTACTGCTAGTCACACTTGATTTTGTTACAATACAATTTCCATATTTGATATTAAAAAAACTGATAATGATAAGAACTCTAATCGAATTTTTTAATTGAATGAACACTTATTCATCGTGCATCATTTGGACGAACCCGAGGGAAAAACATGGTGATACATTGTTTGGTATCTTTTGCTTGGTTTTATAGTGATTAAGATTATAATACAATGTTGACTGCCTTTCTCATATTTTTGAAATGTTAACCTATAACAATGTAGTCCTGTTTGTTTTGTTCACACATTGTTGACAACGCAAACTATCTATAAAACTTTGGTTTTCTTTTCCTTTTCCATAAACATTTGTTTATATGTGTAATTCGGCGTTGGAGTATATATTTGAACATGTTTATTGTCAACTGGAATTTTATTTGTATGACGTCATTTTATTACGTCACGCTACTTTTTCAAAGATGGACGATGTTGACGGTGGTGATTTAGCAAATTTTGAAATTTATACCGAAGAATCTCTTCTGTCTATGAGTTGTTTAAAGTGATTATATTGGTGTCTCGGGTTGATACGGGTGTGATATAAAAAATGCCATATAATATTCTCTATATCAAAAGCCTATCCGTCATCATTGTGATCTGTTCAACTATGTAGACTACTAGTGTTGCTTGGCACAAACATAGATTGAAATATGGTATAAAACAAAACATTTTCAGGGCACAAACGATACTTCATTAATAAACGATTGTCCCCCGAGCAAAGCGTTTATACGTTGAATGTGTATAGAAATCTACAAATGGTTTTATTGTTACTATTTGTAAAAGTTCAGAATTATTAATAGCTTCCAGTATATGCATATATCTGATAAAAAATGAAACCAATTTATTGTAAGCTTTTTTTAATTGCTTGTCACTGAAATAAAACTCATAATTTCTCTTCGCCAATTAAGCTTTTCCCAGTAGGAAATACTTGACAAATAAGCAATTACAATATAGATGAAGTTGAAATAGTTATAAATTCGAGATAAAATATAAGTATATTGATCCAATATCCACCCGTTTATAAAATATAGGTATATTGATCCAATATCCACCCGTTTATAGTATGGATCACATTTCCGACCTTACATTGATTACGTGCTACGTGTACAATGTTTCGAGTTCTTTCGGAATTATATTCCAGGTAACTCTCTTCAGAGGTCGTCCGTATTGTTTTTATTCTTTAAATGTTTATTTGTTTATTATTGTACATTTTATTGATTATTGTACGTTTTAGCAACGTATGGATTACTGGTTTGTGTAATTAGATTTAGTTTAAGATACGTTTCAATATACATTTTTCATTGTCAGCGCACCTTCCTTTGGTTTTAGTGTAACTGTCTAATTAATTTCTATTGGGCGACATTGATTTATTTCAAGTGTTTCTTAACGATTTCTCCAATGTTCCTGTTTCTTTTGAATGCTATTGTAGGTTTTTTATCAGAGAGATTTTTTAACTGTGGGTTGTCTTGAATTATATGCCAATTTTTTCGTAAAATGGTTTGTTAATTTGTAAATACAAATAGCTTAAGATGCAATAAAGGACATTAACAATCTTTGGTACAATTAAAACGTTTAAACCCACTGCAATTGTTTGCACCTGTCCTAAGTCAGGAATCTTATGTTCAAAAGTTGCCGTTTGTTGATGTGGTTCATAAGTGTTTCTCGTTTCTCGTTTTTTTATATAGATTAGACCGTTGGTTTTTCCGTTTGAATGGTTTTACACTAGTATTTTTGGGGCCCTTTATAGCTTGCTGTTCGGTGTGAGCCAAGGCTCCGTGTTGAAGACCGTACTTTGACCTATAATGGTTTACTTTTATAAATCTTGACTTGGATGGAGAGTTGTCTCATTGGCACTCATACCACATCTTCTTATATCTATAAACAAACAGCGATATCCTTTGCTAACACGTGTGTCTCTGATGAAATATCAGAAGAAATGTAACATTTGAAATGGAGTCCTAAATGTGTCATTCAAAGGAAGTGTTTGTCCGACAGAAAACAGTGACATTACTAACAGCATAGACAAAGTCATTCAAACATCCAAGGATACACTTTACACTCCCATATTAGAAACACTTACCAACAAAATAAGTGATATTGATAGCCAGCTAAACCAGACATATTCTGAAAATATGGACATAATTGGTACCTAAACAGAACAGAATGGTTAAGCTAGAACAAGACTGAGCTCAAAACGCAAAGAGATAAATGAACATTTTACGCATAAACTGAAAGTGTTCACAGCCTCTCTGAAACCAAGAACAGACAACCAAAACTACCAAAAGAGAACAGACAATCAAAGTTATCAAAAGAAAACGTGGACGACGAAACCAAGAGCTGACAAACATGTTCTAAGAGAACTACACGATCTTGTGGCTATACTGAACAATTAAATATTAACGCCAATGTAGACAACTAAACAAATGGAACTTACTTTCTGTGAAAAACGCCAGTGAATTTTGGATTTTTAAACAATTCAATTCTTGGATATTAATACCTAATTCACCTTGTAAGTTTCATACTTTTTTATTCTTTCATATATTGTCTTGGTAGACTTGAATAAAAATAAAAATAAAAATATATAATTATGTAATTTATATTTTAGTTATGTTTAAAAAAACTTCTGTCTATATTTAAAAACTGTTACTTAAATTGAGCATACAATTTAAGTCAGAATATAAAACTCAACTGCTCAATATACAGAGTTAAATACAGAAATTATGATTTTTGGATTATTGATGATTTTACACGGCAAATCAATAAAATTGCAAATCTTGGATTAGTAATTTTATTTATTTTCTATTGGACATCAACGAATCAAACTACACAATTATCTTTACACAATCATTCTAACAGATGTACGAAAGACTTAGCCAATAAAATTATTGATAGAAATAAATTCATAATTGATAGAGGAAAACTAGATAATCTAAAACTAATGATTCCTGACTAATCAGGACACCTAGAGAAATCGTTACATGATACACTGTATGTCTTTCAAAACGTTATCACGCCTTCTCATTTGCGAGGAATAGACTGACCAATCAGATAATCACTATACAATTATATAATTAGAATTTGTATCTCTACAGATGTAAATTAATACCACCATGCATCTATGATACCACAAAGTCTAACTGTGAAACATCTCTAAACACAGACGGTTCAGCCGAAAAAACAAAAAATTCATTAACCAAAAACAGCAATTAAATATTGCTAAACAAAATAAGAACCTTAAAAACAATTTTTTTAAACCTCTCAAATATAAAATTAACAAACACAGAAAATATGACATTGGGCAAAGGCTTGAACTTCATACCTACGGAAAAAAATCTCTTGGACAAATATCCTCAAAGATTCCAAAAAATTCGAAAGAAAACTAAGATTAAAGCATTTCTGTTATGAATACAAAACTATTCTGCAACCAAATCATCCATTTAAAAAAAAGTCTAAATTTAGTGTTCCTATTATAGGCGACAATCCTATAGAACAGTACATATTCCACACAAAAATGGAACTTTCAAATTATAAACCAAATAAAACCAAAAACATGACGAAAGAAGAAATGCAATGTCTACGTACCTTACGACACATTGAAACAATTACTATCCATAAAGCAGATAAAAACAACATAACAGTAGTTCAAAATAAAAACGACTACGCCGATGAGGGTGAACGTCAATTAAACGACGGAATACACTATGTTGAAAAACCAGAAATCAACATAAAAAATACCATGAATAAAATTAATGAAATTGTATACAACATGAAAAAAGACAATTACGTAGACGAAATAACATTTAAATACATCAAATACGAAAACCAATAAATAAAAACACCCTTTGCATACGTTCTGCCTAAAATCCATAAACTGGATATCGAAATACTGAAAGACATTTATGAAAAACAAACTGAAATTAAAATCCAAGTACCAGCAAGGCCTATCATTTCAAAATGCAACGGTCCTTCAGAAAGAATCGGACGGTATTTGGATTTCTTCCTATTACCAATAGTTGAAACACGAACGACGTACATATCTGATACAGGTAGCTTTATTCGTCTACTCGAAAAATCAAAGATAGAAACCGATACTCTACTGGTGAATTATGATATCACTTCCTTTTACACAAATCTAAGATTTAGTGAAATTATGGACGCTTTAAACAGTGTTACGGGGATATATGAAAACCTAGAATACAATATAATAATTACCACGCTAATGCGGAAAATTTACAAACCATTTTAAGAAAACATTGGCATATAATTCAAGACAACCCACAGTTCAAACATCTCTTTGATAAAAAAAACCTAAGATAGCATTCAAAACAAACAGGAACATTGGAGAAATCGTTAAGAAACACTTGAAAAAAATCAATGTCGCCCAATAGAAATTAATTAAACAGTTACACTAAAACCAAAGGAAGGTGCGCTGACAATGAAAAATGTATATTGAAACGTATCTTAAACTAAATCTAATTACACAAACCAGTAATCCATACTTTGCTAAAACGTACAATAATAAATAAAATGTACAATAATAAACAAATAAACATTTAAATAATAAAAAACAAAACGGACGACCTCTGAAGAGAGTTACCTGGAATATAATTCCGAAAGAACTCGAAACATTGTACACGTATCACGTAATCAATGTAAGGTCGCAAATGTGATCCATACTATAAACGGGTGGATATGGGATCAATATACCTATATTTTACGCCTATATATATATATATATATATATATATATATTGGGCTGATGTTTAGACGAGTTGTATATACAGAATGTACACAGCCATGTATCACTATCACTGCTGGTGATCCGATGGATAAATCTGTTGTAGAGTTGTCACTGGTTCAGACGTACTTATAAATATAATTATTTCTGTGACTGTATCTTGCATTATTTGTAGGATCCTTTACAATAGATATTTCAGCTGATCTGTAACAATTCCATCTTCATGCCTTATATATCATGTACTGTATTACGACGCTAGATTAAAACTGACGAGGAAAGGTAACACCCGGCCACCGAAAGCTTTATTTTTGAAGCCTAGGTGGTCGAGTGGTCTAGCGCGTCGGATACAGTGCAGGTGAATTGGTGTCACGATATCTCAGTTGCATGAGTTCGAATCCCGGCGAGGGAAGAACTAAAAACTTGCGAAAGCAAATTTACAGATCTAACATTATTGGGCTGATGTTTAGACGAGTTGTATATATATATATATGAGGTAAATTGTATGGCTTTCCAAATACCGTTTCGATTCCTAACATCACTGAAGAGACATTAATTGTGGAAATCCGGATATGGTGTACAAAAACCTTTGCACCTTTTGTTTGCGGTATACCATCTTTTCCGCATGTTTATTGTTTTCTGTTTAGTATTCAATTTATAATTAAGATCCATTTATTACATCGGTGATCCGTTTATTTGGCAATCGCCAATGGCAGTCAGCAGGGTTTAAGAACATTTGTTGTTCGACCTGTTAGTGAAATGCGTTTTGTTAAAATATACTTTTTCACTTTTTTTTGTCTTTTTGGAAAATGTTGTTTGTGCTGTATTTCGACCCCTCTAACAAGAAATTTGTTTTGCATGCACACGTATAAAAATTGCGGTTTTTATCCAACGTAATCATAGGTTTGAACGTTGTTTTCAATTTAGACTTGTTTATATTTTTTCGTTTGGGCTTGTATTATATTTGCCTTCGGGTATATATGATCCGTTCATCCTATTTTGACTCCTCAAAACTCAAGAGTCTATCCTAAATTGAGGTAAATTGTATGGCTTTCCAAATACCGTTTCGATTCCTAACATCACTGAAGAGACATTAATTGTCGAAATCCGGATATGGTGTACAAAAACCTGTGCACCTTTTGTTTGCGGTATACCATCTTTTCCGCATGTTTATTGTTTTCTGTTTAGTATTCAATTTATAATTAAGATCCATTTATTACATTCGGTGATCCGTTTATTTGGCAATCGCCAATGACAGTCAGCAGGGTTTAAGAACATTTGTTGTTCGACCTGTTAGTCAAATGTGTTTTGTTAAAATATACTTTTTCACTTTTTTGGTCTTTTGGAAAATGTTGTTTGTGCTGTATTTCGACCCCTCTAACAAGAAATTTGTTTTGCATGCACACGTATAAAAATTGCGGTTTTTATCCAACGCAATCATAGATTTGAACGTTGTTTTCAATTTAGACTTGTATATATATATATATATATATATATATATATATATAGATTGCCTAACAATGTAATTTTAACACACTATTTAGTATGTAAATATAAGAATGTTTAAAATATTTACAAAATGATGAAAATAAACGCAATATTTCGTTAGACTAACTAGCTTTATCAAGCGTGCATCTATCCAGGTGAAATCGGATGTAGATGATAAGAAACTTTAGCAGCTCAATGTATATGTTGCACTTGAAGTTAGCTGCCTTGAAAATAATACATAATTTGGATGAAGTTCAAGATTTTTACAAAATTGGTAGTTGAAGTTAGCAACATCCATAAAAAGGACGATGCTGTGTACTAAATTATTCTTTATCTTTCCTGTATCTTTTCTCATCTTTTTCGTTCAGACCATCAGGTTCTAAAGTGTGGAGTTGGTGGATCCAAAAATTTTCTCTTCTCCTTCTCGCCGTGGTGTCCCACTCGGTGTTGACTTCTATGATTTGGAAAGTAACATTATCAAAAGAATGTTTCGTTGAACGAAGATGTCTTGTGAGAGGACAGTTTTTGTTGGTTTTGTACCATGAACGATGGTTATTGAGCCGAATATTAAATTTGTCCATTGTTTCTCCCACATACTGAATTTCACAAGTGTCACATGTTAATATATAAATTGAGATCTCCGTTTTACAGTTGGAATTTGAGTAGATGGTATAATTTTGTTTAGTAATGGAGCTGATGAAAGAACTGCTTGTATTGGCAGCTTTACAACACAAGCAGTTCCTTCGACCACATTGTATGTAGCAACCTGGAGATGGAGTAGGCTGCTTTGCTAATACAGATGTCACTAATTTGTCACGGATGTTTTTAGGTCTTCTGAAGGCCATGACTGGTGGTGAGGAAAATACTTTTTTAAGATTTGAATCATTTTCTATAATTTTCCAATGCTTCTGAACAATGGAAGACACATTTTTAAAATCAGGATGGTAAGTGAGTACAAGGGGTGTTCTGTTAGCTGCTTTATTTTTATCTTTGTACTCTAGAAGTTCTTGGCGACTAGTTTTGTTTGCTTTTTCGAAAGCGCTATCAATGATGTTGTTATTGTATCCTCGAACAACAAGATGTTTACGTAGTTGTCCAAGTCTAGCATTTTGCGTATTTTCAGTAGAGCATATTCTCTTGATTCGCAATGCCTGGCTGAATGGGATGCCACGGGAGCAGTGTTTAGGATGGCAACTTTTAGGAGAAAGGAATTGATGTTTGTCCGTTTGTTTGGTATGAAGGTCCGTTATAATGGTTCCGTTCTTGATGTAACTCGTAGTGTCGAGGAAGTTTATTTTCTCCATAGATGATTCATATGTAAATTTTTTTGAATGGTGGAAAGAGTTACAATGTCCTAGAAATTCATTAAGTTGTTCTTGTGAATCTGTCCATTTGAAATCAATATCATCAATGAATCGGAACCATGATAAGGGCTGGTATGGAGCACTAGCCAAGAGGCGTTTTTCAAGTTGGCCCATAAATATGTTGGCATATGACGGGGCCATTTGTGTGCCCATACTAGTACCGTCTATCTGGAGATAATGTTTTTCATTGAAAGAGAAGTTGTTGTTCTCTAGCAATACTTTCAGAAGTGTAACAAGGCACTCATTGGAGGATTTTTTTCACTACGAGTGTTCCATACCTCTTCACACGCTGCTATTCCTTCGTCTTATGGAATGTTGGTATATAAAGAAGACACGTCCATGGATGCAAGTATAGTATTGCTTGGTAGAGGATTGAGGCTTTCCATTTTCTTTAGATAATCAGTCGTATCTTGAATGTAAGAGGGTAGTTCTTTCACATGAGGTCTTAGATGATGGTCTACAAATTCTGATATCTTTTCAGTTGGGTGACTATTTGCTGAAACAATTGGTCGACCTGGATTGCCCGTTTTATGTATTTTAGGCAACATATAGAATCTTCCGGCCTTTGCTTCGTTCTCAAGAGGTCGGAGATAATCAAAGGTGTCATTGTCTATATGCTTTTTGTCGAACATCTCTTGAAGGATGGTGTTGATCCTTCGAATAGTATTTAGTGTTGGATCTGTGGTTAATTGTTTATAAAAAATGGAGTTTGAAAGTTGGCGATTTCCCTCTGCTATGTAATCTGTTTTATTCATGACAACCACAGCGCCCCATTTGTCGGCAGGTTTTATTACGATATCCTCTTGATCTTTTAACGCTTTCAAAGCAATGCTTTCTGACTTGGATAAATTATAATTTCTTGTATTTGTTATACAGGACTTTATATCAGACCTCACGTAGTTAGTGGATGACTCCAAGTTATCATTTTTACTCTTAGGTGGTTTCCATGAACTTTTTTTCTTAAATTTTGGGATGGGAGTGACTTCTTCATTGGTGTCAGTATCTGAATCTGTTAATCCAGCTTCTTCAAGGTTTTTCTTGCCCCTATTGTAGACAAAATCTTTCAAGCGTAAACGTCTAGCGAATTGGTCTAAGTCCTCGTATAACTGAAAGTTATTTACATTTGATGGGATAGGACAGAAGTTTAAACCTTTACTTAAAAGAGATTCTTCAGCACGTGTAAGTTCTTTAGATGACAAATTTAAAACAATGCTTTCAGTTTTTTGTTTCCGTCTTTTGAATTTTCTTTTTCTACGGACCTTATGGTTTGTTGTATTGCTATCATTCATATCCTGATTTAAATAGACAGTGTGAATTTTATCTCTTTGAAATTTATTCCTTTGTTTTTGTTTATGTTTGGATAGTTTCAATATCTGCGAGGCGACGTTTAATTATTAGTCTAACGAAATATTGCGTTTATTTTCATCATTTTGTAAATATTTTAAACATTCTTATGTTTACATACTAAATAGTGTGTTAAAATTACATTGTTAGGCAATCTATAATTTTATTTGTGTAATTGAATTAATCTCTGTACTGATTAAATTGAAAACAACGTTCAAACCTATGATTGCGCTGGATAAAAACAGCAATTTTTATACGTGTGTATGCAAAACAAATTTCTTGTTAGAGGGGTCGAAATACAGCACAAACAACATTTTCCAAAAGACCAAAAAAGTGAAAAAGTATGTTTTAACAAAACGCATCTAACTAACAGGTCGAACAACAAATGTTCTTAAACCCTGCTGACTGCCATTGGCGATTGCCAAATAAACGGATCACCGATGTAATAAATGGATCTTAATTATTAATTTCATAGAATACAGAAAACAATAAACTTGCGGAAAAGATGGTATACCGCAAAAAAATAGGTGCAAAGGTGTTTGTACACCATATCCGAATTTCGACAATTTATGTCTCTTCAGTGATGTTAGGAATCGAAACGGTATTTGGAAAGCAATACAATTTACCTCAATTTGGGATAGACTCTTGAAATTTGAGGTGTCAAAATAGGATGAACGGATCTTATAAACCCGAAGGCAAATATAATACAAGCTCAAACGGAAAAATATAAACAAGTCTAAATTGAAAACAACGTTCAAACCTATGATTGCGTTGGATAAAAACCGCAATTTTTATACGTGTGCATGCAAAATAAATTTCTTGTTAGAGGGGTCTAAATACAGCACAAACAACATTTTCCAAAAGACCAAAAAAAGTAAAAAAGTATATTTTAACAAAACGCATTTGACTAACAGGTCGAACAACAAATGTTCTTAAACCCTGCTGACTGCCATTGGCGATTGCCAAATAAACGGATCGCCGATGTATAAATGGATCTTAATTATAAATTTAATAAAAAACAGAAAACAATAAACTTGCGGAAAAGATGGTATACCGCAAAAAAAACGTGCAAAGTTTTTGTACACCATATCCGGATTTCGACAATTTATGTCTCTTCAGAGGTATCGAAACGGTTTTTGGAAATCCATACAATTTACCTCAATTTGGGATAGACTCTTGAATTTTGAGGAGTCAAAATAGGATGAACGGATCATATAAACCCGAAGGCAAATATAATACAAGCCTAAACGAAAAACTATAAACAAGTCTAAATTGAAAACAACGTTCAAACCTATGATTGCGTTGGATAAAAACCGCAATTTTTATACGTGTGCATGAAAAACAAATTTCTTGTTAGAGGGGTCTAAATACAGCACAAACAACATTTTCCAAAAGAACAAAAAAGTGAAAAAGTATATTTTAACAAAACGCATCTGACTAACAGGGCGAACAACAAATGCTCTTTAACCCTGCTGACTGTCATTGGCGATTGCCGAATAAACAGATCACCGATGTAATAAATGGATCTTAATTATGAATTTAATACTAAACAGAAAACAGTAAACTTGCGGAAAAGATGGTATACCGCAAAAAAAGGTGCAAAGGTTTTTGTACACCATATCCGGATTTCGACAATTAATGTCTCTTCAGTGATGTTAGGAATCGAAACGGTATTTGGAAAGCCATACAATTTACATCAATTTAAGAGAGACTCTTGAATTTTGAGGAGTCAAAATAGGATGAACGGATCATATAAACCTGAAGGCAAATACAATACAAGCCCAAACGAAAAAATATATAGTCTAAATTGAAAACAACGTACAAACCTATGATTGCGTTGGATAAAAACCGCAATTTTTGTCGAGCCTGCGACTTTTGTCGCAGAAAGCTCGACATAGGGATAGTGATGCGGCGGCGGCGGCGGCGGCGGCTACGGCGGCGGCGGCGTTAGCTAACTTCTTAAAAGCTTTATATTTTAGAAGGTGGGAGGTCTGGATGCTTCATACTTTGTATATGGATGCCTCATGTTACGAAGTTTCCGTCAGTCACATGTCCAATGTCCTTGACCTCATTTTCATGGTTCCGTGACTATTTGAAAAAAAAGTTAAGATTTTTTGTAATGTTAGATTCTCTCTTATTATAAGTAATAGGATAACTATATTTGGTATGTGCGTACCTTGCAAGGTCCTCATGCCCGTCAGACAGTTTTCACTTGACCTCGACCTCATTTCATGGATCAATGAACAAGGTTAAGTTTTGGTGGTCAAGTCCATATCTCAGATACTATAAGCAATAGGTCTAGTATATTCGGTGTATGGAAGGACTGTAAGGTGTACATGTCCAACTGGCAGGTGTCATCTGACCTTGACCTCATTTTCATGGTTCAGTGGTTATAGTTAAGTTTTTTAGTTTTGGTCTTTTTTTCTAATACTATATGCAATAGTTCAACTATATTTGGTATGTGCGTACCTTGCAAGGTCCTCATGCCCGTCACACAGTTTTCACTTGACCTCGACCTCATTTCATGGATCAATGAACAAGGTTAAGTTTTGGTGGTCAAGTCCATATCTCAGATACTATAAGCAATAGGTCTAGTATATTCGGTGTATGGAAGGACTGTAAGGTGTACATGTCCAACTGGCAGGTGTCATCTGACCTTGACCTTATTTTCATGGTTCAGTGGTTATAGTTAAGTTTTTGTGTTTTGGTCTGTTTTTCTTATACTGCATGCCATAGGTCTACTATATTTGGTGTATGGAATGATTGCAAGGTGTACATGTCTAGCTGGCAGGTATCTTCTGACCTTGACCTCATTTTCATGGTTCAGTGGTCAAAGTTAAGTTTTTGAGTTTTGGTCTTTTTTTCTAATACTTTATGCAATAGGTCATCTATATTTGGTGTATGGAAATATTTTATGATGTACCTGTCAGTCTTGCAGGTTTTATTTGACCTTGACCTCATTTTCACGGTTCATTGCTCAGTGTTAAGTTTTTGTGTTTTGGTCTGTTTTTCTAATACTATAAGCAATAGGTCAACTATATTTGTTGTATGGAAGGATTGCAAGCTGTATTACATGTTTGCCTGGCATTGTTCATCTGACCTTGACCTCATTTTATTGGTTCATTGGTCAATGTTTAGTTTTCTTGGTTAAGTCTGTATCTTAGAAACTATAAACAATAGGTCAACTATATTTAGTGTATTGAATGATTGTAAGGTGTACATGTATTTCTTGTTTGGTTTATATGACCTTGACCTCATTTTCTTGGATCATGTTAAGTGTATGTGATAGTTGTAGTAAAGCTTTATATTTAGGACTATCAACATAATATCAATGATTAGTAAAGAAGGCGAGACATTTCAGCGTGTGCACTCTTGTTATACGTGTGCATGCGAAACAGATTTCTTGTTAGAGGGGTCTTAATACAGCACTAACAATATTTTCCAAAAGACCAAAAAAGTGAAAACGTATATTTTAACAAAATACATTTGATAAACAGGTCGACCAACAAATGTTCTTAAACCATGCTAACTGCCATTGGCGATTGCCAAATAAACGGATCAACGATGTAATAAATGGATCTTAATTATAAATTCAATACTAAACAGAAAACAATAAAGTTATGGAAAAGATGGTATACCGCAAAAAAGTTGCAAAGGGTTTTGTACACCATATCCGGACTTCGACAATTAATGTCTCTTTACCTCATTTTGGGATAGACTGTTGAAATTTGAAGAGTCAAAATAGGATGAACGGATCATATAAACCCGAAAGCAAATATAATACAAGCCCAAACGAAAAAATATAAACAAGTCTAAATTGAGAACAACGTTTAAACCTATGACTCCTCAAAATTCAAGAGTTTATCTTAAATTAAGGTAAATTGTATGGCTTTCCAAATACCGTTTCGATTCCTTATATCACTGAAGAGAGATTAATTGTCCAAATCTGGATATGGTGTACAAAAACCTTTGCACCTTTTGTTTGCGGTATACCATCTTTTCCGCAACTTTATTGTTTTCTGTTTTGTATTTAATTAATAATTAAGATCTATTTATTACATCGGTGATCCGTTTATTTGGCAATCGCCAATGGCAGTCAGCAGGGTTTAAGAACATTTGTTGTTCGACCTGTTAGTCAAATGCGTTTTGTTGAAATATACTTTTTCACTTTTTTGTTCTTTTGGAAAATGTTGTTTGTGCTGTATTTAGACCCCTCTAACAAGAAATTTGTGTTGCATGCACACGTATAAAAATTGCGGTTTATATCCAACGCAATAATAGGTTTGAACGTTGTTTTCAATTTAGACTTTTATATATATATATACATATATATATATATATATATATGTATAGAGAGAGAGAGAGAGAGAGAGAGAGAGAGAGAGAAAGAGAGAGACTGTAATGTAATATATCTTATCTACGTATGGTAATAATCATGTCAGTATTTTTGATACAATGATAAGCGTTGATTCTTGAATCAGAGACCATGAGCCCGTATGGTGAATGGTTGGTTTTTCATGAATCAACACTTATCCATTATATATATAACTTAACCTATCGTGTTAATATATTTTAAAATCAAAGCCTTATCGTAATTAGAAGGTATAGTAATTGAGTTAAAACAAACATGTTATCATGTTCAACGATGCATTGATAAACCTAAGAACACAATTAATTGATTAGAGAAAAACTAATATAAATCAAACCAACCAAAGAGCATATATAAAGCATATATAATAAGTATTTTACCTAAATTTTTAGCAAGAAGCCTAATGCTAGGCACATCACATTTTACTCGCATATGTCACATATGAATTTGTGAAGAAACATTTGTGAAATTGGGTTGTAAAACAGATTAAATTATACTGTATTTATAAAACAAAAAATTACAAATTGAATGTAATATTTTTTGTTTCAAATATGTAAAATAGCCAACAATAATCCAAAAATAAACGGCAAAACTCGCTATTATTAAAAAAATATCCACAATAACATACAAAATAAGAAAACAAAACATAACACCAAAGAATAGGGACAACAAAGAGAGTGATTCGAACAAAAACCGACAAGTCCCTACTTTTATTTAAAGTTTTTAAATCATTGATCTTAATCATGCCAGCCTCACGACCACCAACTAATATTATACGATTGCTTGTTATATATGAATAAAGGAACAAGTCCTGTATGTCCGATGTATCGATGTTGTTGAGTCTTTTTTTATTTCAGCGTCACTGATGAGTCTTTTGTAGACGAAACGCGCGTCTGGCGCAAATTCAAATCTTCAATCCTGGTATCTATGATGAGTGTATTTATATGTTTAATGACCAGCTTTTCATAAGTAATAAATATATCAAATTAGCTAAGACAGTATCTATAGTCCTTGCCAGGGTTTTAATGGTTCTTTTCAATTATTCATGTACAATGATACGGAGTGTGTGGGGTTGAAATGCCGGTTACATTTTTTATAGTGATATGTTAGATATATTGGTACAAAATATTTTTTATTTAATTCAGTATCAATTATCATTCTTTGATTTAGGTGGTCAGCTCACAGAAATGCTCATTCATGTTGGCATGAGCTAAGATACATATCAAATGGAGCTATGTGGTCAGTTCACTGGTCCAGCCGTTCGTGGACAGGTCATAGTTACGACGTGCAACCCAGTACCGGAAGGACAAATAGTAAAATTAACGAGTGTAAATAACAAAAAAGAACCGTTTTATCTTGCTGAAGTTGAAGTGTATGGATATAGGGACATTGTTTAATGATCAATATACAATTAATTTTGTTTTCATTTAAGATCTTCGTGATACTGAATTAGAACCATACAATTTTCACTGATGCTTGATGCATATACAGAATCTTAAAAATCAACCACAATGTAATATCATCAAACATATGTGCGATATTAAGAGAATTTAGGGTTAAGGATAGGGTTAAGGTTAGGGTTAGAATATATTATGATTATATTGTTGAAACAAATTCAATATCAAGTTGTCACGAATATATCTTTTTACTTATTCACATCATCTTGTAAGTTTTGCTACACCAATAACCAAGAACAAATCAAAATAGTATTAGTGTCAAACCAGTGCTGTTTTGGGAACATCAATTTTTTTTGTGTTCTTTAATTACGCATCAAAATGACACATCATCGTTTTTGTATGAATTGGTCACGATTAAATTCTTCGATATGGTCAACAGAACCGATCAGATTTTAAAAAAAATAACCTTTTGATTCATCTCTTTGTGATTAAATAATGATGCAGTTACAATACTAGTAGCAAAAACTATCAATTGTCAGGGTATCTATATTATAGATTTAATTCCAATGTCAATACAAATACAGTGTGGATCTCAATTTCTCGTGAAGTTGTAAATGGTGACACTACTATGATATTTTTTATAACTACTGCTGATAACATTGATCATTAATCTTAGACATATGACTAAAAAGAAATTACTGAAATTGATAAATTTAGAGAATATAATCAGTCATAATTTGAAAATTCTGAAAAAAACAACACTATGACAAGCATGGACAAAGGGTAATTTCCAAAATTATACAGTTGAATATCAACGTGTCAATATTAACCATTTGTATTGTTTTGTTCGTGGTTTACAGCGCGCTTCTAGTGAATTATTCAGTACTCAAACTGTAAGATGTTAAAATCCAAATTGGTATTAGCTTTTTCTCCACAAGGCATGCACTGAAATAAAACACATATATTATCTTTACCAATTTATCTTTTCCCAGTAGGAAATACTTGACAAATAAGCAATTATAATATAGATGAAGTAAAAATAGTTTAAATTGGTTATAAATTCGAGTTAACATAATAAAAAATGGCTACTGCTAGTGTAAAGTATTCGACCTGAAAGTTGGGGTTGAATAGAATCAATTATACCCTATGCTGTAAATGTTCTTCTTTTTCTTCTTCTTCTTCTTCTATTCCTTCTTCTTCAATTTTTAGAAAGAAAAAAAGAAAGCATCCCTCATTCATATGGTTTATTTTGTGTTGTATTTGGCTATATTATGGCCCTTTTCATTTATATAGCACGAATATGTTTAATATTGGTAAGTTTTGTATTTTCTAATACTTTGACTCTGAGAAACACTAAAGTGACATTAAATAAACGTCTGTTGCAACAGGATACAATGTATTTCCCTTTTGGAGACCAAAAACATAGATAATTGTATCCCTGCTGAGAACATTTGAAATTCAAGAAACAAAAACATGCATCGAAAATTTCAAAAAGAAGCTTGGGCTTGGCTCATTGTTGAAGGCCGTACGGTGACCTATAGTTGGTAATTTCTGTGGCAATTGGTCTATTTTTGGAGATTTGTCTCATTGGCAATCATACCACATTCTCTTTTTTATATATATGGAAAATAAAAATATCCTTCTCAATGTTATTATAAACATTCTGCCCTTGGATGAAAGTGTTAGCGTAGATTTACACACGAGAAAACAATGTCAACTGAGGCGAAGCCAAGGTTGACAATGTCTTTTCGAGATTAGTATTTTTGTTATTTTACTTTTTTTCAAGGGGTAAAAATCTGCTCTATCATTCTCTCAGATATTTGTTATTTGATTTATTATATTGGATGTCTTTTATTATTGTCTATAAAATTTCAAATTTAAAGTAATAAACTATGACGTCTTGTACATAACAACAATCTGTATCTAATAAAGTTCACATTTGATCAAGCGTCTCCGTGAAGGGTAACAGAGTTTTTACCATGGGGAAGTGTAAATTATCTCCCTCTTATTAACCAATTAGAATTTCCCATTTTGACATGAAGTATAGTAATAAAATTTATCGTGCAATAGGAATACCGATTTAGACTATTTACCAGCTTTGTAATAACATGAGCAACGCGACGGGTGTCGCGTGTTGAGCAGGATCTGCTTACCCTTCCGGGACACCTGAGATAACCCCCCAGTTTTTAGTAGGGTTCGTGTTGCTGTTGTACCCCTATTTGTGACCTTTTTAACTATTGTGCCTGTTTGTTTTGTTCACACATCGTTGTCAAGATAATGGAATTTGTTGCGACTGTCATACAAGTTGGAAGTTTAGCGCTTTAAAACCAGCTTTAATCCACCATTTTCTATATTTGAAAATGCCTGTACCAAGTCAGGAAAATGACAGTTGTTGTCCATTCATGTGATGTGTTTTATCATTTGATTAGGGACTTTCCGTTTTGAATTTTCCTCGGAGTTCAGTATTTTTGTGATTTTACTTTTTGGTAATAGATGATAAAGTAATACTAATAAAAAATGACAATAAAAACGTTACTTGTATTATATCGGTGTACAGTACCATTAAAGCGAATCTCGTCTTGAGGAGGTACAACCTTAGTCCAGGTTTTGAAAATGAAATCTAATTTACAAAGATGCCGAAATACAACATTACTTAATATATGCCCTACATTCGTCATTTACCGGTGAAAGCGACTTGTTCGTTTTGTTTCACTTCTCCCACGCCGGATTAATACTGAGTAAATGAGACTCCCAAAAACCTAATGAATAATTCATAATTTTTTAATGAAAGTTTAATAAGCTAAAAGTCAATGTCATCCCCAAGTCCTTTGACTCTAAAACATGCACACAATGATTCACAAGCTTTGCATAAAAAAGTTTCTGGGAGTATGGTAACTTGATAGATATGTAATGATTGAATAGAGCACACAATTATGTAAAACCATTATAATTCATTTATTTATGCTTGAATGGTGTTGTGCAATGTTTTAAATGAAGGCATTTCGAAACAAAAGAAAATAAATTAAATTAAAGCACAAACAAAGTAAGAGATTTTTTAACTTCTAGGTAATCGACACATTTTAATACCGATTTGACTTAAATTCTCATATTTGATTTATAACCATGTAAAACATTTATCCAAAAAAAATATAAAATAAACAATTTACAGGGCATGGGCTCGAAAATATTTAGCTTCGTTTCGTGTGTATTTTAGCTAGTACCCCTTTAAACATCGTTTATTCCACGAAGTTTTTGCTGCAATCTATATCGACGAAACACACATCATCTATAACAAAAAGCATGATACACGATTAACTTATGTGAGTCTGAAACAAACTGTATTTCGGTCCAAGTGATTAATAATTTCCAATAAACAAGGTATTAAATAAAACTGGAAATCAACATCAAGTTTAGAAAAACTGCATTTCTCCTTCCCGCTTTATTTCATGATGTTAGTTAGATTTTTTTTTTGTATTTGATGTTACTATCATTTTTTTCTTCTTAGTTGATTTTTTCATATTCAACCTAAATTTTATGATTTACAGGCATATTGTGCATTATAACTTACCTTAATAGATGAATTACGAACACTTGATAGTATGAAGAAAACTTTGTATATATATGTAAACATGAAAACTTGAGAGCTAAAATTAGTTCATGCATGCATGGACGAAGGCAACAAACGTTAACTTAGTCCATACTTGCATGGACTAACACCACAGACTTAACCAATGCATGAATGGGCTATTAAAACTATTTTTTTTTTCAATTTTTGAAGCAGCATTATTAGTCCATGCACGCATTGGCGAACCCCAATTATTTTATGCAACTTAAACATTACCGTTCTTAGTATTTCATTTGAATACATTCAAATGGTTTAAAAGCATTAGTCCATACATGCATGAACTAACCCAATTTACTTTAGCTTAGCCCATGCATGCATGAACTAACCCAATTTACTTTAGCTTAGTCCATGCATGCATGAACTAACCCAATTTACGTTAGCTTAGTCAATGCATTCATGAACTTAGGCTACTGAGTTTTCTTAGTGTAGTGACATAGTGATATTTTGTATAGGTTCAAATAAGGACACTTTTGTTTACAGTGGGTGTGTTTTTACTGGATAGTTATAATTTCTTTTTTTGTGTGTAAACATTTAAACGTAATGATTGTGATGGCTGTTTATTATAAAAAACAAAGATAACTGGTATTCAACACTTTACATATTTAACACCCTGAATTGTAATAAAACAACATGATGAGCCAGATATTTTTTTTTAATAATGACAATGTTTTTATGCGGACTATCTTACCTGGTCATATCATTCTGAATCCAAGCAGATCAGTTTTGACCCAAGGGAAGCTACCATTTTATTTTTTATGGGGGGGGGGGGGGGGATTTGAATAAAAAGCTTGACAGGAGTTTTGATTAAAAAAAGGGCAGGATGACAATTTATGTAAAAAAAAGTGAGGATAAATTAATAAAAAAATTAATACTGTCATGTACATTTATCCTTCTTTTCAAACTGAGAGTAATTAACACTAGTACTTGCATAAATACATGAAAATCATTATGTATACATTTTCTAAAGTTTGATATCTTTCTGTGCAAAATAATTTTTTATGTGAATGTTATAAGAATAAATCTAACACCATTTTCCTGACATGGATATGATACTCAAATAATAATATCGGACGATCTTGCAATAACTTGTTCAAACGACAAAGCACGTAAACTGTCATATGTTAATAGGTTATATTTCGCTTTCCGAATTACAACATTGTCATCACAGATATCATTTAGCGATGATAATTTAAAAATAGTATCAAGATGAAAGTCAAACACTTAATTTTAAACAGCGAGCTTTGTGTGAACAAAAAACATGCATCAATATACAGATGAACAACATAAAATGAACATGCATGAATAGATTATTTTAACAACTTCGAAAGGTAAAGGTTTTCATTTAAACAACTTGTAAAGTTGCCTTTTGGAACGTCCTGAAGATACCATAATAAATAATGACTGTTATATGAATACAATATTTGAATACAATTGTTGACACGTTGTCGTTATACCTTATTCAACCTTTCAACACTCTTTGAAAAGTGTCTGTTCAAATTCAGGATAATAATAGCTAATCACCAATTGGTTATATCTGATGATCATTCTAATTGATTTCTCCCAAAGAAGGCAAAATTAATATATTTACGCTATTTGAATATAAAAGAAAATAGGAGCAAGAACTACCTTACCTTTTCGGAACATGTTATTGTTATCCCTGACTGAAGATTGGATTTCGTCTTGATCAAACGTTTGTTTTCTTGTAGTGGCTGTTGACTTTTGTCTGTCGTTTAATAATGTCATTTTGATTTCATGTCCTCCTTCCACATATGATTATGTGATCCGTGGTATTCTCTTCCTTTTTTATGAATGTTTGTTTATAAATGTAGTTTGGCATTTAAGTATATTTTTGTACATTTTTTTAAAAACTGGAAGTTTATCCTGTTTTATTCTAATTCTTATTGATGAATTAAATACATTTTAAATGTTATGAATGAAATTGCTCTCTTTTCTGTATATCCTTTACGTGAAAAGGTGGCGCAAAGGAACAAACTTATACATCAATTGTCGATATACAGTTTTCTAACAATAAATGTTATGTTGAGTAAATTAGTTAAATACACGGAAGACTGTATAGCTTTCAAAATTAAACTAAATTGCACACAAGTAAAACAATGAGGCAACACCAATGCTTTGTCAATAGCGATAACATGTAAAGAGTAATGTACGACTGTGTCATTGTACAATTTATGCATCCATTTACACGTTCCTTACTAGTACTAGTTAATCGACGTAGTCAATCGTACAATGTAGCTCTTTCGAAATATAATCAGACAATTGATTTTCGGTATTATTCGTAAACGCAATGTATTTATATGTATTGAATATTAATATAGGAGAAGGATCTCTTGTGTCTCAATCCAAGAAAACTGGTCAGAGCACTTACCATACCTGTCCAAGTGATTACCTATGCAAAGCAGGAGCAGGAGTTGATGGAATTAAAGAACCTAAAAACATGTTTCATACAGACAGCGAACGCCAACCTTTCTGCTGGGTCAATCTCGACCGAGTGTACAAGGTATTGAAAGTTGTTAGCACAAATCGGATTGGTTTACTAGTATATGGTAAGGACAATATTTATGACATAAGACAGGTGTATGCATTTTAATAATCGTAAATTTTCTTAATAGCTATTGCAACTGAAAAAAAATCATAAATTGTGTGCGTCTAAAGCGCGTTTCATGATTTTTCTTCAGCAAGAACGATCAAAGCAAAAAACAAAAACAAAAAACCGAGGACGTACAGCTACTTGAATACACTAGATCTTATCACCAACATGAACCTCACGAATGTGACTTACCGAATAAGACTATTTACCGAATTTGTAATAACATAAGCAACACGACGGGTGCCACATGTGGAGCAGGATCTGCTTACCCTTCCGGATCACCTGAGATCACCCCCAGTTTTT
Source organism: Mytilus californianus (assembly GCF_021869535.1). Taxonomy (NCBI): domain Eukaryota; kingdom Metazoa; phylum Mollusca; class Bivalvia; order Mytilida; family Mytilidae; genus Mytilus; species Mytilus californianus. Next base: position 1,468,178 of record NW_026262674.1, read on the forward strand.
GGTGGGGTTCGTGTTGCTTAGTCTTTAGTTTTCTATGTTGTGTCATCTGTACTATTATTTGTCTGTTTGTCTTTTGATTTTTGGCCATGGCGTTGTCAGTTTGTTTTCGATCTATGAGTTTGACTGTCCCTCTGGTAACTTTCGTCCCTCTTTTAGAAGAATAGCCGGATCCATCTTAGGTTACTTTGTCAGAGGGAGTTGTAAACTAAGATTTATTATCAAGAAAATTACAAATGTTATCTACTAGCACAGAAACACTAAATACTGAGCTAACGAAATTCTGAAGCACCAGCATTCTAACAGCAAAAAATTTAAGTCAGTTGTATTAGTTCTCGCAACTGTGTTATTTTCTCTCTCTATTTATTCATTGACAATGGCAAGGAGTGTATTATGTTGTGATGTCAATTGCATTGAGACCTTATCTATATATGTTTTATATGTGAGATATGTGGAAACAGAACAAGTACATTTTGTTTTCAATTAAGTAACATTTAACATTCTTTGTTTTAGGTGATCGACTCAGACAAATGCTTGTTCACGTCGGCGAAAGCTTAGAAACATCTCACATGGAGCTATGTGGTCAGTTCATTGGTCCATCCGTTAGTGGACAGGTCATAGTTACACAATGTAAAACATTACCGGAAGGACAAATAGTTAAATTAACGAGTGTAAATAACAAACCAGCTGCCTTTTTTCTTACTGAAGTTGAAGTGTATGGCGTTTAGCTACGTGTTTTTATAATCAACATTAAATTTAATTTATTTCAATTATATATTATCATGACATTGACTTCAAATTTACAGTGCTAACTGTATGAATAATTATACTCTGTCACGTCCCATCTATATACCAATGCTTATAGTTAGAAATAGAATTATCTAGTAAATCAAATTCGAATGGTTGTTTTCTTTCACAGTACTGATAGCTTCAAGAATACATATAGATATAAGGAGATGTAGGATATATGTTAATAAGACAGTTATCCAACGGCAAAAATAACCAAAATACTAAAGGGCAACATCGATCCTCAATAATAGGCAGGTGTCGGTACAATATGGCAAGCTCTAAATCGTAATAAAACTAAAGAACTTGTGAATGAATTCCACAAACACAATCCAAGATCTCCAATAAACCCGAAATTCTCAAAATAATGTAACACAATCAGATATGACGACCATTACTGATGTTCCTAATTTGAAATAAGCACATAGAAATGTGGCGGGGTTAAACTAGCTGTTTGTTAAGATCCCACCCACACATCATTTTTATCTCGATCAGTAAATAAACAAAACGTACATAAAATGACATACATTTACACCAGTTCTTGCACCATCTTACCTTTAAATTATAAAAATACTATTACATTCATAGATAACAAAACAGCACAAAATAAATAATTCGCTATATTTTACTTTAAAATTCCAGTTATGTTCAAATATGCTGTTTTATTTGATTCAACCGGTTATTAATTATTTCTTTGAATGAATTAGCCATTTCGTTTAACAAAAATACAAAATTCTGAAAATGCACATAGCTTTAACACGTTTTGATGGTTTTAAATGATGATGCAAAACGTAAGCTGTCGATAATGCCGGAAGCAACAAAAGGCAAAAATAGTGGAAAGCCAGTTATTTCTTGTAAGCATTCACCTTTATTTACAATATATTGAAACAACATTTCAATTACTTTAAGTCCGAAATGTAAATGGGGAAGGAAATATGGCCACTAAATGTCTTACACCATCCAATATAACCTCATTTTCAAGAGGTAATCCAAATTTTCCTAACTTTCATTCCGAACGACCCCTTTTACAGGACCTACCTAAGATACCAAAGATACCATACTTTTAATTTTGTACGCCAAACGCACGTTTCGTCTACAAAAGACTCATCAGTGACGCTTGCATAAAAATAGTTGTAAAGCATGGAGGTCTAAAAATTTCGGAAGGATTTGTTAAATAGAATTCGGATTAAACGTTTAATGATGAAATACTGGTACTGAAAAGTTATATTTATTCCATAGGTAACATCCTAACATATCAACAAAGCCCTAATTTACTTTGTTTGGTAGCTCAAAGTCAAATAATACGGTAATCAAGAGATAACATACTAAGTAATGAATAAAGATGCCCAGTCTCCTCCTTTCCCTTATCGATGGCGGATTGTGGGTTATAACAAGCAACACCCGGCATCGTAAAGGACGATTGATCAGTATATCGAAACAAATTCTACAAAAACATATTTTCAACCTTATGCATTTTATGTATACTATTAATTTTCGGCTAAGCTAGTGTAAATTCATGTATTAACCTTCATATGATAAAGGCGAATTTTTCACCACTGCCATGATACATGCGCTAGGATATCTCTGTTTTATCCGATTCTCTGTCACTGTAGTTGGCCAAAAGATATGAATATGCTGTTTATACTTTTCATGTAGACACATTAGTGCGCATAAACAGATGCCGATGTTCTTTTACGTCTCGGTAGCAAAAGAACAATGTCATTAACATTCAAATATAAAATGTATCAATCTTTATTGGTAGTCTGTGTATATATATTTGAAAAAGAACTAATCTTTTGAAGGAATGTCCTCCCCCAAGCGGCTGTGGAAAATGTACATTTTCTTGACTGGTATTATTTTGCGGATACCCGTCCGTAACATGATAAATCGGTTCAAAATGAATTCTTCATTTAATAATACCCAATGGGTCATAGCTCCACCTGTTGCATCATGCTAATTCGGTTACACTCATTTGTATTGATGGACGAAATGAATTATCGTCAAGTGAAGACTTCTTTCAAAACACCTCACGCTTAAAAAAGGGCCTGAATGAAAAATCAAAAACTGTTTTTGCATAATATAAGATGATTTGCTGATATATCTTACAGAAAATCCGTAGGTCATTACTCAATCTGTTGCAACATGCTACTTTGATGACACACCTAAGTATTGATGACTGGATTGAGTTGAACATCAAGTGGATTCATTTGTCTTCTTCTGAGTCATTTATCTTTTTTGATCATCCAATACGACACATATATCCCAATTATCCACTTATCGAGATTATTAGCGATGATTAAGCTCTTAAAATTGTGTAATGTGCCATAAACTTCGTCGTCGGATGTTTTTTTGTATGCTGCGTCTTAAAAAGTATGTGTCATGTTTGGATTTAGCAATAATGCCAGAATCATGATGACCTGACGTTTGTGTATTTTTGAGGCCGTATGTTGACCGCAAGATATACGAAGTTTCATCGTTCAAAAAGCAATAAGAGGTCGAACATGGAAAATAAAGGAAAATAATCAGACATCTGAATACTTTAAAACAAATGCAGTCATTACTTATAAATACAAAGTTTGCACATTATAAGATGTTACTTCTCAACTTACTTTCTATTGTCATGTCGTAAACAGAACTTAAGCATACAAAACAATATATATTTAATTCCGGGTAATTTCTAACATCATTCAACAGCGAGATCGGCAGGCGTTACATACTAACTAACTCAGTTAACAAAAATTTGCCAAGGTATTTTCAATTTGTTTTCGACTTATGAGTTTGAATATCTCTTTGTTATCTTTCGCCTCTCTTTTATAAACTTGTTCTTTCTTCTGATGAACTTAGGATTTTTATTACTTACTGGCCTCTTATTACTACTGATTTTTTAAATTAAGCTATTTAATGAGAAGTAATGAAATTTATAACGAGTGTTGTGTACAGCCCATGGATGGTGTAAACCTCCCAATAGAAAACGTGTATGGTGTAATGGTGTATGGCATATAGTGCAATGGTAAAAGGTGTATGGTGCTATGGTGTATATTGTAAGGGGAATGATGTAATGGTGTATGGCATATAGTGCAATGGTAGAAGGTGTATGGTGCTAAGTGTATGGTGTAAGGGAAATGGTGTAATGGTGTAACGTGCGATCGGGAATGAGAAGTAATGAACGAGTGTTGTGTACAGCCCATGGATGGTGTAAACCTCCCAATAAAAAACGTGTATGGTGTAATGGTGTATGGCATATAGTGCAATGGTAGAAGGTGTATGGTGCTATGGTGTATAGTGTAAGGGGAATGGTGTAATGGTGTATGGCATATAGTGCAATGGTAGAAGGTGTATGGTGCTATGGTGTATGGTGTAAGGGAAATGGTGTAATGGTGTAACGTGCGATCGGGAATGGTGTGAATGAATGGTGTACGACATTTAAAACTATGCAAAATATTGATAAGAACTGATTTTTAATTTTATACATTAATTTACAATATTGTGATCAAAATTCGTTTTTTAAAATAAATAGATAATTTTGTAGTCGCACGCTTTCTTTGAAATTAAGTACCTGTCTTTGTAAGAATCATGCAGGTTCCTGTTGATGGGGGATTCATGACCCCTCTTCATATGTCTTTATATTTTGTTTATGAAGAAGGTATGGTATGAAAATAAGTTTCATATATTATTATTTTCCTTTGAACCTTGGTTGCCATGGAAACCATCCTTACAAAAATTTGCCAAAATACGTACAAAAGTAGCCTTTGAAAAATGAAATATATGGGATTTTAAAGAACCATTGAAATAAAGTTAATCAATACAAACAATAAGTATATTTACAGTATTGCCAAACAAAACCCCAAACTATACAAAAACGTTAAAATTTTGAATTTACTACATAGTTTGTTTCAATAGCAACCATTTAAAAATGTGTAAAAATTCAAAAATGAAAAATTTCAAAAACTCCTAAATTTTAAATCTGTTTATCTCCCAAGACCAACAATACAATTACATGTCAGTGACAAATTTTGAAAGACAACATTCTATATATTCATAAAATAAAAAGAAAGTCGTGTGTTTTTTTTGTTCTTTAAAAAAATAATTTTAGTCAAAAATTGTCAATTTTCACCAAAATTCAGATTACTAAACAGATGAATAATCCAACATTTTGAACTTAAAAAGCTAAAATATTCCATTTGTATGTGCAATTCTGTTAATTTTAAACTAGAATATATAATAAATGAAGATATACTTGTACAAAACGAAAACTCATCACTCTGGGTATGGTGCACCCCCCCCCCCTTTTTTTTTGGAAAAAAAAATCATTTTTTTCAAAATCATAAAATTTGTTGAAAAAAATGTGGAATCTTATTGTGTTTACTTGTGAACTAAGCATTTTAAAAATTTAAGCATAACATTACTTCTATAGTTATATGTAAGATTTCTCAGAAGTTTGAAAAAAATGGTAATACGCATAACCCGTTGTCGTGCCTGGGATTGATGCTGTTAGTGAAAAAGAACAATATTGAACTCCAAAAACATTTTAGTCTGTGTATAAAAATAAGAGGATGTGCTGTAATTGCAAATGAGACAATTCTCCGCAAGAGACCACATGACATAGAAATTAACAACCACAGGTCATCGTACAGCCTTCAGCAATGAGCATAACATGATTGTCTGTAAAACAAATCTTAGTGAACAATTTAAAAAAAAAATTGCCTTATATTAAGATCTGCTAAACAAGAATGCACACCCTGAAATGTCTGGTTGGTTTTATTTATCAATGAATTACTTTTGAAACTCTGTTATATAAAGATTTTAATACAAGTATCATATTAACTTAACATTATCAATGTTCTAAGAAAATGAGGTCAGGGTAAGATGAACTATGTCAGACAGACGAAAGAGAGAGAACGGAAACAAAAAATTCAACAATTTTTCCATTTTTAAAGGGCATAACTCATTAACAGTACAAGTGACACCAATTAAATTCAAACTAGATCTGTATTTTATGGTAATAAGCATTGTGTATAAGTTTCAAAACATTTGGTTGTGGCTAACTTAAGTTAGAGAACGGAAACAAAAAAGTCAGCAATTTTTCCATTTGTAAAGGTGTATAACTTTAGAACGGACATACTTACGAACAAGGGTACAACTTAATGCCCCCTTCGCTACGGTGGGGGCATACAAATTCTACGTGTTCTATCTGAGGAAATATATACCAACAATCTATCTTAAACTGTGCAAGACTTTGTCAATGTTTATATGGTATATGATGGAAAAGGACAGCTTGTCTATCAATTTTTTTTTAAAATAACCTAACTGAATTATTATTTGTATAAGGCAAAGTTATCGCATCTTTATAGTTCTCAAAACAAATTCTCCTTGTGGGCCTTGAGGAACATTTGCTGGTCCTAACTAGTATATACCGTTCTAGAGTTATGCCTTTTTACAAATAGAAGTATTGCTGCATTTTTAGTTTCCGTTCTCTAACTTTAGTTTGTCTTTACCAAGTGTTATTTAAACTATACACAATGCTTAAAACCACCAAATACAGATCAAGTTTGAGTTTTGGTGGTGTCACTTTTACTGTTCTACAGCCATGCCTCTTTACAAAGGGAAAGAGTTGCTGAATTTTTCGTTTCTTTTTTTTTTCTTTAGTTTGCCTCAACCAAATGTTATGAAACTTTTACACAATACTAATGACCACAAAACTGAAAGTCCACATTTGGTTAGTGTCACTTTTACCGTTCTTCAGTTATGTCCGTTTATAACTTTTATGATATGCAAACGGGAGCATCATCTGTGTCCAATGGACACATTCCGCATTTATTTCAAGCTCTTTTGCATAAGTTAGATTAATTATATATTAGAATAGAAAGAACGGTTCTGTAGTTCTTCTTCAATTTCAATTTTGACACAGTTAAATCGACATAGTGACAAATAAGTGTTTGCATAAAGGTTTCGATACATGCCGAATTACATGGGAGGTAAATAGTAACAGCCATTATGTGTACATAATCTGACTCTGCGCAATAGTATACTAGTCAACAAAAGAAACGATACAAGGCAATGTATTAAATTTTCCATATATAATGAAACTGGAACACTGTACCAAACTTAATAACTGTCCCATTGGTCTAATTTTTGCAGAGTGTTATTTTCTTATCAAAACCACTGATTTAAGACAAAAGACCGATGTTTTTGTTTTGTTTTTTTTATTTTTTTTTATTTTCAAAATAGTCTTTTTTGCCAAAAAAAAATAATAATCAATATTAGAACTTAAAATTTTAAACTTAAACATGGTCTGCTTAAAATTTTGATTGCCGTCCGTCCTGGTGTCCGTCTGGTTGTCCGTGTGTCTGTCTGTCTGTCCGGTCCTTGCAGCGCTCTCACATGTACAAATCTTGTCAGATTTTTAAGAAACTAATACTTTAGGTTAATATAAGCAACATCTCATACAAGTTATATATTGGTGGCCAATCGACTTTTTTAAGAGTTATTACCCTTAAAAATATTAAATTTATGGAAAGTAGCCTCGTTAGCGCTCTCGAGGGTACAAGTTGTTTATTTTTCATTTTCAGTATATTTCTGATAGAACGGACGTAGTTTTTGAGTTCACCGTTCCATCACTTGACGTCCGTCGTCGTCCGTCCGGTGTTAACTATTTCAAACATCTCCTCTGAATCCACTGAACCAATTCCAGCCAAACTTAAGCTGAATGATCCTTAGGATATCTTGAATAAAGTTTTAAATCGTGTTTTATTTTCTATTTTGTCAAAAAACATGGCCGCCATTGCTAAAAATAGAACATAGGGGTAAAATGCAGTTTTTGGCTTATATCTCAAACACTAAAGCATTTAGAGCAAATCTGATGTAGGTAAACATGTTCATTAGGCCAAGTTCTATCAGCCCTTAAATTTTCAGATGAATCTAACAACCCATTGTTGGGTTGCTGCCACTAAATTGGTAATTATAAGGAAATTTTGCAGTTTTTGGTTATTATCTTGAATATTATTAATGACAAAGATAAACTGTAAACAGCAAAAAAGTTCAGCAAAGTAAGATATTCAAATGAGTTTAATGACCAAAATTGTCAATTGACCTCTTAAGGAGTTATTGCCCTTTAAAGAATTTTTTCACAATTTGTTCATCTAGTTTGCTTACTTTAAAAAATCTTCTCCTGAAACTGCTGAATCAATTTTAGCCAAACTTGGGAGTATTTAGTATAAATTTTGTATTTTATTTCCTTGTAATTCAAGAAACATAGCCACTATGGCTAAAATGGAACATAGGGGTAAAATGCATTTCTTTGCTTTTGAAGAAAATATGACAGATACAAAGAACATTTAAATGGAATTTTTAAGCCACTCATTGATATATATTGAAAAGCATAAATAATCATTGATGAAAGAATAAACCAAAAAATTACAGGTGATCGATTCAGGCTCTTGAGAGCCTCTTGTTCAGAGTTAAAATTTAAAGACAGTCTGAGACTAAGTTTTTTTTGACATAGACTGAAATAAAACTTGGACAGAGGCTAATTTTCAAGACCATGAAATAGCATCTAAAAATTTCAATTTCACAAAACAAGTGTATTTCATATATTTAGGGACGCAGCAATCCTTCATTCAGTCATCAGCCTTTCTGTTGTTTGGTTGGATTGTTGTCTATTTGACACATTCCCCATTTCTGAAAAAAAATCTAATACCTAAAAATGGGGAAGGAGGTACTATCATTGCCTTAACCCTTTGAAGAAATTTCATGCTTCAATGCACAAAATGTTCAGAATTTAATACCATCTTTCTTTTAATTTTTGATAAATTTTATAATTTTGAAAAAAATGACTTTTTGTTCAAAAAAAAAGGGGGGGCACCATGCCCAGAGAGAAAAGTTTCATTCTCTTCCAACATATCTCTATCAATAATATATTCTCATTTATAATTACTAAATTTGTGTCAGAATTGCATATATAAATGGAATGATTTAGCTATTTAAGTTCAAAATGTTTAATTATTCATCTGTTTGGCAATCTGAATTTTGGTGAAAATTGACAATTTTTGACTAAAATTATTTTTTTAAAGAAAAAAAAAACATACGACTTTCTTTTTATTTTATGAATATATAGAATGTTGTCTTTCAAAATTTGTCAATGAAATGTCATGGTATTGTTGGTCTTGGGATATAAACAGATTTAAAATTAAGGAGTTTTTGTAATTTTTCATTTTCGAAATTTAACACATTTTTAAATGCTTGCTATGGAAACAAACTGTTTGGTAAATTCAAAATTTTAACGTTTTTGAATAGTTTGGGGTTTTGTTTGCTAACAATGTAAAACCCTAATTGTTTTTATTGATTAACTTAATTTCCATGGGACTTTAAATTCCCCTATTTTAAATTTTCAAAAGGGTCTTTTTTCACATATTCAGGCAAAATGTTGTTTTGATGGTTACCATGGCAACGGGCAATAAACAGGTAAAATAAAGACAGAATTTTACTTATCTACCACAGTTCTTATGATATAGGGCCAAAAAAATATTTCTGTGACATGTCATGAATCACCCTCTGCACGATTTTTACAAAGACAGGTACTTAAATTGCATTATGGTGTAATGTGTAAGGTGTATGGTGCAAAGTTGTAACGTGTATGGTGTAATGGCACAGGGTGTATGGTGTAATGGTGTATGGTGAATGGTGTAATGATGTATGGTGTTAGTGGGAAGTTTACACCATCCAAGGACTGTAGGATTCTTTTGTTTTCTCGAGCAGCTATAATAGCCATTGATGTTACCTTAGTTTTCTTTATGTAGTAGCAAGCATATTTCAACTCTTATTTCAAAATACTGTTTTATCCCTTGTTTCCTTGTTCAAATAAGTGGTCGTGCTGTAACCGCATCGTGAAGGCTTTTTGTTTGTTTTACTTATATGACATATGGTCCAGATAGGCATAAGTATGGTTGAGCGAGGTGCGCAGGATAAATTAGTTTAACCCGATAGCATTGTGTGCCTGTATTATTTCTGTCTATCTGGCACACATACTGTCCAGATAGGCATAAGTATGGATGAGTGAGGTGCGCAGGATAAATTAGTTTAACCCGATAGCATTGTGTGCCTGTATCAAATATGTCTATCTGGCACACATATGGTCCAGATAGGCATACGTATGGCTGAGTGAGGTGCGCAGGATACATTAGTCTAACCCGATAGCATTGTGTGCCTGTATAATATCTGTCTATCTGGCACACATATGGTCCAGATAGGCATAAGTACATGTATGGTTGAGTGAGGTGCGCAGGATTAATTAGTTTAACCCGATAGCATTGTGTGTCTGTATTATATCTGTCTATCTGGCACACATATGTTCCAGATAGGCATAAGTATGGTTGAGTGAGGTGCGCAGGATAAATTAGTTTAACCCGATAGCATTGTGTGCCTGTATTATATCTGTCTATCTGGCACACATATGGTCCAGATAGGATTAAGTATGGTTGAGTGAGGTGCGCAGGATAAATTAGTTTAACCCGATAGCATTGTGTGCCTGTATTATATCTGTCTATCTGGCACACATATGTTCCAGATAAGCATAAGTATGGTTGAGTGAGGTGCGCAGGGTAAATTGGTTTAACCCGACAGCATTGTGCGCCTGTATTATATCTGTCTATCTTGCACACATATGGTCAAGATAGGCATAAGTATGGTTGAGTGAGATGCGCAGGATAAATTGGTTTAACCCGACAGTAGTGTGTGCCTGTATTATATCTGTCTATCTGGCACACATATGTCCCAGATAGGCATAAGTATGGTTGAGTGAGGTGCGCAGGATAAAGTGGTTTAGTCAGACAGCATTGTGTGCCTGTATTATATCTGTCTATCTGGCACACATATGGTCCAGATAGGCATAAGTATGGTTGAGTGAGGTGCGCAGGATAAATTGGTTTAACCAGACAGCATTGTGTGCCTGTATTATATCTGTCTATCTGGCACACATATGGTCCAGATAGGCATAAGTATGGTTGAGTGAGGTGCGCAGGATAAATTGGTTTAACCAGACAGCATTGTGTGCCTGTATTATATCTGTTTATCTGGCACACATATTGTCCAGATAGGCATAAGTATGGTTGAGTGAGGTGCGCAGGATAAATTAGTTTAACCCGATAGCATTGTGTGTCTGTATCATATCTGTCTATCTGGCACACATATGGTCCAGATAGGCATACGTATGGCTGAGTGAGGTGCGCAGGATACATTAGTCTAACCCGATAGCATTGTGTGCCTGTATTATATCTGTCTATGTGGCACACATATGGTCCAGATAGGCATAAGTACATGTATGGTTGAGTGAGGTGCGCAGGATAAATTAGTTTAACCCGATAGCATTGTGTGCCTGTATTATATATGCTATCTGGCACACATATGTTCCAGATAGGCATAAGTATGGTTGAGTGAGGTGCGCAGGATAAATTAGTTTAACCCGATAGCATTGTGTGCCTGTATTATATCTGTCTATCTGGCACACATATGGTCCAGATAGGCATAAGTATGGTTGAGTGAGGTGCGCAGGATAAATTGGTTTAACCAGACAGCATTGTGTGCCTGTATTATATATGTCTATCTGGCACACATATGGTCCAGATAGGCATAAGTATGGTTGAGTGAGGTGCGCAGGATAAATTGGTTTAACCAGACAGCATTGTGTGCCTGTATTATATATGTCTATCTGGCACACATATGGTCCAGATAGGCATAAGTATGGTTGAGTAAGGTGCGCAGGATAAATTGGTTTAACCAGACAGCATTGTGTGCCTGTATTATATCTGTCTATCTGGCACACATATTGTCCAGATAGGCATAAGTATGGTTGAGTGAGGTGCGCAGGATAAATTGGTTTAACCAGACAGCATTGTGTGCCTGTATTATATCTGTTTATCTGGCACACATATTGTCCAGATAGGCATAAGTATGGTTGAGTGAGGTGCGCAGGATAAATTAGTTTAACCCGATAGCATTGTGTGTCTGTATCATATCTGTCTATCTGGCACACATATTGTCCAGATAGGCATACGTATGGCTGAGTGAGGTGCGCAGGATACATTAGTCTAACCCGATAGCATTGTGTGCCTGTATTATATCTGTCTATGTGGCACACATATGGTCCAGATAGGCATAAGTACATGAATGGTTGAGTGAGGTGCGCAGGATAAATTAGTTTAACCCGATAGCATTGTGTGCCAGTATTATATATGCTATCTGGCACACATATGTTCCAGATAGGCATAAGTATGGTTGAGTGAGGTGCGCAGGATAAATTAGTTTAAACCGATAGCATTGTGTGCCTGTATTATATCTGTCTATCTGGCACACATATGGTCCAGATAGGCATAAGTATGGTTGAGTGAGGTGCGCAGGATAAATTGGTTTAACCCGACAGTAGTGTGTGCCTGTATTATATCTGTCTATCTGGCACACATATATCCCAGATAGGCATAAGTATGGTTGAGTGAGGTGCGCAGGATATAGTGATTTAGTCAGACAGCATTGTGTGCCTGTATTATATCTGTCTATCTGGCACACATATGGTCCAGATAGGCATAAGTATGGTTGAGTGAGGTGCGCAGGATAAATTGGTTTAACCAGACAGCATTGTGTGCCTGTATTATATATGTCTATCTGGCACACATATGGTCCAGATAGGCATAAGTATGGTTGAGTAAGGTGCGCAGGATAAATTAGTTTGACCCGATAGCATTGTGTGTCTGTATCATATCTGTCTATCTGGCACACATATGGTCCAGATAGGAATACGTATGGCTGAGTGAGGTGCGCAGGATACATTAGTCTAACCCGATAGCATTGTGTGCCTGTATTATATCTGTCTATGTGGCACACATATGTTCCAGATAAGCATAAGTATGGTTGAGTGAGGTGCGCAGGATAAATTGATTTAACCCGACAGTATTGTGTGCCTGTATTATATCTGTCTATCTGGCACACATGTGGTCCGGATAGGCATAAGTATGGTTGAGTGAAGTGCGCAGGATAAATTGGTTTAACCCGATAGCATTGTGTGCCTGTATTATATCTGTCTATCTGGCACACATATGGTCCAGATAGGCATAAGTATGGTTGAGTGAGGTGCGCAGGATAAATTGGTTTAATCCGATAGCATTGTGTGCCTGTATTATATCTGTCTATCTGGCACACATATGGTCCAGATAGGCATACGTACATGTATGGTTGAGTGAGGTGCGCAGGATAAATTAGTTTAACCCGATAGCATTGTGTGCCTGTATTATATCTGTCTATCTGGCACACATATGGTCCAGATAGGCATACGTACATGTATGGTTGAGTGAGGTGCGCAGGATAAATTAGTTTAACCCGATAGCATTGTGTGCCTGTATTATATCTGTCTATCTGGCACACATATGGTCCAGACAGGCATACGTATGGTTGAGTGAGGTGCGCAGGATAAATTAGTTTAACCCGATAGCATTGTGTGCCTGTATTATATCTGTCTATCTGGCACACATATGGTCCAGATAGGCATAAGTATGGTTGAATGAGGTGCGCAGGATACATTAGTTTAACCTGATAGCATTGTGTGCCTGTATTATATCTGTCTATCTGGCACACATATGGTCCAGATAGGCATAAGTATGGTTGAGTGAGGTGCGCAGGATAAATTGGTTTAACCAGACAGCATTGTGTGCCTGTATTATATCTGTCTATCTGGCACACATATGTCCCAGATAGGCATAAGTATGGTTGAGTGAGGTGCGCAGGATAAAGTGGTTTAGTCAGACAGCATTGTGTGCCTGTATTATATCTGTCTATCTGGCACACATATGGTCCAGATAGGCATAAGTATGGTTGAGTGAGGTGCGCAGGATAAATTGGTTTAACCAGACAGCATTGTGTGCCTGTATTATATATGTCTATCTGGCACACATATGGTCCAGATAGGCATAAGTATGGTTGAGTAAGGTGCGCAGGATAAATTGGTTTAACCAGACAGCATTGTGTGCCTGTATTATATCTGTCTATCTGGCACACATATGGTCCAGATAGGCATAAGTATGGTTGAGTGAGGTGCGCAGGATAAATTGGTTTAACCAGACAGCATTGTGTGTCTGTATTATATCTGTTTATCTGGCACACATATTGTCCAGATAGGCATAAGTATGGTTGAGTGAGGTGCGCAGGATAAATTAGTTTAACCCGATAGCATTGTGTGTCTGTATCATATCTGTCTATCTGGCACACATATGGTCCAGATAGGCATACGTATGGCTGAGTGAGGTGCGCAGGATACATTAGTCTAACCCGATAGCATTGTGTGCCTGTATTATATCTGTCTATGTGGCACACATATGGTCCAGATAGGCATAAGTACATGTATGGTTGAGTGAGGTGCGCAGGATAAATTAGTTTAACCCGATAGCATTGTGTGCCTGTATTATATATGCTATCTGGCACACATATGTTCCAGATAGGCATAAGTATGGTTGAGTGAGGTGCGCAGGATAAATTAGTTTAACCCGATAGCATTGTGTGCCTGTATTATATCTGTCTATCTGGCACACATATGGTCCAGATAGGCATAAGTATGGTTGAGTGAGGTGCGCAGGATAAATTGGTTTAACCCGACAGTAGTGTGTGCCTGTATTATATCTGTCTATCTGGCACACATATATCCCAGATAGGCATAAGTATGGTTGAGTGAGGTGCGCAGGATATAGTGATTTAGTCAGACAGCATTGTGTGCCTGTATTATATCTGTCTATCTGGCACACATATGGTCCAGATAGGCATAAGTATGGTTGAGTGAGGTGCGCAGGATAAATTGGTTTAACCAGACAGCATTGTGTGCCTGTATTATATATGTCTATCTGGCACACATATGGTCCAGATAGGCATAAGTATGGTTGAGTAAGGTGCGCAGGATAAATTGGTTTAACCAGACAGCATTGTGTGCCTGTATTATATCTGTCTATCTGGCACACATATGGTCCAGATAGGCATAAGTATGGTTGAGTGAGGTGCGCAGGATAAATTGGTTTAACCAGACAGCATTGTGTGCCTGTATTATATCTGTTTATCTGGCACACATATTGTCCAGATAGGCATAAGTATGGTTGAGTGAGGTGCGCAGGATAAATTAGTTTAACCCGATAGCATTGTGTGTCTATATCATATCTGTCTATCTGGCACACATATGGTCCAGATAGGCATACGTATGGCTGAGTGAGGTGCGCAGGATACATTAGTCTAACCCGATAGCATTGTGTGCCTCTATTATATCTGTCTATGTGGCACACATATGGTCCAGATAGGCATAAGTACATGAATGGTTGAGTGAGGTGCGCAGGATAAATTAGTTTAACCCGATAGCATTGTGTGCCTGTATTATATATGCTATCTGGCACACATATGTTCCAGATAGGCATAAGTATGGTTGAGTGAGGTGCGCAGGATAAATTAGTTTAACCCGATAGCATTGTGTGCCTGTATTATATCTGTCTATCTGGCACACATATGGTCCAGATAGGCATAAGTATGGTTGAGTGAGGTGCGCAGGATATAGTGATTTAGTCAGACAGCATTGTGTGCCTGTATTATATCTGTCTATCTGGCACACATATATCCCAGATAGGCATAAGTATGGTTGAGTGAGGTGCGCAGGATATAGTGATTTAGTCAGACAGCATTGTGTGCCTGTATTATATCTGTCTATCTGGCACACATATGGTCCAGATAGGCATAAGTATGGTTGAGTGAGGTGCGCAGGATAAATTGGTTTAACCAGACAGCATTGTGTGCCTGTATTATATATGTCTATCTGGCACACATATGGTCCAGATAGGCATAAGTATGGTTGAGTAAGGTGCGCAGGATAAATTGGTTTAACCAGACAGCATTGTGTGCCTGTATTATATCTGTCTATCTGGCACACATATGTTCCAGATAAGCATAAGTATGGTTGAGTGAGGTGCGCAGGATAAATTGATTTAACCCGACAGTATTGTGTGCCTGTATTATATCTGTCTATCTGGCACACATGTGGTCCGGATAGGCATAAGTATGGTTGAGTGAAGTGCGCAGGATAAATTGGTTTAACCCGATAGCATTGTGTGCCTGTATTATATCTGTCTATCTGGCACACATATGGTCCAGATAGGCATAAGTATGGTTGAGTGAGGTGCGCAGGATAAATTGGTTAAATCCGATAGCATTGTGTGCCTGTATTATATCTGTCTATCTGGCACACATATGGTCCAGATAGGCATACGTACATGTATGGTTGAGTGAGGTGCGCAGGATAAATTAGTTTAACCCGATAGCATTGTGTGCCTGTATTATATCTGTCTATCTGGCACACATATGGTCCAGATAGGTATACGTACATGTATGGTTGAGTGAGGTGCGCAGGATAAATTAGTTTAACCCGATAGCATTGTGTGCCTGTATTATATCTGTCTATCTGGCACACATATGGTCCAGACAGGCATACGTATGGTTGAGTGAGGTGCGCAGGATAAATTAGTTTAACCCGATAGCATTGTGTGCCTGTATTATATCTGTCTATCTGGCACACATATGGTCCAGATAGGCATAAGTATGGTTGAGTGAGGTGCGCAGGATAAAGTGGTTTAGTCAGACAGCATTGTGTGCCTGTATTATATCTGTCTATCTGGCACACATATGGTCCAGATAGGCATAAGTATGGTTGAGTGAGGTGCGCAGGATAAATTGGTTTAACCAGACAGCATTGTGTGCCTGTATTATATCTGTCTATCTGGCACACATATGGTCCAGATAGGCATAAGTATGGTTGAGTGAGGTGCGCAGGATAAATTGGTTTAACCAGACAGCATTGTGTGCCTGTATTATATCTGTTTATCTGGCACACATATTGTCCAGATAGGCATAAGTATGGTTGAGTGAGGTGCGCAGGATAAATTAGTTTGACCCGATAGCATTGTGTGTCTGTATCATATCTGTCTATCTGGCACACATATGGTCCAGATAGGAATACGTATGGCTGAGTGAGGTGCGCAGGATACATTAGTCTAACCCGATAGCATTGTGTGCCTGTATTATATCTGTCTATGTGGCACACATATGGTCCAGATAGGCATACGTACATGTATGGTTGAGTGAGGTGCGCAGGATAAATTAGTTTAACCCGATAGCATTGTGTGCCTGTATTATATCTGTCTATCTGGCACACATATGGTCCAGATAGGCATACGTACATGTATGGTTGAGTGAGGTGCGCAGGATAAATTAGTTTAACCCGATAGCATTGTGTGCCTGTATTATATCTGTCTATCTGGCACACATATGGTCCAGACAGGCATACGTATGGTTGAGTGAGGTGCGCAGGATAAATTAGTTTAACCCGATAGCATTGTGTGCCTGTATTATATCTGTCTATCTGGCACACATATGGTCCAGATAGGCATAAGTATGGTTGAATGAGGTGCGCAGGATACATTAGTTTAACCTGATAGCATTGTGTGCCTGTATTATATCTGTCTATCTGGCACACATATGGTCCAGATAGGCATAAGTATGGTTGAGTGAGGTGCGCAGGATAAATTGGTTTAACCAGACAGCATTGTGTGCCTGTATTATATCTGTCTATCTGGCACACATATGTCCCAGATAGGCATAAGTATGGTTGAGTGAGGTGCGCAGGATAAAGTGGTTTAGTCAGACAGCATTGTGTGCCTGTATTATATCTGTCTATCTGGCACACATATGGTCCAGATAGGCATAAGTATGGTTGAGTGAGGTGCGCAGGATAAATTGGTTTAACCAGACAGCATTGTGTGCCTGTATTATATCTGTCTATCTGGCACACATATGGTCCAGATAGGCATAAGTATGGTTGAGTGAGGTGCGCAGGATAAATTGGTTTAACCAGACAGCATTGTGTGCCTGTATTATATCTGTTTATCTGGCACACATATTGTCCAGATAGGCATAAGTATGGTTGAGTGAGGTGCGCAGGATAAATTAGTTTGACCCGATAGCATTGTGTGTCTGTATCATATCTGTCTATCTGGCACACATATGGTCCAGATAGGAATACGTATGGCTGAGTGAGGTGCGCAGGATACATTAGTCTAACCCGATAGCATTGTGTGCCTGTATTATATCTGTCTATGTGGCACACATATGGTCCAGATAGGCATACGTACATGTATGGTTGAGTGAGGTGCGCAGGATAAATTAGTTTAACCCGATAGCATTGTGTGCCTGTATTATATCTGTCTATCTGGCACACATATGGTCCAGATAGGCATACGTACATGTATGGTTGAGTGAGGTGCGCAGGATAAATTAGTTTAACCCGATAGCATTGTGTGCCTGTATTATATCTGTCTATCTGGCACACATATGGTCCAGACAGGCATACGTATGGTTGAGTGAGGTGCGCAGGATAAATTAGTTTAACCCGATAGCATTGTGTGCCTGTATTATATCTGTCTATCTGGCACACATATGGTCCAGATAGGCATAAGTATGGTTGAATGAGGTGCGCAGGATACATTAGTTTAACCTGATAGCATTGTGTGCCTGTATTATATCTGTCTATCTGGCACACATATGGTCCAGATAGGCATAAGTATGGTTGAGTGAGGTGCGCAGGATAAATTGGTTTAACCAGACAGCATTGTGTGCCTGTATTATATCTGTCTATCTGGCACACATATGTCCCAGATAGGCATAAGTATGGTTGAGTGAGGTGCGCAGGATAAAGTGGTTTAGTCAGACAGCATTGTGTGCCTGTATTATATCTGTCTATCTGGCACACATATGGTCGAGATAGGCATAAGTATGGTTGAGTGAGGTGCGCAGGATAAATTGGTTTAACCAGACAGCATTGTGTGCCTGTATTATATCTGTCTATCTGGCACACATATGGTCCAGATAGGCATAAGTATGGTTGAGTGAGGTGCGCAGGATAAATTGGTTTAACCAGACAGCATTGTGTGCCTGTATTATATCTGTTTATCTGGCACACATATTGTCCAGATAGGCATAAGTATGGTTGAGTGAGGTGCGCAGGATAAATTAGTTTGACCCGATAGCATTGTGTGTCTGTATCATATCTGTCTATCTGGCACACATATGGTCCAGATAGGAATACGTATGGCTGAGTGAGGTGCGCAGGATACATTAGTCTAACCCGATAGCATTGTGTGCCTGTATTATATCTGTCTATGTGGCACACATATGGTCCAGATAGGCATAAGTACATGTATGGTTGAGTGAGGTGCGCAGGATAAATTAGTTTAACCCGATAGCATTGTGTGCCTGTATTATATATGCTATCTGGCACACATATGTTCCAGATAGGCATAAGTATGGTTGAGTGAGGTGCGCAGGATAAATTAGTATAACCCGATAGCATTGTGTGCCTGTATTATATCTGTCTATCTGGCACACATATGGTCCAGATAGGCATAAGTATGGTTGAGTGAGGTGCGCAGGATAAATTGGTTTAACCCGACAGTAGTGTGTGCCTGTATTATATCTGTCTATCTGGCACACATATGTCCCAGATAGGCATAAGTATGGTTGAGTGAGGTGCGCAGGATATAGTGATTTAGTCAGACAGCATTGTGTGCCTGTATTATATCTGTCTATCTGGCACACATATGGTCCAGATAGGCATAAGTATGGTTGAGTGAGGTGCGCAGGATAAATTGGTTTAACCAGACAGCATTGTGTGCCTGTATTATATCTGTCTATCTGGCACACATATGGTCCAGATAGGCATAAGTATGGTTGAGTGAGGTGCGCAGGATAAATTGGTTTAATCCGATAGCATTGTGTGCCTGTATTATATCTGTCTATCTGGCACACATATGGTCCAGATAGGCATACGTACATGTATGGTTGAGTGAGGTGCGCAGGATAAATTAGTTTAACCCGATAGCATTGTGTGCCTGTATTATATCTGTCTATCTGGCACACATATGGTCCAGATAGGCATACGTACATGTATGGTTGAGTGAGGTGCGCAGGATAAATTAGTTTAACCCGATAGCATTGTGTGCCTGTATTATATCTGTCTATCTGGCACACATATGGTCCAGACAGGCATACGTATGGTTGAGTGAGGTGCGCAGGATAAATTAGTTTAACCCGATAGCATTGTGTGCCTGTATTATATCTGTCTATCTGGCACACATATGGTCCAGATAGGCATAAGTATGGTTGAATGAGGTGCGCAGGATACATTAGTTTAACCTGATAGCATTGTGTGCCTGTATTATATCTGTCTATCTGGCACACATATGTCCCAGATAGGCATAAGTATGGTTGAGTGAGGTGCGCAGGATAAATTGGTTTAACCAGACAGCATTGTGTGCCTGTATTATATCTGTCTATCTGGCACACATATGTCCCAGATAGGCATAAGTATGGTTGAGTGAGGTGCGCAGGATAAAGTGGTTTAGTCAGACAGCATTGTGTGCCTGTATTATATCTGTCTATCTGGCACACATATGGTCCAGATAGGCATAAGTATGGTTGAGTGAGGTGCGCAGGATAAATTGGTTTAACCAGACAGCATTGTGTGCCTGTATTATATCTGTCTATCTGGCACACATATGGTCCAGATAGGCATAAGTATGGTTGAGTGAGGTGCGCAGGATAAATTGGTTTAACCAGACAGCATTGTGTGCCTGTATTATATCTGTTTATCTGGCACACATATTGTCCAGATAGGCATAAGTATGGTTGAGTGAGGTGCGCAGGATAAATTAGTTTGACCCGATAGCATTGTGTGTCTGTATCATATCTGTCTATCTGGCACACATATGGTCCAGATAGGAATACGTATGGCTGAGTGAGGTGCGCAGGATACATTAGTCTAACCCGATAGCATTGTGTGCCTGTATTATATCTGTCTATGTGGCACACATATGGTCCAGATAGGCATACGTACATGTATGGTTGAGTGAGGTGCGCAGGATAAATTAGTTTAACCCGATAGCATTGTGTGCCTGTATTATATCTGTCTATCTGGCACACATATGGTCCAGATAGGCATACGTACATGTATGGTTGAGTGAGGTGCGCAGGATAAATTAGTTTAACCCGATAGCATTGTGTGCCTGTATTATATCTGTCTATCTGGCACACATATGGTCCAGACAGGCATACGTATGGTTGAGTGAGGTGCGCAGGATAAATTAGTTTAACCCGATAGCATTGTGTGCCTGTATTATATCTGTCTATCTGGCACACATATGGTCCAGATAGGCATAAGTATGGTTGAATGAGGTGCGCAGGATACATTAGTTTAACCTGATAGCATTGTGTGCCTGTATTATATCTGTCTATCTGGCACACATATGGTCCAGATAGGCATAAGTATGGTTGAGTGAGGTGCGCAGGATAAAGTGGTTTAGTCAGACAGCATTGTGTGCCTGTATTATATCTGTCTATCTGGCACACATATGGTCCAGATAGGCATAAGTATGGTTGAGTGAGGTGCGCAGGATAAATTGGTTTAACCAGACAGCATTGTGTGCCTGTATTATATCTGTCTATCTGGCACACATATGGTCCAGATAGGCATAAGTATGGTTGAGTGAGGTGCGCAGGATAAATTGGTTTAACCAGACAGCATTGTGTGCCTGTATTATATCTGTCTATCTGGCACACATATGTCCCAGATAGGCATAAGTATGGTTGAGTGAGGTGCGCAGGATAAAGTGGTTTAGTCAGACAGCATTGTGTGCCTGTATTATATCTGTCTATCTGGCACACATATGGTCCAGATAGGCATAAGTATGGTTGAGTGAGGTGCGCAGGATAAATTGGTTTAACCAGACAGCATTGTGTGCCTGTATTATATCTGTCTATCTGGCACACATATGGTCCAGATAGGCATAAGTATGGTTGAGTGAGGTGCGCAGGATAAATTGGTTTAATCAGACAGCATTGTGTGCCTGTATTATATCTGTTTATCTGGCACACATATTGTCCAGATAGGCATAAGTATGGTTGAGTGAGGTGCGCAGGATAAATTAGTTTGACCCGATAGCATTGTGTGTCTGTATCATATCTGTCTATCTGGCACACATATGGTCCAGATAGGAATACGTATGGCTGAGTGAGGTGCGCAGGATACATTAGTCTAACCCGATAGCATTGTGTGCCTGTATTATATCTGTCTATCTGGCACACATATGGTCCAGATAGGCATAAGTATGGTTGAGTGAGGTGCGCAGGATAAATTGGTTTAACCCGACAGTAGTGTGTGCCTGTATTATATCTGTCTATCTGGCACACATATGTCCCAGATAGGCATAAGTATGGTTGAGTGAGGTGCGCAGGATATAGTGATTTAGTCAGACAGCATTGTGTGCCTGTATTATATCTGTCTATCTGGCACACATATGGTCCAGATAGGCATAAGTATGGTTGAGTGAGGTGCGCAGGATAAATTGGTTTAACCAGACAGCATTGTGTGCCTGTATTATATATGTCTATCTGGCACACATATGGTCCAGATAGGCATAAGTATGGTTGAGTAAGGTGCGCAGGATAAATTGGTTTAACCAGACAGCATTGTGTGCCTGTATTATATCTGTCTATCTGGCACACATATGTTCCAGATAAGCATAAGTATGGTTGAGTGAGGTGCGCAGGATAAATTGATTTAACCCGACAGTATTGTGTGCCTGTATTATATCTGTCTATCTGGCACACATGTGGTCCGGATAGGCATAAGTATGGTTGAGTGAAGTGCGCAGGATAAATTAGTTTAACCCGATAGCATTGTGTGCCTGTATTATATCTGTCTATCTGGCACACATATGGTCCAGATAGGCATACGTACATGTATGGTTGAGTGAGGTGCGCAGGATAAATTAGTTTAACCCGATAGCATTGTGTGCCTGTATTATATCTGTCTATCTGGCACACATATGGTCCAGATAGGCATACGTACATGTATGGTTGAGTGAGGTGCGCAGGATAAATTAGTTTAACCCGATAGCATTGTGTGCCTGTATTATATATGCTATCTGGCACACATATGTTCCAGATAGGCATAAGTATGGTTGAGTGAGGTGCGCAGGATAAATTAGTTTAACCCGATAGCATTGTGTGCCTGTATTATATCTGTCTATCTGGCACACATATGGTCCAGATAGGCATAAGTATGGTTGAGTGAGGTGCGCAGGATAAATTGGTTTAACCCGACAGTAGTGTGTGCCTGTATTATATCTGTCTATGTGGCACACATATGGTCCAGATAGGCATAAGTACATGTATGGTTGAGTGAGGTGCGCAGGATAAATTAGTTTAACCCGATAGCATTGTGTGCCTGTATTATATATGCTATCTGGCACACATATGTTCCAGATAGGCATAAGTATGGTTGAGTGAGGTGCGCAGGATAAATTAGTTTAACCCGATAGCATTGTGTGCCTGTATTATATCTGTCTATCTGGCACACATATGGTCCAGATAGGCATAAGTATGGTTGAGTGAGGTGCGCAGGATAAATTGGTTTAACCCGACAGTAGTGTGTGCCTGTATTATATCTGTCTATCTGGCACACATATGTCCCAGATAGGCATAAGTATGGTTGAGTGAGGTGCGCAGGATATAGTGATTTAGTCAGACAGCATTGTGTGCCTGTATTATATCTGTCTATCTGGCACACATATGGTCCAGATAGGCATAAGTATGGTTGAGTGAGGTGCGCAGGATAAATTGGTTTAACCAGACAGCATTGTGTGCCTGTATTATATATGTCTATCTGGCACACATATGGTCCAGATAGGCATAAGTATGGTTGAGTAAGGTGCGCAGGATAAATTGGTTTAACCAGACAGCATTGTGTGCCTGTATTATATCTGTCTATCTGGCACACATATGTTCCAGATAAGCATAAGTATGGTTGAGTGAGGTGCGCAGGATAAATTGATTTAACCCGACAGTATTGTGTGCCTGTATTATATCTGTCTATCTGGCACACATGTGGTCCGGATAGGCATAAGTATGGTTGAGTGAAGTGCGCAGGATAAATTAGTTTAACCCGATAGCATTGTGTGCCTGTATTATATCTGTCTATCTGGCACACATATGGTCCAGATAGGCATACGTACATGTATGGTTGAGTGAGGTGCGCAGGATAAATTAGTTTAACCCGATAGCATTGTGTGCCTGTATTATATCTGTCTATCTGGCACACATATGGTCCAGATAGGCATACGTACATGTATGGTTGAGTGAGGTGCGCAGGATAAATTAGTTTAACCCGATAGCATTGTGTGCCTGTATTATATCTGTCTATCTGGCACACATATGGTCCAGATAGGCATACATATGGTTGAGTGAGGTGCGCAGGATAAATTAGTTTAACCCGATAGCATTGTGTGCTTGTATTATATCTGTCTATCTGGCACACATATGGTCCAGATAGGCATAAGTATGGTTGAATGAGGTGCGCAGGATACATTAGTTTAACCTGATAGCATTGTGTGCCTGTATTATATCTGTCTATCTGGCACACATATGGTCCAGATAGGCATACGTACATGTATGGTTGAGTGAGGTGCGCAGGATAAATTAGTTTAACCCGATAGCATTGTGTGCCTGTATTATATCTGTCTATCTGGCACACATATCCCAACAAACACACAACATTTTAAAAACATTTTTTAAATGTCATATGGACGTCTCTCACAAAATTTTTCAATAAGATATCATTTAAACATAAAAAAAATGTTTATTTTATTGTTTTTGAAATGTTATATTTCTAACATTTAAGTAAAATGTTTTTACAACATTAACAAAATATTATTTGCTAATATCTTTTATTCATGTTCTCAAACATTGTTCTAAAATATCCCGTAGATATTTTATAATATAAAAAAATAACATTTTCTTCAATTGGTATTTTATATTTTAACAACATTTAAAGTAAATATTTTCCAAATATTCAAAAAACATTCTGCAAAAAAATGTTTTACAGAAAATATAGTTTTGCTATTTGCATAAAATGTTTTATAACGTAAAATTAAAATGTTTTACATAAAACATCTGAAAAATATCAGCTAAATGTTTTCTATAAAATATTCTGACATACACATTACTTAATAGTCTTACTGATATTTTATTCAACATTTTACGGATATAAAAATAACATTTTATTTAAACTTTATTCAAAACCCCACAAACAACGTTTTGTGGAATTAGCTCGTTTTTTTTCAGGATAAGATGTAGTACTACATTTCATCAATATCATGACAAGCAAGATACTATGGTTGAAATCCTTAATTGATTTCTTGATGATCCTTGAAGTCAGATTTTATTCCTTCTTATATTAAAATTCAAAAGAGTCAACATTAAATTAAGCAATTATGTATTAATAAACAATCACCTTTCTTTAATGTTTATTCATTTCGTTCGTGTATATTTTAGAAATTAAGAAATGAAAACTGTAACTGTACAAAGTTCAATTTTCGTATCGTTTATATGCCTTACGGAAAACCGACCTTTTCCGGAATCGACTTTGTTTTATCACCAGAAATGATTTTGAAATTTGAATTTCGAAACGAAGACACAGGATATCAACAAAGAGAGCCAAGAAAATTGTTTGTTACGCGATATATACTCACTTGGTAAGAATGATTAATCTGTTAAGATGAAACTTGTGCATTCATTGTTTGTGTTCAATCATAATCGGAACCAAATTACATCTGTTTCTGGAGGTGTGGATCAAGGTTTTGAAAAAAGGGGGCCCCTGCCCAAGGCAAGCAAACGTTTGGAGTGATACTTGTAAATAGTCTATACATTTATCTTATAAGTAGCTCCATAAGGGGGTCGGGGCCCCTAAATCCGCCACTGTTCAAGCATCTACGTACACCAATTATGAATTTGTTCATTGATATAAAAGAATACACCTTATCGCTATTTGTCCGCCATTACTGGACATCACACAGGTTCCCGTACAATTTCGACGTCATAATACAAACTATCTGACGCCACAATGGAAAAGTGATTGTTGTATGACGTCAAAAGTTCAAGCGGGACAGATTCTCGGGTCAGGCGGGAATAGCGATAAGGTGTATTATAAGGATATGTGGCTTGTGTGTTTGATTGCCAATACACTTTATCGCTATTTGTCCGCCATTACTGGCCATGGACATCACAAAAGTTCCTGTAAAATGTTGACGTCATATTAGAAAATATTTGACACCACAATATTAATTGAAAGTAATACACCTTATCGCTATTTGTCCGCCATTACTGGACATCACACAACTGTCACAAGTTCCCTTAAAATTTTGACGTCATCATAAAAAATATCTGATGCCACAATGGAAAAGTGATTGTTGTTTGATGTCAAAAGTTCAAGCAGGATAGATTCTCAAGTTCAAGCGGGAATAGCGATAAGGTGTATTATTGTATGACGTATGCTGACGTAAAAAGTTCAAGCGGGACAGATTTCCAAATACTGAAATAGCGATAAGGTGTATGAGACAGCTATCCACCAGAATTTAAATGACTTGGATAAAAGAAATTATAGGTCACTGGAAGACTTTCAAAACTGAGAAAACCAATGCCATATAGTCCACTTTGAAGCCTTGACAAACAAATGTTAAATTTTTCTCAACACAATTGAAACAAAACAACTAACTGCCTACATTAAATACACATTATGAAAAAGAAATTTGACAGACTTAAACCAACAACAACTATTGCAATAAGCATGACTCAATACCTTGTTTCCGAGGCACACAAACAAGTTACAATAACACTAATATAAGCACCATTTGAATATGGAGATCTTTTTTTCTAGTAAAATCAGTGTATGTATGTATTTGCAAAACAGTAAATTAAATTTCCCTTAACAGCTTAATGAACATTACAAAGACTATGTAAGACTTCAGTACAAGGAAGATAATATAAACTGTTGCTTAAAGTTATATTTATTGCTTCATACACACAATGTACATACAATGTATCTTTTATTTTTTAACAGGAGCTAAAAGAAAAGCCACAAAGGACAAGTTCAATATGCATGTTTACAATTTGGAAGTGGCGCAGGTTCTTTGGAATGTCTACAACCTTTCAGGAGAATTTTTTTTTGAAGTAAGATTTTCATACAGAATTACTGTTATTCCATATTTAATTCAAATATTTAGCATAAACAATGCATTACATTCAAGATTAAGGGCATACAATACAGAAAAGATATCTGGATATTTGAATAAAAAATTAATTATTTTTTTTGTGACAAAATAGAAACAAGTTGTTTATTTAAATCAATCTTTTAGTCCAACAGTGTGCTTTCATAAACAACATATTTGCTTTCCTTTGAAGTATTTCAAATACATATAAACAACTCATTTAATGACATCTGTGTGTTTCTCGGAAGTTAAGTTATATTATTATCATCATTGCGAAAACAATGCGTAACACTACGATAAGTTATTATGTGCCTATAGTATACTTCTAGGACTGTATCATATGCCCTTAGATACAAATGACAAGTTATAAACTATGTCACTCTACAGAGTTTAACACTTAAAAAGGACAATAAGATGTTTAATGACATTATGTAGCAGGGCTTTTAAAGGCCCCTACATGATACAATGCATTTAATGAAAACTAAAAAAAAAACAAGAAAAACAACGGCCTGATTTATACAAAACAATAAAAGAAAAAAAATATGATAGACAACAATCAACGAGTATAATGACTCTTGACTGGACACATATCTAGTCTAAAGTTTTTTATGTGTTTTTTTTTTAATAACTAAATGAAGTTCAGCGTGGCATATTGCTCTCTCTTAACACGGTCAGCCATTTATCGTCCCCTTCCGACAGACTATCATTGTTATTTGTTTCAAAACTTTAAGGGGGAGGGGATGTATATCCTTCAGGCAACGTGAATCGTTCTATAATAAAGGAATGTGCAAGAAGTTTATATATGAATGTAAGATTATTTTTTTCAGAAGCATGGCACAGCAAGAAAAAGATATAAGACACTACAAGACATTCCAAGTGATTTTGAATAAGACAATTGATTGACTTTTTCAATGTATTCTTAAATAAATCAAATAGTTGATGTAAAATGGTGTTTTGTTCTCATCTCTTCAGCCAATTATCAATGATTATTGACTTAAGATGAAACCCTATTAGAAGTGTAGAGTTTTAGTTTAGAAGGAGAAATTGTATTGAAAAATCTGAATTTGGGACAGAAGTTTTAGTCAATGTAACTTGATCTTAAAAATGTGTATAATGTTTGCATAATGTCCAATGGCATATATGTCATGCATGTTCAGGTTGACATATGCATGATGTGTATAAGATACATGTAGGTAATAAAAGTTGAGAGTGAAAAACTAAACATTATACCGTTGTGGTTGGAATGTGGGCTTTCTTGCACTGTCTGTCGTCTGTCCACCTATATTTGTCGGATTTTGTCCAACAAATATTTTCATCACTGTTTTTCCCAAAACTGCTGATAAAGATGAGTTCATATTTAATGAGCTGCTTGCTAGTGATGAACTGTGATGTGTGAACATTTTTGTATCTGGCACCTGTTTCCTGTTTGCTTATACATTGTATTTCAAAATGTTGAATGTTCTCAAATTTTTCATTAATACTTTCATTAGTAATGCTGATGAACAGAATGACTTCATATTTGGTAAGTGGCTTGACCATGATGAGTTGTGTCTGCCATTTTGGATGTGTCAAAATTTTGTAGATACTTCTTGTTTTTAGAGACTTTGAATTGTGAATTTCATATGCTTAGCAAAACAACTGATTTAATCTTGTTTGTATATAGAATTTATCACTGTGTATAAATTAATTTAACTAATGATTTGTTATTTAAAAAAGCAGGAAACTCAACCAAAAGTACAGAAATTTTTATATTGATATGATCTAGATATCAACCAAAAAACATCTTCTTAAAACATTTTGAAAACATTTTTAGGCACAGTCTCACTTGCAAGAAAACATCCAAAAAACATTTTTATAACATTATTTGATGTTCATGATGTTTTTCAAACGTTCAGAAAATATTTCTGGAAAATATTTTTTAAAAGATTATCAAAATGTTTTATACGCCATTGTTTTTCACATTATCATGATATTTCTTTACAACATTTTAATTATATTATGCAAATATTTTAGAAAATATATTAGAAAACGTTTTAGCGATATATATTCTACCATACATTTAATGTTTTTCTCGCGTTTTTTTTGTGATAATTTCATGACATTAGACACAACATTTTAAAAACATTTTAAAGATGTGTTTGTGTTTGCTGGGATGGTCCAGATAGGCATAAGTATGGTTGAGTGAGGTGCGCAGCATAAATTGGTTTAACCCGATAGCATTGTGTGCCTGTATTATATCTGTCTATCTGGCACACATATGGTCCAGATAGGCATAAGTATGGTCGAGTGAGGTGCGCAGGATAAATTGGTTTAATCCGATAGCATTGTGTGCCTGTATTATATCTGTCTATCTGGCACACATATGGTCCAGATAGGTTTAAGTATGGTTGAGTGAGGTGCGCATGACAAAATATTTTAACCCGACAGCATTGTGTGCCTGTATTATATCTGTCTATCTTGCACACATATGGTCAAGATAGGCATAAGTATGGTTGAGTGAGGTGCGCAGGATAAATTGGTTTAACCCGACAGTATTGTGTGCCTGCATTATATCTGTCTATCTGGCACACATATGGTCCAGATAGGCATAAGTATGGTTGAGTGAGATGCGCAGGATAAATTGGTTTAACCAGACAGCATTGTGTGCCTGTATTATATCTGTCTATCTGGCACACATATGGTCCAGATAGGCATAAGTACGGTTGAGTGAGGTGCGCAGGATAAATTGGTTTAACCAGACATCATTGTGTGCCTGTATTATATCTGTCTATCTGGCACACATATGTTCCAGATAGGCATAAGTATGGTTGAGTGAGGTGCGCAGGATAAATTGATTTAACCCGACAGCATTGTGTGCCTGTATTATGTCTGTCTATCTGGACTATGCACTGTTTATTGTTGTTTGTTTGGTTTTTTTTTTCGTTTGTTTTTCTGAGGAGTTGGTGATTAGTGTGGACCGTCGTTCTGGTCAATACGTTTGTTCCTGTTGTCCTTTTAAGCATTATTTAGGGTTTTGTAGTTCGCTTAACATTGCCTAATCAGCTAGAAATTCAAGACATAATAGTATGCAAAACATTGAAATGATTTATGATGCTGATGATAATAGATATGTGTTTAATGTCAAGTTTAAAATATTACATCAATATAAGAACAGTAAAATTTACTAGCATGAATATACACCCTGCCGTGTACAAGACCGACACATTGACTTGCATTTTAACGTGCTAGTGCACAATGTAACAGTCTGCAGGTTGACATGTCAACCTACTTGGACATACAGTTCTGACTCAAGGCAGACCCGTGCTTGTTGTTACTCTCCGCATGCTTAGCGGAGAAAAAGTAAACACAAAATTTCTTTGAGTTTGACAAGGCTGATTTTTTTATGCAGAATAATCAAGTTTTATTTGGTAGTAAAAGGGAGGCAATAGATACAAAAGGGACTTTTAAACTCATAAGTCGAAAATAAACTGACAAAGCCATGGCTAAAAAGAAAAAAAGAAAAAACAGACAGACAACCGTACACAAAACACAACATAGAAACTAAAGATTAAGCAACACAAACCCCACCAAATACTGGGGATGATGTCAGGTGCTCCGGAAGATGAGCAGATCCTGCTCCACCTGTGGCACCCGTTCTGTTGTTAATGTTAGAACAAACCCCGTGATCAGTATTAATCATTAGGTCATATTCGGGAAAAGGAGACAGGGTTGTAGTTACGAAAATTGGAAAATATTGATTTAGCGTTGTTTGTTTAATGTCCAGTGTCTTATATTTCAAGCAAGAACAAATAAACAATGAATACAATAAACAAGTTGTTTGAAGGGATCGTTCGGGATGAAGGTAAAGGAAATGTGGACTGCCACTTGAAAACGTATTTACATTGAAATTATCGGAATTCCATTGGGGACTAACTGTGCACCACTTATTGACCTGTTTCTGTATTGTTACGAATTACAATTTATGACTAAAATCAGCAAAGACCCATCAAAACAACATCTGATATATTTAATTAAATTGTCTTTAGAAAAATCTCATTGCAAATTTATTTGATGTAACTTGTTTAAAGCCCTTTTCTGTAACGAAAAAGGAAAGTATGCTAGATACACTTACTGGAAATGTGAAGATATGACTGAAGCTTTAAATTTTCTCCTGGACAACATATATGTACGTTTCGGCGATAAAGTGTATCGACAGGTAGTAGGTATTCCAATGGGCACTTATTGCGCCCCTTTAATAGCAGATGTATTCCTATATTGATATGAATCACAGTGTATGGCCAAAATCAGTAAAGACACGTCATTGTTACATTTGGTTGACACATTCAACAATACCTACCGTTATCTTGATATTTTTTCGTTGAATAATCCAGAGTTCTCTAAATATTCTACCGAAATTTACCCAAAGGAACTTACATTAAATAAATCTAACTTAAACAGCAGTAGTCGTCCTTTTCTAGATTTAGATATTTCAATTTCTAAAGGGAAACTCCATACAAAAATTTACGACAAAAGAAACGATTTTTCATTCCCTATGGTTAATTTTCCTTTTTTAGACGGTGATGTTCCTTTGGCTCCATCATACGGTGTTTATACATCACAACTCGTTCGTTATGCCCGTGTGTGTAATGATGTCATAGATTTTAATGAACGTAATCAATGCATCACTGGTAAATTATTAAGTCAGGCATTTCGTTACCATAAATTACTAAATTTTTTACTAAATTCTTTCATAGATACAAAGATTTGATTAGTAAATTTGACTTTACCTGTAGAAAACTTATTAAAAACGGTATTTCACATCCTAAATTTTACGGTAATATTGTACTAAAAGCGCGGAAATCACTATGATCCGTGTAAACTAACGAACCCTTAAACAAACTTATTAGTAAAGGTTATTGTATCAATGTTGTAATTAGATCTTTGAATATTGTTTAAATTGGCACAAATATCGATCTTGTCATCAACAAATAAAAACATAACTAAATTTGTATTTTTTTCAAATGGTTTTCTAGGATGTATAAATACACATTCACGTTCATTTTTGTCGAGCCTTCGACTTTAGTCGAAAAAGCGAGACATAGCGATCCTACATTCCGTCGGCGTCGTCGTCGTCGTCGTCGTCGTCGTCGTTGTCGTCGGCGGCGTCCACAAATATTCACTCTGTGGTTAAAGTTTTTGAAATTTTAATAACTTTCTTAAACTATCCTGGATTTCTACCAAACTTGGACAGAAGCTTTTTTATGATCATAAGATAGTATCCAGAAGTTAATTTTGTAAAAATAAAATTCCAATTTTTCCGTATTTTACTTATAAATGGACTTAGTTTTTCTGCCGGGAAATATTACATTCACTCTGTGGTTAAAGTTTTTAAAATTTTAATAACTTTCTTAAACTATCCTGGATTTCTACCAAACTTTGATAGAAGCTTGTTTATGATCATAAGATAGTATCCAGAAGTAAATTTTGTAAAAAAAAAATCCATTTTTTCCTTATTTTACTTTTAAATGGACTTAGATTTTCTGCCAGGAAACAACACATTCACTCTGTGGTTAAAGTTTTTAAAATTTTAATAACTTTCTTATACTATTTTGGATTTGTACCAAACTTGGACAGAAGCTTGTTTATGATCAAATGCTAGTATCCAGAAGGAAATTTTGTTTTCTTCCAGTTAACATTACATTCAGTCTGCAGATAAAGTTTTTAAACATTTATTAGATTCATTAACTAATCTGGATTTTTACCAAACTTGGACAGAAGCTTCTTACAATCAAAAGATAGTATCAAGAGGAATATTTTTATTGATTTACTTCCTCATTTTTGTTGAGCCTGCGATTAACAGAAAAAGTAGGCGAGACACTGGGTTCCGCGGAACCCTTACGAATTTTCTATATATAGACTACTTTATCTGTATATAACATTATACATATTAATTAAAAGGTTAAATCCCAACTATCCTATTGCCTGTCGATACTTTTATTTGGCATGATTGCACAAGTCATGTGTTCTTTGACTGTCCATGTCGTTAAAATACTAAATCCCTAGGAGGACGTGTTTTAGTTGATTTTAGTCTCTGATGAAGGATTTTTTTATTATTAATTAT
The DNA here is from genome assembly GCF_021869535.1 of Mytilus californianus. Classification (NCBI taxonomy): domain Eukaryota; kingdom Metazoa; phylum Mollusca; class Bivalvia; order Mytilida; family Mytilidae; genus Mytilus; species Mytilus californianus. Next base: position 1,501,220 of record NW_026262674.1, read on the forward strand.
TTTTGGCTTTTAACTAGCTTTCAGTAACTGCGAGTAGTCTCAAATTGTACTTTCGTGTTAATTTGACCTGTTGATACAATTTGTAATGCATTTTTGTTATTTAATGTTTACTTATTTTGTGTTATATCTCGTCTCACTATGTTAAATATATACCACCTTTGAAAAGTATTAAGTTTCACTTCTGTTCTCGTACTATGAACAACATTTTATTTATTTTGTACAAAATATTTCCGTATTCCATGTACTCCTGACAACAAAATTATTTTTATTTACCTGTGTACGCTATTTTATTTAACGGCATTTTGTCCAAGGTTATAGTTGTCTTTCTGATATTGTTTTACATCTCACCCCCTTTTTTTAATTAATTTTGTATACATTGTGTCATAGATCAAATTTATTCGTTCAGATTATGTTTACTTGTTTTTGTTAATACGTCTTTTGATTGAGTTAAGCCATTTCAATTGATATTTTATAGTGTGTCTTTCTTTGTTGTGATGTTGCACTATTATTTCAGTTTAGGGTGAAAGTTAGCGCCTGTTACAACGTTTAAATCCGCTGCATTTGTTTGCACCTGTCCTAAGTCAGGAACCTGTTGTTCAGTGGTTATCGTTTGTTGATGTGGTTCATAAGTGTCTCTCGTTTCTCGATTTTTATATAGATTAGACAGTTGGTTTTCCTGTTTGAATGGATTTACACTAGTCATTTTTGGGGCCCTTTTATAGCTTGCTGTTTGGTGTGAGCCAAGGCTAGGCATTGAAGGCCGTACTTTGACCTATAATAGTTTACTTTTACAAATTGTGACTTGGATGGAGAGTTGTCTCATTGGCACTCATACTACATCTTCTTATATCTATGTTCTTCTCGTATATTTTATGATGGTATAATACTAAACCCTTAACGGGAGGGATTTTGCTTGATTTTCATATGATGAAGGCACAATCTTCCAATCAGTTTAATTGATGTCTGGAGCTGGCATGTCAGTAACTGCTAGTAGAACTTTGTTAATTTATGTATCATGATCATTTTGCTTAGTTTCTTCTGTTACCTATTCTGACATCAGACTCGGACTTCTTTTAAACTGATTGCGTATTGCTGTGTGTTTGCTTATTCTACATTGGCTAGAGGTAAAGGGGGGGGGGGGGGGGGTTGAGATCTTACAAGCATGTTTAACACCGCCGCATTGTTGCGTCTGTCCCAAGTCATTCTTGTATGTTTTTTTAAATATTTAGTTCATTTATATTTTTCGGATTTTAGTGTGACTTCTATTTTCGCTTTACTAATACACATTTTTGTTTAGGGGCCTGCTGAATCCCGCCTCCGGGTGCGTGAATTTCTCGCTGTGTTGCAAACCCATTGGTGGCTTTGGGCTGTTTTCTGCTCTTTGGTCAGGTTGCTGTGTTTTTGACGCATCCCCGTTTCCATGGTGATCCGTTTATTTGGCATTAAGAACATCAGTTGTTCGACCTGCTAGTCAAATGCGTTTTGTTAAAATATACTTTTTCACTCATTTGGTCTTTTGGAAAATGTTGTTTGTACTGTATTTAGACCCCTCTACCAAGAAATTTGTTTTGCATGAACACGTATAAAAGTTGCGGTTTTTATCCAACGCAATCATAGTTTTGAACGTTGTTTTCAATTTATTGGAAAATAATGAAAAAAACTAAAATCTCGGGAAAATATGTAATATCTTTAAAAAAAATCAAATTAAGTGTACGACACAAAATGACTCACACATTATTCATTTTTAAACAAAACTTGCCATTGCCCATTCCGGTGTCAAATGGTTGAGTCCTATAGCTAAAGTGAAACATTACTTTGTTTTGATAACATAAAGGTTCCATCGCAGCACCGTCCATTATATCAAATGAGAGATAATAATGTAAACCACACCAATTGTCTGGAATATAGATCATATGACGTCGGCCTTTTCTGAATCTTTATAATTCTTACACGAATATATCAAAGAACCTTTGTGAGCACGCTCATATACATGTATACCCCACGCCCCACTTTGTCAATGGGCAACTCTGTGTTTTTGTTCGGTGTATTTCTATTTGTATCCATCTGATGAGGTAAGCCTTTTCAACTGATTTTGATAGTTCGTTCTTATGTTGTACTGTTACACCACTGTCCCATGTTAGGGGGAGGTTTGGGATCCCGTTAACATGTTTAACCCCACCACATTCTGTATGTATGTGCCTGTCCCAAGTCAGGAGCCTGTTATTCAGTGGTTGGCGTTTGTTGCTGTGCTACATATTTGTTTTTCGTTCATCTTTTTGTACATTATCATAAATTAGGCCGTTAGTTTTCTCGTTTGAATTGTTTTAAATTTGTCATTTCGGTTCCTTTTATAGCTGACTATGCGGTATGGGCTTTGCTCATTGTTGAAGGCCGTACGGTGATCTATAGTTGTTAAATTCTGTGTCATTTGGTCTCTTGTGAATGGTTGTCTCATTGGCAATCACACCACATCTTCTTTTTTATAAACAAAATCTCAACAGATTTGCAAGTTGAAAGACTCATAATTTTATTATATATAATGTCTGCAAAGCTTCAAATACAATACATGGTTGTCTTTACTCTATTCTAATGCCGAATTAGCCAAGGTCTCTGACAGAATGGCAGTGATCCAACTTTTCACCACAAACATCAGGGTTAATTCTCGTGAGTATGTGCTTTACTCTTTTCTAACAAGTTCTAACTTACTGTGACAAAATCAATTTTCACATTTATCACATTTTCAATTTTATCACATATATATCACATTTTAAATTTTATCACACATATCACATTTTAAATTTTATCAGATATATCACATTTTAAATTTATCATCATCATGTGACCTTTGTGATTTCTCATGTGTACTCGTAAGCTACTTTTCCACCCAAATTCTTTACCACATACATCACATTTAAAAGGTTTTTCGCCAGTGTGTGTTCTCATGTGTTGTGGTAAAACCCCGGAACTTGCAAATCCTTTACCACAAATATTACATTTATGCGGTTTTTCACCAGTGTGTATTCTCATGTGTTCCTTTAAATTATAACTCGACCTGAATCCATCACCACACACATCACAATAATGAAGTGTATCACCTGTGACTGTGTGGGTTCTCATGTGTCTCTGTAAGTCCAGACTCTTGACAAATCCTTTATTACATATCTCGCATCTATGAAGGTTTTCATCAATGTGCGTTTTCATGTGTGTTTTCATGTTTTGTTTCATACTAAATTCTTGTCCACAAATATCACATTTATAAGGTTTTTCACCAGTGTGTATTCTCATGTGTAATTTCAAAAATGATTTCCGACTACATCCTTTTCCACATATATTACATATATAAGGTTTATCCCCACTGTGTGTTTTCATGTGTATTTTTAAGTTATAACTTTTATTAAATTCTTGACCACATACACCACAAACAAAAAGTTTCACAATTTCATTAGCATGTGTTTTCATGTGTCTTTTTAGGATCCAATTCTGACTAAATCTTTTGTTACAAAACTCACAATTATGAAGTTTATCATCATGATCCTCCATGTGTATTCTCATGTGTACTTTTAAATTTGATTTTACACTAAACATTTTACCACATACATCACATTTATAAGGTTTTTCACCAGTGTGTGTTCTCATGTGATTTGGTAAATGCCCTTTACATGAGAGTCTTTTACCACATACACTACATTCAAATGGCTTCTCATCAGTGTGTGTTCTCATGTGTGCATTTAGTTCAAAACTTATACTAAATGTTTTACCACATATATAACAATTGTGCCGTTTATCATCAGTTTGTGTGTTCACGCATGTCTGAAAGTTATCACTCTGACTAAACTCGGCAAAGCCTGCATCACTTTTGGAAAAAATATTTGTCATACACTCTAAATCGTTAGAATTATTCCACTGTTTGCCACCGGCATTCCAAGCATTGTCATATCTTACAGTCGGAGATCTTATGTGTACCTGCATGAACTGACCCGTAGCTTGATCAGCAGTATTTTCGTCCGTGGCCTGGTCAGCTGCATTTTCATCCGTGGCCTGATCAGCAGTATTTTCATCCGTGGCCTGATCAGCAGTATTTTCATCCGTGGCCTGACCATATGAGTTACGAACAGAGAAAGCAGTATTTCCATCCGTGACCTGACCAAAAGAGTTAAGGACAGAAGAAGCAGCATTTTCATTGTAAAATATGTTGTCCATTTCTGTCCTTTCTTCTGCCCTTTTATTTTGTATTACTGGCCTGGAGTCAATCAAGACTGAAATCGTAAAAAGGCTGCATTAATAATAATCTTATTATGTTAAAGAGTGTAAATTAGACATGTATATAGATATATAAAGATTGGGTGTTTTAGCTGATAACATAAGTCATTAATCCTTCATAATTGGTCAGAGCAAAGAAAAAGTATTAACAGGTTAAATATAGGCATGATAGGTACATTGGTATAACTTTTTATAAGGGGTAAGAAGGATTGAAAACTCGTGGTTTATCGTTTTCTCTTACGCGGCGAGATTTCGCTACTCGCCACTACTACTTGTCACTTACGATATCGGAACAATTATTCGGTATTTTTTTTATACACATGTTAACTTCTGTAAATTTTTAATTTCAGTCAATTGCTAAAAGAGGGGCCTGATGGGTTATTTTCGTTCTTCGTGATCGGCGCATTTTCGCTATCGTGATCCGTTTTTCTACAGATTTTTTTTTTTTATATTTTCGTGATCCGTGATCATGGAAATTATTTTCTGTGAACCGTGATTGACAAAAAAAATCAACTCGTGAATCGTGATGAGACCCCCCCCCCCTCCCCCCCCCCCATCAGGCCCCTCCTAAAACAGTGAAAAAAAAAATCATTCTTGTAAATGATGACATTCTTGCTATATGCTACTTTGCTTCTTCCGAAACTATCAATTTCGGGAAATAGGCGTTCCATAGAAATTTTGTAAACAAAGTAATTGTTTTCAAAACAGTCTGAGATATTGAATTCTCTATTAATGTTCTAAATTAAAGTATAAAGTATACACAGCAATTAAATGTAAATCAATAACGTGTCAAATGAACAGAGTGAGATGAACTCATCGCATAAGTTCAGAGTATTATACAATTTCTTATAACAGTGCATATCTTTTTTATTATTCGAAGTTTATTTTTATCTTTTTTTATAATTATTTAGAAGGGCTACAGGAGACAAGTTAAAATAATTTATGAAGTGCGATTGTAGGATAAATAATATGATAATAACATTACCTGGCTTCTTACTTAAACTGTCTAGTTTCAACTTTCTTTGTCCGGCATAAATTATTTTATAGTATCGTAATAAGAGCGATAATCAAAACAAGTTGCTATATTGAAAAAGCAATCGTGAACCGCTTAGAACGTCATATATTTAAATGACTTATTTGTTGTCCACGTAACAGTTCTGATTCTCTGATTTCACACTTACATACATTTTTTATGCTGGAATTTGCAGCTGGCACTGTCACACAAAAGAGGAATATAATTCACATTTGCGTTTGTCGAATTTGGAGACGGAGAAACAGGAAACTTTATTTACATTTGCAGATGTACAAATTAGAAATATATATATAAAAAAAAAAATTGTGGACCTGTTATTCATGATATTTGTACAATGGTGAAGAAAAAAAATCTTGCAAAACACAATTTTAAAATAAACAGAAAGAACTTTAAAGTACATTTTCCTGATACATTAATTATTTACATAAAAAAAAAGATGTTATATAGATTAAGGACTTTCACTCAGTCAATACGTTATAATATGGACCTTTTAGATTATATTGACACCCGGGCTGCGTCCTCGGTCAATATAATGATCTGAATAGGTCCATATATCTATAATGTAATATTAACCTCGTCAAAAGTCAATAATTGAAAAATATTCAATTGATATTGTGAAATTTTAATTTTTTACATATGTCTAGTGCATAACTTTTGTATCATTACACTTCGGTTGATGAAACTGTGTATGGAGATGTGCTGTTTGGGGAGGGGTGGAGTGTAACTACATAAAAATAACTTAAGGAGCAAAAGTACTGCTTTACTTTCGTTTTCTGCCATGGCATTGGCATTGTCAGTCTGTTTTCGACTTACGAGCGAGTTTGAACATCCCTTTTTGTTTTCGTTCGCCTCTCTTAACATTTTAATTACAAAACTGATTGGACACAGATGATGCCCCCGCTTGCATATCATATAAAGTTATAAAGGGACATAACTGAAGAACGGTGAAAGTGACGCTACCCAAATTTGTAATTGATCTGAGTTTTGTGGCAATAAGTATTGTGTATAAGTTTCATAACATTTGGTTGAGGCAAGCTAATGTTAGAGAACGAAAAAAAAAAAACAATTTCCATTTGTAAAGGGGCATTATAACTCTAGAACAGAAAAGGTGACGCCTTTAAAATTTAAACTTTATCTGTATTTTGTGGTAATAAGCATTGCAGTCTGATTAAAACTAGCACCCACTATCCACTTGCGTTTTCTTAATTTAAAAGTGTTTCATTTTTTATGTCGGGGACTTTTAAAGCCAACAATAAGGCGTGGGTTTTTTCTCATTGTTGAAAGCCGTGCGGTTGCCTATGATTGCTACTCTAACATCCATTTCATTTGAACTTTGGTGGCTATTGTTGTCTCATTAGGAACTAGACAATTTATATAAAAAAAATCTGAAACCCTCACATGTCGCACTCTGCCTGGTTCTTACAAAGAGCTGTACTTAAATGTTTAAAAAAGAATTGGGGAAACACCTAAACAAACGGAGTAAACTTTATTATTCATTTGCTATGTCAGACTTGAGCTACTGCCCTTTTACTTGAAATTTCTGTATGGGGACAAAATACAAGAAAAATAGAAAAAAATACAGGAACGAGCACTCCGTTTTAAAAATTAAGACCATGCAGAACTAACCCGAATAATTCAGTCGTTATAATCCACTGCTCTACGTGCACGAGGATAAAAGCTTATGTGAACGGTTACTGCCAGTCACCACTTATAAAAAAAAGAAGTGCTGCATATACCTACGCGTATTATCATATACAATATCATAGGTGCCTGCAGGTCACACCATACATTATCTGTATCAAATGTGCCTGCAGTTCTCACCAAAACGTATCTGTACCATAGATGCCTGCAGATCACATCACTTAAGATCTGTAAATAGACTATCATTTGAGTATGCAGGTCACACTGCTAATTATCTGTATCATAGCCCCATAGCCTATAATATGTGCCTGTAGGTAACATCTCGATAGATCTGCACCATACGCTATTAGCAGGTCACACTTTCATTTATATATCTGTATGGTAGGTGCCTGCAGGGCACATCACTTTAGAAATTTGCACCATATACATAAAAGGAAGATGTGGTATGATTGCCAATGAGACAACTCTCCACAATAGACCCACTGACACAGAAATTAACAGCAATAGGTCCCTTTACGGCCTTCAACAATGAGCAAAGCCAATACCGTATAGTCAGTTATATTAACGGCCTAATTTAAGTACAAATATGTACATGTAACACAGCAAAAAATGACAACCCATGAATTACCGGTTCTTGACTTGGGACAGGCACACTCAAAATGTGGCGGGATTAAACTAGTTTGAAGGCGCCAACCCTCCCATAACCTATGACCGTGGTGTAACAGTATAGCATAAATACAAACTATAAAAATCAGTTGAAAAGGGCTTAACTCATCAAATTGATACAAAAATAAATACATATAACAAAACAAAAGTGGACGTGGATGGGTACTTGTACATGCGAATAACAAAAAAACAACACTAATTACAGATCTGACTATTCTCGCAGTTATAACAGGTGCCTGTAGGTTACTTCACTTATAATCTGAACCATAACCTATCATAGGAGCCTGTCATTTATCAGTACCATAGCCTATCTTAAATGCATGCAGGTCACATCATTATAAATCAAAGCATATCATGGGTGCCTACAGGTCTCACAGCTTTTTATCTGTACAATAGCCAACCATAGATGCCTGCAGGTCGCATCACCATATATCTGCACTATAGTCTATCATAGGTGCCTGCAGGTCACACTGCTATTTATCTGTACCATAGCCTATTATAGGTGCCTGCAGGTTACATCACCATAGATCAGTATCATAGCCTTTTGGTAATACAACTTTTTATTTGCATCATAGCCTATCATAGGTGCCTGCAAGTCACATTGATATTTATATGTACCATACCAGCCTTTTATATGCGCCTGAAGGTCACACCCTATATCTGCACCAAATCCTATCATGGGTGACTGCAGGTCCCACAGCATTTTATCTGTACCATTGTCTATATGTGACTGCAGGTCTAATAACGTACTTTTTATCTGTGCCATAGTCAATCATAGGTGCCTGCAGGTCACACTGAGATTTGTCTGTTTCATAGCCTATCTTATATGCATGCAGGTCACATCATTATAGATCAAAGCATATCATAGGTGCCTACGGTTCTCACAGCTTTTTGTCTGTACCATAGCCAACCATAGGTGCCTACAGGTCACATCACCATAGATCTGCACTTTAGTCTATCATAGGTGCCTGGAGGTCACACTGCTATTTATCTGTACCATAGCCTATTATAGGTGCCTGCAGGTTACATCACCATAGATCTGTATCATAGTCTATCATAGGTGCCTGTAGGTAATACAAATTTTTATTTGCATCATAGCCTATCATAGGTGCCTGTAGGTCACACTGCTATTTATATGTACCATGCTAGCCTTTTATATGCGCCTGCAGGTCATATCACCATATTTCTGCACCATATCCCATCATGAGTGACTGCAGGTCCTACAGCATTTTATCTGTACCATTGTCTATATATGTGACTGCAGGTCTTATAACGTACCTTTTATCTGTGCCATAGTCTATCATAGGTGCCTGCAGGTCACACTGATATTGTTCTGTTCTATAGTCTATCTGAGGTGCCTGCAGGTTATATCACCATAGATCATCACTAAAGTATATCATGGGTGCCTGCAGGTCACACTGCTATGTATCTGCACCATAGTCTATCATAGGTGCCTGTGGGTCATAAAACTTTTTCGATCTGCACCATAGTCTATCATAGGTGCCTGTGGGTCATAAAACTTTTCTATCTGCACCATAGTCTATCATAGGTCCCTGTAGGTCACACTGCTATTTATATGTAACATAGCCTATTATATGTGCCTGCACATCACCATATATCTGCACCAAATCCCATCATAGGTAACTGCAGGTCCCACAGCGTTTTATCTGTATATGTGACTGCAGGTCTTATAACTTTTTATCTGTGCCATAGCCTATCATAGGTGCCTGCAGGTAACACTGATATTGTTCTGTTCTATAGTCTATGTTCGGTGCCTGCAGTTCACATTACCATAGATCTGTACCATAGCCCATCATAGATGCCTGCAGGTCACACTGATATTGTTCTGTTCTATAGTCTATGTTCGGTGCCTGCAGTTCACATTACCATAGATCTGCACCATAGCCTATAATGGGTCTATCATAGGTGCTTGTAGGTCACTTCACTATAGATCTGCACCATAGCCTATAATGGGTCTATCATAGGTGCTTGTAGGTCACTTCACTATAGATCTGCACCATAGCCTATAATGGGTCTATCATAGGTGCTTGTAGGTCACTTCACTATAGATCTGCACCATAGCCTATAATGGGTCTACCATAGGTGCTTGTAGGTCACTTCACTATAGATCTGCACCATAGCCTATCATAAGTGCCTACAGGTCACGTCGCCATATGTCCGTACCTAAGCCTTTTATAGAAGCCTACAGGTCACACTGCTATTTATTCATACCATAGCCTATCATAGTGCCTGTAAGTTAAACAGCTTTTGTTATTCCTTTAAAGGTGATTGCAGGTTTATCTTAAGCGCATGCAGGTTACACAGCTTTTTGTATGTACCATTATATACAATCATAGGTGCCTGCAGTTTACACCGCTTGTTTATGTACCGTATCCTATCATAGTGCCAGCAGGTTTATTATATATGCCTGTAGTCACATCACTTTTTTGTGTTCCATATCCTATCATACTGAGATGAATGCAGGTCACACTAAAATCTATCTGTACCATCGTTGCCTCCAGGTCAGACTTTTATTCATATGTAACATTAGCCTTTTGTACCATTGCCCATCATATGAGCCTGCAGGTCACACTGATATGTATCTGTACCATAGCCCATCATATGAGCCTACAGGTCACGTCACCATGCATAGATCTGTATCATAGGTGCATGCAGGTCTTATCCTCATAGATCTTTATCAGAGCCCATCATAGGAGCCTGCAGGTCACACTGCTATGTATATGTAACATAGCATTTAATAGGTGCCTGCAGATCACACAGCTTTTTTTCTATACCATAGCCTATCATATGTGCCTGCAGGTCATACCGATATGTATCTATACTTTTGCGCATTATAGGAGCCTGCAGATCCAATCACCATATAGATCTGAATCATAGGTGCAAGAAGGTTAAATCATATAATACTATATGGATAAATACCATGGTGACTTGAAGGCACCTATGATAAGAGGGAGAAAATAGCAGGGTGACCTACAGACACCTATAGTATGATATGGAAAATAACATGGTGACCTATGGGCCCCAATGAAAGGATAAGTAAAATAACAGGGTTAATATCAGGCCCAAATAACATGATATGGATAAATACCATGGTGACCTACAGGCAGCTATAATATATTATGGTTAAATACTATGGTGACCTACGGGGACCTATGATAGGATAATATAAAAAATTACGGTGACATACAGGCACCTAAAATATGATATAGAATATAACAAGGTGACCTGCAGGCACCTATGGTATGAAATGGAAAATAACAAGGTGACCTACGGGCACCTATGAAAGGATAAATAAAATAGCAGGATTACTTACAGGCCCATATAACATGATAAGGATAAATACCATGGTGACCTACAGGCACCTATAATATATTATGGTTAAATACATATGGTGACCTACGGGCACCTATGATATGATATGGAAAATAGCAAGGTGACATACGGGCGCCGTTGAAATGATATGGCAACGATAAAAAAAACAGTGTGACATACAGACACCTAGGATATGAAATGGAAAAGAACATGGTGATCGACAGGCACCTATGAAAGGATATGTAAAATAACAGGGTGACTTACAGGCCCTCATAATATGATATGGATAAATACCATGGTGACCTACATGCACTTATGATAGGATATGTAAAATAACAGGGTGACTAACAGCCCCCTATAACATGATATGGATAAATACCATGGTGACCTTCGGGCACCTTTGATAGTATATGTAAACTAATACGGCGACCTACAGGCACCTATCTCTGATATAGAAAAAAACAAGGTGACCTACATGCATCTATAATATGATATGGTAACCAACAGGATAACGTTCAGGCGCCGTTGAAATGATATGTTTAAGATACAAAACAATCAGTGTGACATACATACACCTAGGATATGATATGGACCAGATCAATAACAGCGTGACCTACAGGTACCTTTGATAATTATGATAATATATCGTAATGACAATTGCAGTCAATTAGTTAGTGAAAATAATTATAATTTATAACATATTGACCTAACCCTGTATGCACTTATGGTACGGATATATAGCAGGATGACTTACAGGCACCTATAATGTGATATTGAAATAACGAGGGGACCTACGTGCATCTCTAATATGATATGGTAAACAACAGGGCATGACGTACAGGCACCGTTGATATTATTGGTAAAGATCAAAAGCAGTGTGACATACAGGCACCTAGGATATGATATGGTACAGATCAATAACAGGTTGGCCTATGTACAGGCAAATTAATTTGATAATTAAATAGAATATGGTAAAGATGAACAGCAATATAATCTTCAGCAACTTTGATAGGACGTGGTAGAGACTAATCTAATGATACCTTCAAGCACTTTTGATAGGATATGGTACAAATCAACAGCAAGACGAACTATGTGCACTTTTAAAAAGGATATGATACAGATCAATACCAATGTGACCTCTTGCACCTTTGATAAGATATGGTATAGATCAATAACAGGCTGAACTATAGACACCTGAGATGATAATGGTACAGATCAATAGCAGTATGACCTACAGGCACCTTTTTTAGGATATGGTACAGATCAACAACAGGTGGAACTACGTGCACCTCAGATAATTATGGTACAGATCAATAACAGGGTGAACTACAGACACCTCGGATAATTGTAGTACAGATCAATAACAGGGCGAACTACAGGCACCGCAGATGATAATGGTACAGATCAATAACAGGGTGAACTACAGGCACCGCAGATGATAATGGTACAGATCAATAACAGGGTGAACTACAGGCACCGCAGATGATAATGGTACAGATCAATACCAGGGCGAACTACAGGCACCGCAGATGATAATGGTACAGATCAATAACAGGGTGAACTACAGACACTGAAGATGATTATGGTACAGATCAATAACAGGGTGAACTACAGACACTGCAGATGATTATGGTACAGATCAATACCAGGGTGAACTACAGGCACCGCAGATGATAATGGTACAGATCAATAACAGGGTGAACTACAGGCACCGCATATGATAATGGTACAGATCAATAACAGGGTGAACTACAGGCACCGCATATGATAATGGTACAGATCAATAACAGGGTGAACTACAGGCACCGCAGATGATAATGGTACAGATCAATAACAGGGTGAACTACAGGCACCGCAGATGATAATGGTACAGATCAATACCAGGGCGAACTACAGGCACCGCAGATGATTATGGTACAGATCAATAACAGGGTGAACTACAGACACTGCAGATGATTATGGTACAGATCAATAACAGGGTGAACTACAGGAACTGCAAATGATTATGGTTTAGATCAATAACAGGGTGAACTACAGGCATTGCAGATGATTATTGTACAGATCAAAAACAGGGTGAACTACAGACACCGCAGATGATTGCGGTTCAGATTAATAACAGGGTGAACTACAGACACTGCAGATGATTATGATACAGATTAATACCAGGGTGAACTACAGGCACCGCAGATGATAATGGTACAGATCAATAACAGGGTGAACTACAGACACTGAAGATAATTATGGTACAGATCAATAACAGGGTGAACTACAGGCACCGCAGATGATTATGGTACAGATCAATAACAGGGTGAACTACAGACACTGCAGATGATTATGGTACAGATTAATACAAGGGTGAACTACAGCCACTGCAGATCATTATGGTAATTATCAATAACAGGGTGACCTACATGCACCTCAGAAAATTATGGTACAAAACTATAACCAGTAAACTGTCATTTGACGAGAAATAAGACATCTGCATTTTTAGTGCGTTTTATGCAATGAACAAAGTAATTTAGTATTTAGTGTCAACTGCAAAATGCCTAGGCCGATGTTACAAACTTAATCATGTTCCACATTTATGAAGATGCAGAGTTTGTGATGGTGTTATCTGGTTGCTGTGCCTAGGAGTAACCCTGGAGGTAAATGTTAACCCAACATGTGTTTATGTTAATGTTTAACAGTATACAGCACAGAATAGAAAAGATGTTTGGATCGGGCTATACAAGAGCCTTGATATAATGTTATTGTACAAGTACAAATGTAGCTAAAAAAATATAGATATAAGATAATAGAAAATAAGATTGGCAGAAATTCAAAACCTTATTATAATCAGTAATTATAAAAATAAAAGATCTGACACCCCAGCGTACTACTCATGCCACGAACAGTTCAATTAAAACATTGGTGGACCTCCTACGACACCCATTAGTAGTTAGATATTCAACAAATTAATTTATGTCTTGCATATACGTGTCGCTTAGACCCCTGCCATGTACTTAAAAGTAAAGTAGAAAAAATACGGAACTCCGAGGAAAATTCTAAACAGAAGGCCCTAAGCAAATGGCAAAATCAATAGCTCGAATACATCAAACGAACGAAAATCAACTATCATATTCCTGACTTGATGTTCTTATATAGAAAACGATGAATTAAACCTAGTTCTAAAGCTAGCTAAACCTATCACTTGTATGACAGTCACATACAATTCCATTATACTGACAACGATTTGTGAACAAAACAAAAAGACATAAAAGCGTCACAAATGGGGGTACATCAGTCAACATTGTGTTATTGTGTTATAATCTTTATCACTACAAAAAACAAACAAATATGTCAACAAAGAAAAACAAAAAGGCATATTGACAATGAACATTAGCAAAAAAGAAAGACAAGAATACAAAAAATTACCATAGCACAATAACACAATGACGGGATATATAAGTACCGAGTCACGTCAAATCGATATTACCAAAAATACACTAAAAAGTAAAAGTATTAATCAACAAAGACATAAAAGAGTTCTACAACACGTTATTATTAATCAGATAATAAACAATGTCAGTACCTAGAATCTATACTTCAAAACCATCGTGTATTATAAGTGAAGTTTTAAGCTTCCGATGAACTTCTTTAGAAATGGACGAGACGTTTTTGACATACCTCAAGGGCGTTCATCAACTTTCTGCTCAGACACTGGTGACTTTTAACAAAGTCTGAGTAGCATCTGTACAATTTGCTCCATGGGATGTTTTCAAAATTGCAACGAAAGAAATTTCTTGGCATGACTATCTGTCTGAATGAATATTGATGTCACCAATGAATTCCACACATCAACTCATACATGTCCCCCTTTTTAATAAAACTACTGCGGGTTAGAAAAAGATCTTCTATGTTATGTAAAACGGTCAGAAATAACATTTAATTAAATTGAAAAGTCCTTTAACACAACACCTCTCTTTGACATCACAAATTATAAAAAAAAAATGTGAAAAACACTGCAAAATGGAAACTAGACTCCACTAAAACAACATTGAAATAAGACGAGGTTCAGCTGTTGATTGATTCAGTTCACTTCGTAAATATGTCCCTGCAGATTTTGTGTCTGGATTCCAAATTTGGTTGATGTACAGTGAATAAATACCTATTTTTACGAAAATAAATAAGTACAAATTTGATTTTCTTGATTTTTAAAAGGCCAGGGGCTGGTTAATCTTAAGGGAAATTGTATGACCATCTTATAACTATCTTATGATATGTTATACAATGTAAATCAAAGCTGTTACAAGATAGTCATACCACTATGATGCTCTAATATCAGTAAAAAGTGAAAACAATTATGAAAATAATTACTATAAAAGCGAGAAAGAAGACGTAGATACTCTTTCCGAATGGATTAAGGCTGTGAGGTCGTTGATACAAATCCGAATTATGAAATTAAATGGGTCTATCAATACCCATGCTACGTCAATCTTTAGAGACCTAAATGTTGCAAAACACTTGTCCTACATCCATGACAAATATGTTGTTGTCCCCGCAGATAAAGCCCCAAAACAACATCGTTTTTGTGAGTAAATCGCATTACATAAACTGCTTGATAAATGAATT
Organism: Mytilus californianus; assembly: GCF_021869535.1. NCBI lineage: Eukaryota > Metazoa > Mollusca > Bivalvia > Mytilida > Mytilidae > Mytilus > Mytilus californianus. The sequence continues at coordinate 1,516,764 of NW_026262674.1, forward strand.
AGATATTGATAACTCACTTGGAAACTCAACATATACCCTCACGACACTTACCAAAGAGGAAATCCTTGATAATCATAGGTCTGTTCTATGTTCCTTTGGAATTTCAACCAAAGATAAAGAACTGGATCTTCCGTCACTTTATTGGATACCTAAACTACATAAGTGCCCTTACAAACAACGGTATATTGCTGGGTCTTCAAAGTGCTCCACGAAACCTCTTTCTAATTTATTAACATCTATTTTATCAGCAATCAAAGCCGGGCTTCAAAGTTATTGTGAAACTGCCTATTCTAGAGGTGGCGTGAATCAGATGTGGATACTAAAAAATTCCAAAGATCTTTTAGAGTACATACAATCTAAGACTCTCTCATCTTGCAATAGTATTAATTCATTTGACTTTTCTACACTTTACACAAGTATTCCCCACTCCAAACTAAAAGCCAAATTGAAAGAGTTGGTAATGCTTTGTTTCATAAAAAAAGAATGGCGAACGTAGATACAAGTATCTTGTCTTGAGGAGGGATACATCCTACTTTGTAAAGAATCACTCTGATTCAAACAAAAATTTTCTGAAACTGACATTATCAAGATGCTTGATTTCTTGATTGACAACATATTTATTACGTTTGAAGAACGTGTTTTTCAACAGACTGTCGGAATTCCAATGGGAACCAATTGTGCCCCTTTTCTTGCTGACTTGTTTCTTTATTATTATGAGGCTGACTTCATACAGGAACTTCTTAGAAAGAACGATAAGAAGTTAGCAATATCCTTTAACTTTACGTTCCGCTATATAGATGATGTTCTCTCACTAAATAATACAAAATTTGGTGACTATGTTGAACGAATCTATCCCATCGAACTAGAGATAAAGGATACCACAGAAACAGTTAAGTCTGCCTCATATCTTGACTTACATCTAGAAATTGACAATGAGGGTCGGTTGAAAACAAAACTTTACGACAAAAGAGATGATTTCAGCTTCCAAATTGTAAACTTTCCATTTTTATGTAGCAACATTCCAGCAGCGCCTGCATACGGAGTATATATCTCCCAATTGATACGATATTCCCGGGCTTGTATTTCCTATCATGATTTCCTTGATAGAGGGTTGCTGCTCACAAGGAAGCTATTAAATCAAGAGTTCCAAATGGGGAAGTTGAAATCATCCCTTCGTAAATTTTACGGACGCCATCACGAGTTGGTTGATCGTTATGGAATAACCGTTTCACAGATGATATCGGATATGTTCCTTATGTCGTAATTACAATACTCTTCCATTTTCACGAATGTGACCTACCGAATTAGACTATTTACCGGATTTGTAATAACATAAGCAACACGACGGGTGCCACATGTGGAGCAGGATCTGCTTACCCTTCCGGAGCACTTGAGATCACCCCCAGTTTTTGGTGGGGTTCGTGTTGCTTAGTCTTTAGTTTTCTATGTTGTGTCATGTGTACTATTATTTGTCTGTTTGTCTTTTTCATTTTTAGCGATGGCGTTGTCAGTTCATTTTCGATCTATGAGTTTGACTGTTCCTCTGGTATCTTTTGCCCCTCTTTTACAGTAACTATTCTTATTGTATACGAATATTTCATATTTTTTTCATTATAATGAACACGATGAACATGAAAATATATATGAAGAGGAGTTAAAATGTGAGTTGATCATTTGTTTAGATTTAGTTATAACTTCGCGTCCATGTATTATTATAGGTGTAACACCACCATTGATTATCCCCTTTTAGTCTTTCTTAAACTTGCACTTTTAAAAAATATGTGCAAAATTTATCTTTGTTTCAAATAAAGAATTACTTGGCATGAGTAAAGTTTTATTATGTTCAGTACTAACGAAAAAAATTCACATAACATTTCATTGCATATAAGAAAATAACCATCACTGGAAGTTAACCAATCAAATATTCTCCCTCATTTAACATATGTACCAACTTTAGCAACCATGTAACCTCAAGTTTCCGAAATATTCTATAAACCCCCCGCCCCCCCCCCCCCCCCCCCCAAATAATGGTGCTTTGAAATACCCAAGATAAGGTTTATGACCCAGAAATGTTTTACTGCAATGACAATTGGGATTAAATACCTGCAACTGCAAAATTCAAGGGAAACTTTTTTTTCGACCTATTTGTGACGTACTATGAATTGTTATCTAATTGGGAATACTTTTAATATATGGCAAATAGAGTACCCGCTAATAGAAATATCCGTGCAAATACTTTGATGAACTACTATCTAAAGAAAGAAATATTTTGCATATTTATTAAAGGGAATCATTAAAAAGAAAGAATTCTAAATTTTACGTTGCAGGAGATTCAAATTTTAAATGACGAAGTGGAGAAAAAGTAAATCTTTACTATTTAGCAGAAATAACGACAGAACAAACAGTACCAAAAAGAGAGCAAGAAAGGCTGCATGCAGAAACAAATTTTGAAGGAGAGGACAGGGCCTCGCCCCCTATGGAGCTACATATATGCTTTATGTATAGACTTTTAGCATATACCACTCCAAACAATACCTAATTTGGGCCCCCTTTTTCAAAATCCTGGATCTGCATGTTGCATGAGCAAATACAAAAAATGTGTGATGTCGTAACATTCATAAGACCACCACAAGTCATGTCGAGATGTGTCCTAAGTGAACGATAAAAGTTATGAATATCATGAATTGAGACCCTTTCTAATACATACATGTATCTTATGACATGTCCTTAAACCATCGTAAGACATGTTTCATTCATAAGATACTTTCGAAAACAATGCTTCATGTCTTGCCTTTCAATTTCCTCCTTTAATTGCAAATCCATGATAGCCTACGTGAACAGATCTACAACATTTTAAAAGTTGGAGGTATGTAAAATTAATGTGACCTGCAGTCACCTATCATTTTGCCTGCTATGACTGTAAATGGTATTTTAAATCTTTCCAATAAACAGTAATTTTAAGCGTAATACAAAGAGGATAATCAAAAGATAAAAACGGAATATCTTAAACCTTAAGTTAAAATTAAACGGCAAAAAACGCATATTATAGAGACTGTAAGAATTTATGATGTAAAGCATCGCTTTGCATATAATAACATCGTCGATTTTAATCTCAAATTTTGCCGGAATTTATATTTCTTGTAAATGACAGGCTATTCTATTGATAACCAAGAAACCTTGCACTTCAATGCAATGCATTTATTGCAAAATATTTTACCGCACATACATGCTCAATTATGTTTCCTTTAGATATTAAGATCTATCTTTTTGGTTGGGATTACATTAACTTGCGTATACACTTTTCGTAGTGCGACGGTTTTGACGTTTGGTGACTGGCAGTAACCCTTCACATAAGCTTTTATCCTCGTGCGCTCTACGATGGCTACATTAACGCGAATGGGAGAGTCGATCACGGAGAGGGACTGAATTATTCGGGTTAATGCAGAACTCGTCATACTCGTATACGAAACAATCCTGTAGATTTCGAACCTTCCATCACAAAAACTCACAGAATGCACTCATTTGCATTGGAGACCTATTAAATAATTAATAAGAAATGCTTATGCAAATATCTAGTTGTTATAAAAACCAAATCATCGTGATAATTTCATGTATGTGAACACTCCACTGAGGTGCCCGTAGACCAAGAACTTCAAGATAAGGTATAAACGATCTTTTAGATTTGAGAAAGCACAAGTATGGAATTCCCTTCCTAATGAGGCTAGAATTTAAACTTATTGATATAAATGGCATAAACATTGAAAAATAAAGAAATGAAAGACCCCCTTTACGACCCTCATATCTAGTTAGATGTCTCTGTAAACTGTCAATCTGACTAAACCAAATACCAAATATCACATATAAAGGTTAAAGTTAACTGAGTGTTTCTGATGGGTACGATTTGACAAAATAGAAAACACACTGACGTTTTCATACATCACATTATAAAGTGTATCTTCAGTATGTGTTCTTATGCGTCGGTATGAGCAGAGAATGTCTCTTGTGTGAGTTAACTTATTAGGGTCAATTTCAAATACCTTTTAGCCCTTGATTAATAACTCACACTTATGAGATTTATTATATTATAATGTTCTCGTGTGTCTGTAAGTTTCCATTATTATCAAACCCTCTACTCCATACAGCACATTTAATAGGTTTTAATTGTCTCCAGTATGTGCCTTAAATTGTCTCTTTAAAAGACATTCTACCGATCGTTCTGATACGTTAAGGGAACGACCATTTAACTTCAAGGGACCCCAGAACTCAATCCAACTTGGCAAGTCTTCCCTTTGCGATATGGGACCTAGTGGTGCAATTTCAGAGAGATCTATACACTTTCACACAAGTAATTGTCAGGAAACTACAAAAATTCTCGTTTTTGGCCCCGAATTCCTAAACTCTTGGTACCATAACCCCCAAAATCAATCCCAACCTTTCTTTTGTGGTATTGAACCGTCTTGTAAAATTTAATAGAGATCCATTCACTTAAACTAAAGTTATTGTCCTGAAACCAAATGTGTTTTCGGACAAAGCAGACGACGCAGACATCATACTAGCATTTTGAGGAACCCAAAAAAATGTTTGCGGTCGTAAAGAAAGAAAAATTCATCATTTTTTACTTGATAAAGGGGCAAAATTCTTGAATAGTAAAAGTGACACCATGATGGCATCAAAATTCAAACTTGACCTCTGTGTTTTGTTGAAACAAGTAGTTTGTATAAGTTTCATATCATTTGGTTGAGGCAAACTTATGTTAGAGAACAGAAACAAAAAAATCAGCAATTTTTCCATCTATTTTTAAAGGGGCAGAACCCTTGAACAAATGAAATGACGCCACCAAAATTCAAACTTGATCTGTGTTTAATGGTAATCAGCATTTTGAATAAGTTTCATAACATTTGGTTGAAGCAAACATATTTTTAAAAGCTAGAGAATGGAAACCAACTTTGGGACGTATGGAGGGACGTATACATGTACTGACGTACAGACGGACATGGGTAAAACTTAATGCCCCCTCCGCTAGGGTGGGGGCATGAAGGGTAAAACTTAATTCCCCTCCGCCACGATGGGGCATGACAATAAAGAATAGAGAATAATGAGGCGCTAAAATATTAAGAAAACAGAATGGTGGACAAACACAATTCAGAAAAGAGAAAAATGGCCCTTTATTAAAGAATACAGAAATGAAGGACCATCCCCCTACCAATCCAGAAATGAAGGACCATCCCCCTACCAATCCAGAAATGAAGGACCATCCCCCTACCAATACAGAAATGAAGGACCATCCCCCTACCAATCCAGAAATGAAGGACCATCCCCCTACCAATCCAGAAATGAAGGACCATCCCCTACCAATACAGAAAGGAAGGACCATCCCCCTACCAATACAGAAATGAAGGACCACCCCCCTACCAATACAGAAATGAAGGACCATCCCCCTACCAATACAGAAATGAAGGACCATCCCCTACCAATCCAGAAATGAAGGACCATCCCCCTACCAATACAGAAATGAAGGACCACCCCCCTACCAATACAGAAATGAAGGACCATCCCCCTACCAATACAGAAATGAAGGACCATCCCCCTACCAATCCAGAACACTGTAATACTATATGTTCTCATTTGTCTGTTAGTAAGTTTACATTATAACCACTACTTAATACAATACATTTATAAGTTTTTATTTAGTTATTTCCAGTATGTGTTTTAATGTGTCTTTTTAAAGCATTTCTTCTTCGCCGAGCACAGCTGGATACGACCGCAGAGTTCCAATATACATACTAATTTCCAGTATGTGTTCTCAATGTCTCATGTGTCTCTTTAAGACGTTTCTTCTACAAACAAGTCTAAACCACCTTACATCACATGTGCATGATCTATGCTGTTCGTCATAAATATGTGTCCTCTATATATAACTAAGTCACTTCTTCAAATATTTATTTGGCACAAAAAGAAAATTGATTGCATCTATGACTGTATATATTCTCGTGTGTCTATCTAAATTACAACTCTCACACAACCCTATACCCCATACATCACATTTTTAAGGTTTTCTACCAGTATAAGTTCTCATGTCTCTTTAAGTCACAACTTCCAACAAATATTTTACCACATATATAACATTTACGGAGTTTATCACACGTGTCACTGTTAACTATCACGCTTACTAAACCCTTTACAACAGTCATAAGGTTTTCTACCAGTATATGTTCTCATGTCTCTTTAAGTCACAACTTCCAACAAATATTTCACCACATATATAACATTTACGGAGTTTATCACACGTGTCACTGTAAACTATCACGCTTACTAAACCCTTTACAACAGTCATAAGGTTTTCTACCAGTATATGTTCTCATGTCTCTTTAAGTCACAACTTCCAACAAATATTTCACCACATATATAACATTTACGGAGTTTATCACACGTGTCACTGTAAACTATCACGCTTACTAAACCCTTTACAACAGTCATAAGGTTTTCTACCAGTATCTTTAAGTCATTACTTCCAACAAATATTCTACAACAAACATAACATTCACGGAGTTAATCACTTGTATGTGTTATCATGTGTCTCTGTAAACTACCAATGTGACTAAACTCTTTACTACATACATCACACTCATGAGGTTTATCACCTGTATGTGTTATCATGTGTCTCTGTAAACTACCAATGTGACTAAACCCTTTACCACATACATCACAGTCATGAGGTTTATCACCTGTATGTGTTCTCATGTGAATTTGTAAACCACAATGCTGACTAAACCCCTTACCACATTCATAACATTCATAAGGTTTATAACCTGTATGTATTCTCATGTGAATCTGTAAATTACCAAGCTGACTAAATCCTTTACCACATACATCACAGTCATAAGGTTTATCACCTGTATGTGTTCTCATGTGACTCTTTAAATTACCAATCTGAATAAACCGTTTACCACATACATCACAGCCATAGGGTTTATCACCTGTATGTGTTCTCATGTGACTCTGTAAATTACCATGCTGACTAAACCCTTTACCACATAACTCACAGTCATAAGGTTTATCTCCAGTATGTGTAATCATGTGTACCTTTAGCTCATCACTTCGAGAAAATTCACTAGCACAAACATCACATTTATAAGGTGTTTCACCAGTATGTCTTCTCATGTGTCTTTTTAGGTCATCACTTCTAGAAAATTTACTGGCACAAACGTCACATTTATGAGGTGTTTCACCAGTATGTCTTCTCATGTGTCTTTTTAGGTCATCACTTCTAGAAAATTTACTGGCACAAACGTCACATTTATGAGGTTTTTCACCAGTATGTGTTATTACATGTCTCTTTAAGTCTACACCTTGAATAAATGCTCTAGCACAAACATCACATTTATGCCGTTTTTCACTTGTATGTGTTCTCACGTGTCTCTTTAAGTGACTAATTTGACAAAATTCTCTAGCACAAACATCACATTTATGAAGTGTTTTACCAAGCTGCGTGTTTATAAGTTGTCTCTGTAAAGTACCATTGATTGTGACTAAATCCTCTCCTCCGTCATACATCTTATTGATAATGTTTATCTCCATATGTGAGTTCTTCAACGACTCTATAAGGAACAAAAAAAATAATGACATATTATATACCTTTTGATACTTTCCTACACATGACATATAAAATATCTAGTTTGACATTCTCTGCATTTATATATCTGTTTTAGGTAATTCTAATTCCATACTAGTATAAAATATATGCCTACAACATGTACAAGACGTTCTGTGCGTATACTGCCTCATTGATGTATAACTCATATCTTTTTTATTCATCAGGACAAAAATGTTGCTCAATGCATGTCAACAGTATCTACATACATACATAATACATAAACCGTTTACGCAAAGATGTGTCTCGCCTGTCTGAAGAAAAAAATCAGAAATGACGATTCTGATGAACAGCAAAACTGCAAATTAACATGGATTTGCTGGACCGTGACATAGCTATAGGGATAGGACCTTAAAATAGTTATCAAACTGAGGTGTACTGATCATTCTGATACTGATAGTAATGGACCATGAACTCAGGACAGGACCTCAAAAGAGTCAACAAACTGAGATGTACCGATACTGATAGTAATGGACCATGAACTAAGGACAGGATCTCAAAAATAATCAACAAACTGAGATGTACTGATACTGATAGCAATGGACCATGAACTAGGGACATAACCTTAAAAGGGTCAACAAACTGAGATGTACCGATACTGATAGTAATGGACCATTAACTACGGACAGGACCTCAAAAGGGTCAACAAACTGAGTTGTTACGATACTGATAGTAATTAACCATGAACTAGGGACAGGTCCTCAAAATGGTCAATAAATTGGGATGTACCGATACTGATAGTAATGGACCATGAACTAGGGACAGGTCCTCAAAATGGTCAATAAATTGGGATGTACCGATACTGATAGTAATGGACCATGAACTAGGGAAAAGAACTCAAAAGAGTCATCAAACTGAGATGTACCGATACTGGTAGTAATGGACCATCATATAGGGAGAGTTCCTCAAAATAGTCAACAAACTGAGATGTACCGATACTGATAGTAATGGACCATGGGAAGGGACAGGACCTCAAAATAGTCAACAAACTGAGATGTACTGATTCTGATAGTAATGGACCATGGAAAGGGACAGGAACTCAATATAGTCAACAATCTGAGATGTACTGATACTGATAGTAATGGACCATGAACTAGGGATAAGAACTCAAAAAAGTCAACAAACTGAGATGTACTGATTCTGATAGTAATGGACCATGAACTAGGGACATGACCTTAAAAGAGTCAACAAACTGAGATGTACTGATACCGATAGTTATATACAATGGACTAGGGACAGGACCTCAAAATAGTCAATAAACTTAGATGTACTGATACTGATAGTAATGGACCATGAACTAGGGACTGGAACTCAAAAGAGTCAACAATCTGAGATGTACTGATACTGATAGTAATGGACCATGAACTAGGGACAGGACCTCAAAATAGTCAACCAATTAAGATGTACTGATACTGATAGTAATGGACCATTAACTACGGACAGGACCTCAAAAGGGTCAACAAACTGAGTTGTAACGATACTGATAGTAATTAACCATGGACTAGGGACAGGACCTCAAAAGAGTCATCAAACTGAGATGTACCGATACTGGTAGTAATGGACCATGAACTACGGACAGGACCTCAAAATTGTCAATAAACTGGAATGTACCGATACTGATAGTAATGGACCATGAACTAGGGAAAAGACCTCAAAAGAGTCATCAAACTAAGATGTACCGATACTGATAGTAATGGACCATGAACTAGGGAAAGGATCTCAAAAGAGTCATCAAACTGAGATGTACCGATAATGATAGCAATGGACCATGAACTAGGGACAGGACCTCAAAAGAGTCAACAAACTGAGATGTACCGATACTGATAGTAATGGACCATGATATAGGGAGAGGTCCCCAAAAGAGTCAACAAACTGAGATGTACCGATTCTGATAGTAATGGACCAAGGGAAGGGACAGGATATCAAAATAGTCAACAAACTGAGATGTACTGATACCGATAGTAATAGACCATGAACTAGGAACAGGACCTCAAAAGAGTCATCAAACTGAGATGTACCGATAATGATAGCAATGGACCATGAACTAGGGACAGGACCTCAAAAGAGTCAACAAACTGAGATGTACCGATACTGATAGTAATGGACCATGATATACGGAGAGGTCCCCAAAAGAGTCAACAAACTGAGATGTACCGATTCTGATAGTAATGGACCAAGGGAAGGGACAGGATATCAAAATAGTCAACAAACTGAGATGTACTGATACCGATAGTAATAGACCATGAACTAGGAACAGGACCTCAAAAGAGTCATCAAACTGAGATGTACCGATAATGATAGCAATGGACCATGAACTAGGGACAGGACCTCAAAAGAGTCAACAAACTGAGATGTACCTATACTGAAAGTAATGATCCATGATATAGGGAGAGGGCCTCAAAATAGTTAACAAACTGAGATGTACCGATACTGGTAGTAATCAATGGTAAATAATGGACCATGAAATAGGGACAGGACCTCAAAATAGTGAACAAACTGAGATGTACCGATACTGATAGTAATGGACCATGATATAGGGAGAGGTCCCCAAAAGAGTCAACAAACTGAGATGTACCGATTCTGATAGTAATGGACCAAGGGAAGGGACAGGATATCAAAATAGTCAACAAACTGAGATGTACTGATACCGATAGTAATAGACCATGAACTAGGAACAGGACCTCAAAAGAGTCATCAAACTGAGATGTACCGATACTGGTAGTAATGGACCATGAACTACGGACAGGACCTCAAAATGGTCAATAAACTGGAATGTACCGATACTGATAGTAATGGACCATGAACTAGGGACAGGGCCTCAAAATAGTGAACAAACTGAGATGTACCGATACTGATAGTTATGGACCATGAACTATGGCAATCCTTTAAAAAGGTCAACAATCTGAGATGTACTGATACTGATAGTAATGGACCATGAACTAGGGACAGGACCTCAAAAGAGTCAACAATCTGAGATGTACTGATACTGATAGTAATGGACCATGAACTAGGGACAGGACCTCATAAGAGTCATCAAACTGAGTTGTATCGATAATGATAGTAATGGACCATGAACTAGGGACAGGACCTCAAAATAGTCAACCAACTAAGATGTACTGATACTGATAGTAATGGACCATGAACTAGGGACAGGACCTCAAAAGAGTCAACAATCTGAGATGTACTGATACTGATAGTAATGGACCATGAACTAGGGACAGGACCTCAAAATAGTCAACCAACTAAGATGTACTGATACTGATAGTAATGGACCATGAACTAGGGACAGGACCTCAAAAGAGTCAACAATCTGAGATGTACTGATACTGATAGTAATGGACCATGAACTAGGGACATGACCTCAAAATAGTCAACCAACTAAGATGTACTGATACTGATAGCAATGGACCATGAACTAGGGATAGGAACTCAAAATAGTCAACAAACTGAGATGTATTGATACTGAGAGTAATGGACCATGAACTAGGGATAGGAACTCAAAATAGTCAACAAACTGAGATGTACTGATACTGATAGTAATGGACCATGGACTAGGGACAGGACCTCAAAATAGTCAACAAACTGAGATGTACTGATACTGATAGTAAATGGACCATGAACTAGGGATAGGAACTCAAAATAGTCAACAAACTGAGATGTACCGATACTGGTAGTAATCAATAGTAAATAATGGACCATTAAATGGGGATAGGAACTCAAAATTGTCACCAAACTGAGATGTACTGATACTGATAGTAATGGACCATGAACTAGGGATAGGAACTCAAAATTGTCATCAAACTGAGATGAACCGATACTGATAGTAATCGACAATATACTAGGGACAGGATCTCAAAATAGTCAACAAACTGAGATGTACTGATACTGATAGTAATGGACCATGAACTAGGGACAGGAACTCAAAAGAGTCAACAATCTGAGATGTACTGAAACTGATAGTAATGGACCATGAACTAGGGACAGGACCTCAAAATAGTCAACAAACTGAAATGTACTGATACTGATGATGCTGATAGTAATGCAACTGGAAAATGTAATCGTCTATCACAAGTAATTACTTTTAAGCTAACTTAAGCAGAAAACTTAATATTAAAAATTGATTATAATTAAAAGATGTTGAACCATGACCTAAGGGACAGGGCCTTCAAATGGTTGTTTAACTGATATGTACTGATAGTAATGTAACTTTATATAAAATACCATTGATCATGTTGATATAGATCTACCACAATTAATTCCTATCAAACTTACATAAGCAGAAAAACTTAATTTTAAAAATTGCTTATTAATTGAAAGACACTCACTGGACAATGACCCAGGGGACAGGGCCTAAATATAGTTGTCAAACTACTATGCATGGATAGGTATACAAGTTTATAGAATATATCATTGATTTATCACAATTAGTTCCTTTCAAACTATCTTTAGCAGAAAAATCAACATTGAAGACTGCTAATAAATTCAGTTACTGGGCCATGACCTAGGACAGTGTTGAGTGATCAATTTGAAAACACATCACACAGTATAGCTGACTTATATAAACTCTGAAACCAAATTTCAGAAATCCTTGTATTGTAGTTCCTGAGAAAAATGTGACGAAAAATATTCATGGCACAGATGGACGGATGGACGGACGGATGGACAGACAGAGGTAAAACAGTATGCCCCACTTTTTATAGAGCGGGGGTATAAAAAAACAGTATATCCCAACTTTTTCAAAGCAAGGTATATTCATAATTGATTGAAAAATGCTATAGCTACTACCTATGTTTCAAACACACTTTTAAACTCATTAAAGTTTTATTACATTATGCATGTTATCAATTAAAAGGGCACTAGCTACGAGATACATAAAAAATTTAAATTATGATTTTTTTTTGTTCAATCATTAACCTGATTAATGAAAGTGAAATAGTGAAATAATAATTCGCTTTAAGCAGCCAGTATGGTTCAATTTTGTCAAAAAAGGCTAAGAAACTTCGATGATGAATTATTCACTTGCAAGTGAATAATTCGACCTCATTGAATCTGTATTCATGTGATCTTCAATTATACCCCTTAGCTAGAGATGGTTTCTGCATGATTGATGTTTGTTAGGTTATTTTAAAGAAAAGAATGTCAACATTGAAAGTGCAACAAAGCTAGGTTAATCATTTGATTGACTGATTCGATCCACAAACAATCATTCTTATACATTGTTATGCAGGTTAAATAAAAAATTAACTTATTTTTTAACCTTACATCTAAAATCAGACAGACATAGAAAAATCCATTTGCACAAGGTCCATATAATATATATTAAATAATAATAATCAATTTTATTTTATTATTGTGTCACATACTGATTGTACATTATACAACATGTACATGATGTACAATGACATAAAAAATATATACATTAAAACAATCGATACCCAGCCATTGAGTTGGCTTATGAGACACATTTTTACAAAACATTTCACATTTATATATATATATATGTACATACATGACATATAACATTTCCTAAAATTTGTTTTTGTACAATTTCAAAAAGATTTTAAATAAATATAAATTCAATTAATAAATTAAAATAATGAATAATATAAATAAAAATTATTTTTATATATTTCATTTAAATATTACATTTTACATGTTTTACATGACCTTAAAAGTCAGTCAGGGGTACTACTTGTACAAGTCATCTTTATTTATTTGAATAAGTGAAAAAAATATACTTATATTAGTTAATTATAATGTTTGAATAATCTCCCAGTAATTTTCTCAAAAATTCACTAGTATAAAGTGAATTATTTTTACAATCCCACAAAATTCTCAAGTTTTGAGATGTAAAAACATGCCTTTAATGATTTTTCCAGGTTAGCTCATAATTTTTTATTAGAGTTCAATGTTTCATCTCATTAATTCAACAAAGAAACTGATTGTGCAGATTTTAAGTATTTGTGCAAGGCCTTCAGAAATTACTCCTTGGGGGCTTGTAAATCAGTAGTGTTCTGAAGATAACAGACAAATGGGATTTTCATTGTCCATGAAATTACACTCAAATGATTGGTAAAGACATCTGCAAAGGGCAGACAATTCAAAATTCTATTAGAGCAAAGAAATCCTATGAATTCAGGAAAAGAAGATAGGATGACTTTTTCACTTATATAAGTAAAAAAATCTGAATATCTAAGGGACATAACTTTGCCATTTATTTTTTTACCTATGGCACCCATAGGTAAACAAAATAAAAATGGCTAAGTTATTTTTCTATGACGTCATATTTTGAGGGACCATGCATATTTAAAGTGACCCTTAGCAATGCTTAGTGGTGGAATGATTAAAAAAGATACTTGTATGAAACTAGATATCACTGGAATCAGAATTTTCTCTAGTTTATAATGAAATAAAAATAAAGTGTACTTTTAATATATTAAAAAAGTTCCATCCAAAGAACATGGGGAAAAAAAAATGCCAAATCTGAACATAAAAAACCTGAAATCAGGTCATGCGCTGCACAGTGCATACCCATGAAGACATGATACAGGCACATTTTACATAATCAAAACTGTATGAAATTCATAGGGTCCGAGTACACAGTTATTTCGTAGTGCATTTCTTTTAGACAATAAATGGAAATTAAAAAAATCCCACCTGCGCTTTCTCAATAATATTTTTACAGTGTGTTGTACTACTTTTGGGACAAATTATATCAAAATTATAGAAAACTTCATCGGCTCTAACTCAAAATATGGACAATTTCATGTTAAGGGGGTCTTCAAATCTTTTGACAGCTTCCGAAGTGCTAATTTTTAACATTTTTCAGCCGGACCAAATCACTACTTTACTTTAAAATTCATGACCCAAATTTTTTTACAGTGTAATTTCACCCCCCTACTTACTATTTGAGTTATAAAACATGGAGAAATAAATTTGGAAGGGGTATAAAAAAGATCGACAAGTAACACACTGTCCACACTAGGGACTATATTCGTGGACAACGAAAATCAAAGGACGATAACTGTGTACCCGGACCTAATAGGGTAGAAAAAGTTGACCAATCTTAATGAAACTTGGTATGACCAAAGCTTATTAAATTATAAGACTGCTTACAAAGTTTCATGGCAATAGGATATATATTATAGACAATATGACTAATTCTATATTCAACATTGCATGTTAAATTTAGACGTTAAAATTGAAAATTTTCAACTATCAACATTTGGGGCTTAAAAAATTAAAATATTGCAAAAAAATACTTTTGAAATGCCTTAATATATAATATATTATGTATTAAAAGCAATAGAGTACTCATTTGGTTTAACAGACTTATCATAATTATTAAAAAGTCAAATTTATATGAGCCTGTGGCTAAAAATGGAGGTTTTCCAATGAAGGGGGGCCTTACATGAAGATGTAATATTTTCCAGCAATTTTAAATTTGTAAAGCTTTTTGGTTATAAATAATCCTTACATATGTATTTAATGTACTTTAAATGGAAAGAAAACTTACAAATAACATATCACATTAGTTTAAAAGGGTCTTAGGCCAAGTAAGACAGAAAATAATTTAAGGTCAATTTAGGCCGTATCACATATTTACATTTAAAAATGCATATTGAAGCTATAGGAAATAAAATTTTGTGTCTTTTCTATCATTTCTATACTCAGGAGACATGGTACAATAAATCTGAGCACAAAAAGACTCTTGCATTCAACTTTTTTTGCAGACAGTATGGTCTGATACAAAGATTTTTCACTTTTTAGTGAAAAACATGCATGCAATTTTAGTCTCAACAGGCTTATATTTGAACCACTTGCTATCCTACAGAAGAAAGGAAAGATATTATGTGACATAAAACAGGTACAAAAGACTTTGTTAAGTGCTTTTTATACAAATTTAGTGAGGTCTTTATAATGGACTTCAACTTTTATGTTCCAAGCTCCTCACATTTAACTTGATCCAAACAGGGCGTTAGACGAGGATCATATATACAACACATTTTGCACATATTGTCCGAGATAATCTTCTTTTCTGTAGATTCAGAGTTCACAAATGAGTAATACAACTGGATTGAAGCATAGAAACACAAATATTGACACATAAAAACCTGTCAGATAGAAAGTGAGAATGCCACTTATGCATCAAAATTGAAAAAGCTATGAAATGCTTATTTTGACCATAAAATGTCAAAATTGGTCATTTTTGCAGAAATTCTATCAAATAAAAGTTTAAATCCTTTAGTTTTATGCTATTTGATAAATTGACACCATCAAATCATTCAGGGAAGTTGCCAAAGTACAGATTCTATATTTCCTGATTTCACCTCTTAGGTCCGAGTACACAGTTATTTCGTAGTGCATTTCTTTTAGACAATAAATGGAAATTAAAAAAATCCCACCTGCGCTTTCTCAATAATATTTTTACAGTGTGTTGTACTACTTTTGGGACAAATTATATCAAAATTATAGAAAACTTCATCGGCTCTAACTCAAAATATGGACAATTTCATGTTAAGGGGGTCTTCAAATCTTTTGACAGCTTCCGAAGTGCTAATTTTTAACATTTTTCAGCCGGACCAAATCACTACTTTACTTTAAAATTCATGACCCAAATTTTTTTACAGTGTAATTTCACCCCCCTATTTACTATTTGAGTTATAAAACATGGAGAAATAAATTTGGAAGGGGTATAAAAAAGATTGACAAGTAACACACTGTCCACACTAGGGACTATATTCGTGGACAACGAAAATCAAAGGACGATAACTGTGTACCCGGACCATAGGTTTTTACCTGGCCTTTCAAAAAAATCTCGTTTCAGGGCACGGTCTCCTGCTTAGAAAAGAGCTACAGTGGTATTTCAATCATTCAAACTGTTTTAATTGAAAGCTAATAAACTAATTTTTACAATCAAATACAAAAAACATGATACTTTTTCATCAATTAGGTAAATAAACAGGGGTTTCCCTCCATAGTTATTTTTAGTCAGGGAATAACCCCTAGTTTTTTTATAAGAAACTGTTTATAGCACCCTATACAAGTAAATAAAATTCACTTGTATACTATAAGTATCCTACAAATTTACTTATATAAGTATAATAATATTCCTTCTTCAAGTAAATAAAAAATATTTGTACAAGTAGTACCCCTGACTGAAAGTAGTAAAGTTAAAAGGTTACTAAAAACTATAAAAATTAGTACATTGTACATGTTGTCATGGTTGTATCTCAAACTAAAAATAACATTCGCCTCACATGTCTCATAAAAAAAAATTAACAATACTTTTGCTTAAAAAATGCTTGAATTACATGAATTACATGAATTACATGAATTACAATTCATCATTTCAACTAATTTCTGATCATTGTCTAAAATTATACTAGCAAAATTTTCAATATAATTTGAACATTCAGAAAAAATAAAATCCATCTCAAGTCATAAAGAGAACAATTATAAAAAAGTGTTTTTCAGATTCAACTCAATTGTTGGTACAAAGCACAAAGTCTGTTATGAACTGGAATTAGCAGCCTGGCATATCTTCCGGTTTCGATGGCTAGCAGTAGCGATCTCGCAAGTTACAGAGCCATAACGCGTTTGCACATATTCAATATATCTATTAAATTTATGTTTATATCGTGTAATCGAGACCGTATGTTGTTTTTGGGGTCATCTCGATAGTTAATTAGATGGTGCCTAAGACTAAAATACACACAAAACGAAGCTACATATTATCGAGCGCATGCCCTGTAAATATGTTTATTTTAGACTTTTTATAATTTGAATAAATGTTTTACATTTGTTATAAATCTAATATGAGAATTTGAGTCAAATCGGTGAACATGAATTTGACATGTAAGACACCTACATGTAGTGCCCCTTTAACAGCTCGACAAATTTCATTTAAAAAGTTTTCTATCTATAAGGGATCGAGCTACCATTTGATTTTTATGGGGGGACTAGGATGAAAAATTTTGTCCTGCATTTTTTTTTAGTTGTAATCTCTGTCCTGCCTTTTTATTTTTCACTCTATTAGGTCCTGGCTTTTTTTTTATTAGTTTATCCTAATTTTGTTTACATAAATTGTCATCCTGCCTTTTTTTTTGCCAATTTGCTCATCCTGCCTTTTTGTTTAACTCAAAACTCCTGTCCTGCCTTTTTATTTCAAATTTTATCCTAGCCCCTCTCCCATAAAAATCAAATGGTAGCTCCCTAAGTACTTGTACAGTTTAGATGAATATCATTCTCCAACTTGGTTAAATGTATAAAATATTCCGTTTGCACATGTTGCAGGGTAAAATGATTCTTTTTTAGTAATGACAATTTTCAAGACTAAATTACGTGAAAGATGACAGACTGCACCACTGTGGGCTATTCTTTGCATTTTCTTTTAAGAGGAGTGTATTTTCCCATAGAACATGTACACCGTGTATTAGGTCACCAAAGTTAATATAAATATGAATTTGATTAGATTATGTTGTATGGTATCCTCTGTTTGGTTTTTTTTTACATTCTTATTAAAGAACGAGTTTTTCAACATGTTCAAATACCGCACCAAACAACAATTATAGACTATGAATAGATTTCCATAACGGCAGTAATGCATCTTCCTTTGTCAGACTATTGGGGTGTTGGACTACTGGGCTGTCAGACCAAATGGTGTTGAAACTAATGGGGCTTTGGACTACTGGGCTGTCAGACCAATTGGTTGTTGAAACTAATGCCATTGGGGCGTTGGACTAGTAGTGGGGTGTCTGAATATTTGTGCTGTGATGAGTCAAGGTTTTTTATCATCGTTGAAGTTTCTACATCATTTGAACTTTGGTGGATAGTTTACTTGTCTCATACAAAAAAATTATGTAATTTTGCTGTCTGACATAAGACATCATATAACCTATTTACAGTCTTGATTTAGCAAATGTAAGTCTGTACAAGTGGATTCTAGCTTCTTAGTTTTCACGTTATAAACAGTATTAAGTGTACCAATACATTTTTTCACTCCGGTTTGTAAAAATAAGAAAAATCGTTAACTTACTCGGTCTAATTTACAGGGCATATTTTGGTCGAGGGAATGAGACCAACGTTATCATTCTTTGTACATGTCCATTACATAATGTGTAAGTTCCGCCTCTAGCAGGAGCACTACCGGTAGAAATTTCGTACCTTACCCGTTTCGTACCTCCGCCATTTCATACCCGAAATTACTATTTCGTACCGAAGATTCACCATTTCGTACCATATCGACCAAATGCATCTACGATTTCGTACCTCATGGACTTAAAACATGTTTACTATTTCGTATCATATATTTGTAGATGTTCTAACTAATTTTAAGACTCTGGCTGTCAGTTAATTTAAAACTATGAACTCACACCACATTAATTATGTTGATCACTAGTATGTCTCTCTCTGAGTTCGGGCTGTAAGAAAAAAGTTGAGAACTTTAAAATAAACTACATTAAGGGACCGGTCATTATTTATCTCCCAAAGGGGGGGGGGGGCAAAAAGTAGGGGGGGGGGGGGGGGGGGGTCATGAAAAAAATTGAATCTGATAGAGGGGGGTCATTCTTTTTCAGGTTAATCAAGTAGGGGGGTCATGATTTTATTGGCCATAGATTCATTAATCGCCATATACCATGATCATAGACTATACATGTATAGTTGTTTGGGCCCTTCAGAGCTAACTTGTCTCCTAGTTTGACTCTTTCACAAATATCAACATGATCAAACTGTCACTATCAGTGATCTAGCTAGAGCTAGGCACTTTACTCTTTGACTAATTTTACTGTCAAGCGACTAATGAATATTACCAAAAAATGTGCAAAATTAGTCACTTTTCTTATGTTTTTCTTGGCCATGATGTTATAGGACTAAGAAACTAGGAATAGAGACTATAAAATTCACCACAGCAAAAGAAGAGTAGACTTTGCTTTTTGAAGGTGACACCATTTTTATTTTTCAAGATGAACTCATATATTTTACAAACTGTTGTTTTATGTGTACAAAAAATATTCTATAAAGACATTTTCAAAGCATTTTCTCTTTATTTTTATTCCATATCTTAAATATACCTCATATAGATTTCCAATATAAATAAATATATGATTGATTTGTTCATTGTTGAATGAGCGACAATGTGGAAATTATAGTGAAATTTATAATACAAGAAATTATTGAAAGGCCAGGAAAAGCTTCATTTCAACATCTCTTACTTGAAAAAAGACATCCTGATAGACATTCTGTATGAATACAATAAAAAGTAATGCTCAGATATCAAACAAAGTTCAAATTTTTTACTCTTTAAAGCTGTAAATGACAAAATCATAATTGAATACTAGTAACCAACTAAACTCCAATTAGTTTTGAGTTTGACGAAATGATGCATATCATTGGATGAATACCGAGCTAATTAAAATTAAATATGCCACTTTTTAAAGTCTGATTTTATATAAAATATATTGGAAATTTTGACATTTTGAAAATACTTTTAGTCTAAGATACTGTATGCATTTAATTGTTTGGGAAAAAAAACTTTGGTGTTGGAATCTTCACTATATATGAATATTTTGTTTAACTTTATAAGATTTGCACTTCACATATATGATACCGGTATACTGTCTAATGATTTTTTTTTATATAGAACAATTCTCAGTGGCGGATCCAGAACTTTTCATAAGGGCTGACTGACCTAAGGGGGGGGGGGGGGGGGGGGGGGGGGTGGGCTCTAGTCATGCTTCAGTGATTCCCTATATAATCAACCAAATTTTTCCCACGAAAGAGGGGGGGGGGGGCGGGCCCCACAGCCCCCCTTTGGATCCGCCTATGACTCTATTACCGGTATATTAAAGGGTATTTTCAATAAAAAATACAAAATTTGTGATATGAAATAGCAATCAAAATGATGATTTAATATTATTATGGTTTTATAATAATATTTTAATATAAACTAATTGTTGATATTATAGTACATTACATTTGTATTTATGGCAAAAATTCTCGACTCTATTTCATCAAACAATGGGCATTTGGCTTGTTAAAGACTGTGGAGTTACATCAGGGTATCCTTCTATCGGATGTTGTCCTCAATGCATTCTCTGTGTATGTGTATTAAAATACCTAACTAGGAATATTAGCAACATATGATAATTGAATCATTTGAAACAGTTCAACTATAATCAGAAAAGAGAAGGGGGGTCAAAAGCTTTTATGTAGTTGAAAGAGGGGGGTTAAATTGTTTAACACATTTTGAAAGGGGGGGGGGGGGTCAATCATATTTTAACATTTCAAATTTACATTTTGCCAGCCCCCTGGAGATACATAAGGACAGATCCCTAAAAGTTCGATCCTAATCATGTATAGTGGGGGTCTGGATGGGGTTTGCAGAACAGAAAATACTGGGCAAACAGTGTAGAATAAATAGCTAAAAAAAATAAAGAAAAAATGCGCCAAAACAATTTAAGAAAAGGAAATAATTGGGTGGTAAAATATAAAGAAAAGAGAAAAATAGGCCATATGTATACCTATTACTGGACTTCCGATTGTATGTATTGTTACAATGTAATTTGTTTTCGTCCTGAACATGCGTAAACTTTTTTGCCACTGGACAACTATACAACCAATTAATCAGTCCTTGTTAAAGAAACACTCTTCATGGAATTACATGCTTAACAGATGCATGCTAAAATGCTTTTTAAATCATTTTAATTCATTTTCAGTGTATGTTCAATTGTGTATATTTGTCTTTTGATTGAGTTAAGCCATTTTAATTGATATTTTATAATGTAAAATTGAGAATGGAAATGGGGAATATGTGTCTTCCTATGTTGTGATGTTACACTATTGTTTCAGGTAAGGATGAAGGTTGGTACCTATAAAAACGTTTAAACCCGCTGCATTTCTTTACACCTGTCTTAAGCCAGGAACATGATGTTCAGTAGTTGTCTTTTGTTGATGTGGTTCATAAGTGGTTCTCGTTTCTTGTTTTTTTATACAAATTAGACCGATTGTTTTCCCGTTTGAATGGTTTTACTCTAGGCATTTTCATGACCCTTTATAGTTCGATGTCCGGTGTGAACCAAGGCTCCGTGTTGAAGTCCGTACTTTGACCTATGATGGTTTACTTTTACAAATTGTGACTTGGATGGAGAGTTGTCTCATTGGCACTCATACCACATCTTCTTATATCTGTTTTATCGCTTATGTCTATACCAGTTAATCTATATTCATATTAAGGAACCACAAGGGTTACTAGGGAAAATAAATATGATATGTCTATACCAGTTAATCTATATTCATGTTAAGGAACCACAAGGGTTACTAGGGAATATAAATATGATATGTCTATACCAGTTAATCTATATTCATGTTAAGGAACCACAAGAGTGATTAGGGAATATAAATATGATCACTGTTAGTCTTCTTCCGATCGTCAGTAAAACCATTGACAAAGTAGGATGTAAAGAGAGTACAAGGCTCTCTGCAAATTAGGGACCCTTATATTGTCTAAAATTCCGTGCATATCCAATTTACCATTGGAAGTCCAAATTTCCATTATGGACGACCCCTATTACTGGACTTTCTTGTAGTATGTGTTTTCATAATGTAATTTATTCTCGTCCTGAACATGCGTAAACTATTTGCCACTGGACAGTCAGCAACTATACAAACAAGTAAGGAAACACCCTTTATGATAGTACACCCCCTTAACATGAAATGGTAGCTCCCTTATGTAACAAAGTGGTGAGTTTTGGAAAAAATCTATGTAAATTAAGTTTTTTTTTATCCTATATAGAACTTTTGAAGTGATCCGTAAAGGGTATCTACGATTTAGACAAAAACATACGACTTTTTTTGGTTCAATTTTTAATAAAAGCAGATTTTGAAATATTTCGTTTGTCCCAAATTTGCAAAAAAATAAGCTCAAAAACATCGCCGCGGTGTATTATTTACTTGCAACATGTTTAAGGCCTCACTGTAACTTTGAGTTTAAGAACATAAATAAAAGCGCTGTTCCTTTCTTTTTTGTGTCTTTTACTGTGTCCATACTGATTGTGTGTCATGGATATCATATGATAGACAACCCATATCCTTTCATTTCTATTATGATAGCCAGTTTTCCCGCCAAATATTTGTGTCTCTCTCTAGGAACTCTGTCTTCCCCCACCAACAAATCTTGGCCACCACGATATAGCCACGAGTAACGAAAGTGGCGTTTAACTCCAAAAATCAATCAGTCAACCATGCATTCGTAATCGAAGTGCTTCTGAACCTTGATGGCAAAGATTGCCATTACAACGTAATTGGAATTTACAATGTAAACATTTTTGTATTGGAAGTTATCTTCCCCTGTTTGAAATTGTAGTTGAATCAGTTCTAGAACGGATCAATGCATAACTTATCTCGTCAAGGGTCATTATTAAACACATCAATACAACTTACGGTATCTCGTCAAGTGTCAGAATAAAACACATAAACACAACTCAAGGTACATTGTACCTAGTCAAGTATCATGATTTAACATATCAACACAACTTACGGTATCTCGTCAAGTGTCATAATCAAACATATCATCACAACTTTAAAAGGTATTTCGTCAAGTATTATGCTTAAACACATCAAGACAACTTAAGGTATTTGTATCTCGTCAAGTATCATGATTAAACACATCAACATCATTTTGTTATTTGAATATATGATTTTATTATTGATAAAACGCATGACAGCATATGGACTGGAAAGGATCCAAGTAATCGAAGAAATAACATATAATTATTCAAATTTTCATGTAACATTGACGTGTTGGTATATGACTCTATACATAACAAATTTGAAAGCATTTCCCAAATAACATATCTGTATATATAAAACGGTTAAACAACACCAGAGTGTTTCTGAAATGTAAGATTCTAAAAAAAACCAACAACAATAGAATTGAGAATGGAAATGGGGAATATGTCAAAGAGACAACCCGATCAAATAGCAGATAACAGCTACTTCATGTTAGTACATCCAATTCGAAGAGTTTCTCTAGTATGCTTTTTTTTATGTGTATGGGTTATTATTTTAAATAATGTTTAGCCCATGATTAAAACCTCACGGTATATGTTCACATGTATCTGCCAGTTTCCATTATTATAGAATCTCATACTAAATAAAACACATCCAAAAAGGCTGATAATTATTTCCAGTATATGTTCTCATGCGTAACTGTATCTCTTTTAAAATACATGTCTTCTATCACAACTTTCAGCTAATACATCATATTTATGATGTTTGTCACAAGTATGTCATGTATGTGTTCTCTGTTAGTCCCTTCTGCCAATATTTTTAGCACAACTAGAGTCCCTTACAAGCCTGTATTGCTTCAACAAAAGCCACTTTTTTTGTAAAAATCATCTGAAAGGGAGATAAGTGACCGTATAACTCTATTTCAGGGATGTTGACGTATTTGTAGATCTTATCCTAGTGATAACTTTTCCCTTTTAATAAAGTTGATATATCTATAACAGTTTTTAAGATAATAGACAAAAATGCAAAACATTCGAAAATAATTTTTTTGAAGGAGCAATAATAAGGTGTCGACTGAAAAAAAAATCGTCGGCTAAGGGCAATAATTCCTATAAGAGGTCGACTATCGATTCATTATCAAAAAAAGAACAGCATAATTCCGTTTTAAACATAGCCGCCTAAACGTGAACACATCACAGAATCTTCCAGATTTTCTGCGTACCAAGTTGATGAGTCCCACTTTGAAACGCATGTACAGTCGCAACTTCGTTTTTGTCCTTTAGCCAATAGACCACTTTCGAGTTATGTGCTTCACCGGAAAAGTTCGTCAATTATTCTTTATGACTTCATTTACTAGATAGAGGAGACCGCTTGTATTCCTGCACTATTAAAGCTCATCAAGCATCTTTGTCGCCGTCATTATGCAGGCTAATCTAGAAATAATGTTTGTTACGTAGAGCCTGTACAAAATCATAATTCCCTAATGACAGCATGCAGTTATCAATTGTAATGATTTAATTTGCAGAATAATTCGTGCAATATAGTATCATATTTTTTCACCCGCTTTGCTTAACATCGGAAGGAAGTGGCAATGCCATTAACGCATTAATGACATAGTTTTTAACGGAAATGCAACGAACTCAAAAGTGGTCTATTGAGAGGCGCATGGACAATAAGATATATAATTAATAGCACTTATGGATGAATTTAAACTTTGTAACACAATGAACAAGAGAAAAGTTCTGGATGATGAATCCCATTTCTTTTTATTATGTAAAATGAATAATGATTAAAGACTCGTCTTTCATAGGCGGATCCAGCCATTTTTAAAGGAGGGGGGGGGTTCCAACTATAGGTCCCCATTTCAAATGCATTGACCCTCTTTTTCCCCTGGATCCGCCAATGTCTTTCTTAATGATTTCAAAACTCAATATAAAATATTTCTGACAATAAAATGAATTATATTTTAAATCCAAAATCGTTTATGAGTTTTATCCCCAGTAAGTATTCCAATGTGTCTCTGTAAACTAGCATCATGACTAAACCTTTTACCGCATACATCACAGTCATCTCCAGTAAGTATTCCAATGTGTCTCTGTAAACTAGCATCATGACTAAACCTTTTACCGCATACATCACAGTCATGAGATTCATCTCCAGTATGTTTTCTCATATGTCTCTTTAAGTTACTACCTCGAGAAAATTCCATAGCAAAAAAATCACATGTATGAGATTTTTCGCCAGTATGTGATTTCATGTGCCACATAAATCACAGGTATAAGGTTGTGTTCTCATCTGTCTCTTAACATTCTGCCCAAACCCTGCATGTACAACATACATCACAGTCAAAGGGTTAATCGCCTGTATGTGTTCTCATATGTCTCTGTAAACAACTAAGATGACTAAACCCTTTGCCACATGCATCACAGTCATGAGGTTTATCAACTGTATGTGTTCTCATGTGGCTCTGTAAATTACCAAGCTGACTAAACCGTTTACCACATACACCACAGTCATGAGGTTTGTCACCGGTATGTGTCCTCATGTGACTATGTAAACTACGAAGTCGGTTGAACCGTTTTCCACATACATCACAATCTTGAGGTTTATCGCCTGTATGTATTCTCGTGTGTCTCTGTAAAGTATTTCGCTGAATAAACCCTTTACCACATACATCACACTCATGAGGTTTATCACCTGTGTGTATTTGCATATGTCTCTGTAAACTAGCAGGTTGACTAAATCCTTTACCGCATACATCACAGTCATGAGATTCGTCTCCAGTATGTATTTTCATGTGTTTCTTTAAGTAACTACCTTGAGAAAACTCCATACCGCAAACATCACATGTATGAGATTTTACGCCAGTATGTGATTTCATGTGTCTTTTTACATTACAATGAGGACCTAACCCTGTACAACATACATCACAGTCATAAGGTAAATCGCTTGTATGTGTTCTCCTATGTCTCTGTAAACTACTACGATGACTAAACTCTTTGCCACATACATCACAGTCATGAGGTTTTTCACCTGTATGTGTTCTCATGTGAATTTGTAATGTATCAAGCCGACTAAACCGTTTGCCACATGCATCGCAGTCATGATAATTTTCACCTGTATGTGTTCTCATGTGTCTCTGTAAATTACTATGATGACTAAAACATTTACCGCATACATCACAGTCATGAGATTCATCTCCAGTATGTTTTCTCATATGTCTCTTTAAGTTACTACCTCGAGAAAATTCCATAGCAAAAAAATCACATGTATGAGATTTTTCGCCAGTATGTGATTTCATGTGCCACATAAATCACAGGTATAAGGTTGTGTTCTCATCTGTCTCTTAACATTCTGCCCAAACCCTGCATGTACAACATACATCACAGTCAAAGGGTTAATCGCCTGTATGTGTTCTCATATGTCTCTGTAAACAACTAAGATGACTAAACCCTTTGCCACTAGATCACAGTCATGAGGTTTATCACCTGTATGTGTTCTCATGTGGCTCTGTAAATTACCAAGCTGACTAAACCGTTTACCACATACACCACAGTCATGAGGTTTGTCACCGGTATGTGTCCTCATGTGACTATGTAAACTACGAAGTCGGTTGAACCGTTTTCCACATACATCACAATCTTGAGGTTTATCGCCTGTATGTATTCTCGTGTGTCTCTGTAAAGTATTTCGCTGAATAAACCCTTTACCACATACATCACACTCATGAGGTTTATCACCTGTGTGTATTTGCATATGTCTCTGTAAACTAGCAGGTTGACTAAATCCTTTACCGCATACATCACAGTCATGAGATTCGTCTCCAGTATGTATTTTCATGTGTTTCTTTAAGTAACTACCTTGAGAAAACTCCATACCGCAAACATCACATGTATGAGATTTTACGCCAGTATGTGATTTCATGTGTCTTTTTACATTACAATGAGGACCTAACCCTGTACAACATACATCACAGTCATAAGGTAAATCGCTTGTATGTGTTCTCCTATGTCTCTGTAAACTACTACGATGACTAAACTCTTTGCCACATACATCACAGTCATGAGGTTTTTCACCTGTATGTGTTCTCATGTGAATTTGTAATGTATCAAGCCGACTAAACCGTTTGCCACATGCATCGCAGTCATGATAATTTTCACCTGTATGTGTTCTCATGTGTCTCTGTAAATTACTATGATGACTAAAACATTTACCGCATACATCACAGTCATGAGATTCATCTCCAGTATGTTTTCTCATATGTCTCTTTAAGTTACTACCTCGAGAAAATTCCATAGCAAAAAAATCACATGTATGAGATTTTTCGCCAGTATGTGATTTCATGTGCCACATAAATCACAGGTATAAGGTTGTGTTCTCATCTGTCTCTTAACATTCTGCCCAAACCCTGCATGTACAACATACATCACAGTCAAAGGGTTAATCGCCTGTATGTGTTCTCATATGTCTCTGTAAACAACTAAGATGACTAAACCCTTTGCCACTAGATCACAGTCATGAGGTTTATCACCTGTATGTGTTCTCATGTGGCTCTGTAAATTACCAAGCTGACTAAACCGTTTACCACATACACCACAGTCATGAGGTTTGTCACCGGTATGTGTCCTCATGTGACTATGTAAACTACGAAGTCGGTTGAACCGTTTTCCACATACATCACAATCTTGAGGTTT
Source organism: Mytilus californianus (assembly GCF_021869535.1). Taxonomy (NCBI): domain Eukaryota; kingdom Metazoa; phylum Mollusca; class Bivalvia; order Mytilida; family Mytilidae; genus Mytilus; species Mytilus californianus. The sequence continues at coordinate 1,544,619 of NW_026262674.1, forward strand.
ATCGCCTGTATGTATTCTCGTGTGTCTCTGTAAAGTATTTCGCTGAATAAACCCTTTACCACATACATCACACTCATGAGGTTTATCACCTGTGTGTATTTGCATATGTCTCTGTAAACTAGCAGGTTGACTAAATCCTTTACCGCATACATCACAGTCATGAGATTCGTCTCCAGTATGTATTTTCATGTGTTTCTTTAAGTAACTACCTTGAGAAAACTCCATACCGCAAACATCACATGTATGAGATTTTACGCCAGTATGTGATTTCATGTGTCTTTTTACATTACAATGAGGACCTAACCCTGTACAACATACATCACAGTCATAAGGTAAATCGCTTGTATGTGTTCTCCTATGTCTCTGTAAACTACTACGATGACTAAACTCTTTGCCACATACATCACAGTCATGAGGTTTTTTACCTGTATGTGTTCTCATGTGAATTTGTAATGTATCAAGCCGACTAAACCGTTTGCCACATGCATCGCAGTCATGATAATTTTCACCTGTATGTGTTCTCATGTGTCTCTGTAAATTACTATGATGACTAAAACATTTACCGCATACATCACAGTCATGAGATTCATCTCCAGTATGTTTTCTCATATGTCTCTTTAAGTTACTACCTCGAGAAAATTCCATAGCAAAAAAATCACATGTATGAGATTTTTCGCTAGTATGTGATTTCATGTGCCACATAAATCACAGGTATAAGGTTGTGTTCTCATCTGTCTCTTAACATTCTGCCCAAACCCTGCATGTACAACATACATCACAGTCAAAGGGTTAATCGCCTGTATGTGTTCTCATATGTCTCTGTAAACAACTAAGATGACTAAACCCTTTGCCACTAGATCACAGTCATGAGGTTTATCACCTGTATGTGTTCTCATGTGGCTCTGTAAATTACCAAGCTGACTAAACCGTTTACCACATACACCACAGTCATGAGGTTTGTCACCGGTATGTGTCCTCATGTGACTATGTAAACTACGAAGTCGGTTGAACCGTTTTCCACATACATCACAATCTTGAGGTTTATCGCCTGTATGTATTCTCGTGTGTCTCTGTAAAGTATTTCGCTGAATAAACCCTTTACCACATACATCACACTCATGAGGTTTATCACCTGTGTGTATTTGCATATGTCTCTGTAAACTAGCAGGTTGACTAAATCCTTTACCGCATACATCACAGTCATGAGATTCGTCTCCAGTATGTATTTTCATGTGTTTCTTTAAGTAACTACCTTGAGAAAACTCCATACCGCAAACATCACATGTATGAGATTTTACGCCAGTATGTGATTTCATGTGTCTTTTTACATTACAATGAGGACCTAACCCTGTACAACATACATCACAGTCATAAGGTAAATCGCTTGTATGTGTTCTCCTATGTCTCTGTAAACTACTACGATGACTAAACTCTTTGCCACATACATCACAGTCATGAGGTTTTTCACCTGTATGTGTTCTCATGTGAATTTGTAATGTATCAAGCCGACTAAACCGTTTGCCACATGCATCGCAGTCATGATAATTTTCACCTGTATGTGTTCTCATGTGTCTCTGTAAATTACTATGATGACTAAAACATTTACCGCATACATCACAGTCATGAGATTCATCTCCAGTATGTTTTCTCATATGTCTCTTTAAGTTACTACCTCGAGAAAATTCCATAGCAAAAAAATCACATGTATGAGATTTTTCGCCAGTATGTGATTTCATGTGCCACATAAATCACAGGTATAAGGTTGTGTTCTCATCTGTCTCTTAACATTCTGCCCAAACCCTGCATGTACAACATACATCACAGTCAAAGGGTTAATCGCCTGTATGTGTTCTCATATGTCTCTGTAAACAACTAAGATGACTAAACCCTTTGCCACTAGATCACAGTCATGAGGTTTATCACCTGTATGTGTTCTCATGTGGCTCTGTAAATTACCAAGCTGACTAAACCGTTTACCACATACACCACAGTCATGAGGTTTGTCACCGGTATGTGTCCTCATGTGACTATGTAAACTACGAAGTCGGTTGAACCGTTTTCCACATACATCACAATCTTGAGGTTTATCGCCTGTATGTATTCTCGTGTGTCTCTGTAAAGTATTTCGCTGAATAAACCCTTTACCACATACATCACACTCATGAGGTTTATCACCTGTGTGTATTTGCATATGTCTCTGTAAACTAGCAGGTTGACTAAATCCTTTACCGCATACATCACAGTCATGAGATTCGTCTCCAGTATGTATTTTCATGTGTTTCTTTAAGTAACTACCTTGAGAAAACTCCATACCGCAAACATCACATGTATGAGATTTTACGCCAGTATGTGATTTCATGTGTCTTTTTACATTACAATGAGGACCTAACCCTGTACAACATACATCACAGTCATAAGGTAAATCGCTTGTATGTGTTCTCCTATGTCTCTGTAAACTACTACGATGACTAAACTCTTTGCCACATACATCACAGTCATGAGGTTTTTCACCTGTATGTGTTCTCATGTGAATTTGTAATGTATCAAGCCGACTAAACCGTTTGCCACATGCATCGCAGTCATGATAATTTTCACCTGTATGTGTTCTCATGTGTCTCTGTAAATTACTATGATGACTAAAACATTTACCGCATACATCACAGTCATGAGGTTTATCACCTTTATGTGTTCTCATGTGAATCTGTAAATTCAAAAGCCGACTAAACCCTTTACCGCATACATCACAGTCATGAGATTCATCTCCAGTATGTTTTCGCATGTGTCTAGTTAAGTTACTATCTCGAGAAAATTCCATAGCACAAACATTACATGTATGAGATTTTTCGCCAGTACAATGTATGTGTTCTCATGTGTCTCTTTTAGTCAGTACCTTGACTATATTCTCTAGCACAATCATCACATTTAGAAAACTGTATTGCCATGCAGCCTGTGTTCTTATGCGTGTCTGTGACTTAATCGTCTACCCATACATCCTATTACAAGTAATAACGTGTATTTCCAGTTTGTGTTCTTGATACGACTCTGTATTAGGAACATAAAAACAAAATCAAGACTAAAATCTGTTTATTACTTATACGATATCTATGTTGTACCAGGAACATATATGTTAGATATACTGTTCCCAGGTTGTACACTCTTTTTTGTTGCAAAAAGAAAATAAACAATCAAACTATCTCAAAGTTCTATTTTCTATAAAAAAAAATCTATACGAGTAGGCTGAACCAATAATCTCCAGCATATTGTTTTGTTCATTGGTGTTTTAATTTGGTTAGTTCTATTCTTACATATAATTAGAAAATTGATATATGGACGAGTACGGACCATACTTAGTATTATACTGGCCCACAATTAATAATTCTTTATTGTCATATAAGTAAAACTATACTTGTGACATAAATAAAAGTAACAACAACAAAAAATAACTGAGTTGAACACTACACACACACACACACATATATAATTTCAAAATTCAAGAGTCTATCCTAAATTGAGGTAAATTATATGGCCTTCCAAATACCGTTTCGATTCCTAACATCACTGAAGAGACATTAATTGTCGAAATCCGGATATGGTGTACAAATTTTTGCACCTCATGTTTGCGCTATACCATCTTTTCCGCAAGTTTATTATTTTCTGTTTGGTAATAAATTAATAATAAGATCCATTTTTACATCTGGTGATCCGTTTATTTGGCAATCGCCAATGGCAGTCAGCAGGGTTTAAGAACATCAGTTGTTCGACCTGCTAGTCAAATGCGTTTTGTTAAAATATACTTTTTCACTTTCTTGGTCTTTTGGAAAATGTTGTTTGTGCTGTATTTAGACCCCTCTACCAAGAAATTTGTTTTGCATGCACACGTATAAAAATTGCGGTTTTTATCCAACGCAATCATAGGTTGAACGTTGTTTTCAATTTAGACTTGTTTATATTTTTTCGTTTGGGCTTGTATTATATTTGCCTTCGGGTTTATATGATCCGTTCATCCTATTTCGACTCTTTCAAAATTCAAGAGTCTATCCTAAATTGAGGTAAATTATATGGCCTTCCAAATACCGTTTCGATTCCTAACATCACTGAAGAGACATTAATTGTCGAAATCCGGATATGGTGTACACATTTTTGCACCTCATGTTTGCGCTATACCATCTTTTCCGCAAGTTTATTATTTTCTGTTTGGTAATAAATTAATAATAAGATCCATTTTTACATCTGGCGATCCGTTTATTTGGCAATCGCCAATGGCAGTCAGCAGGGTTTAAGAACATCAGTTGTTCGACCTGCTAGTCAAATGCGTTTTGTTAAAATATACTTTTTCACTTTTTTGGTCTTTTGGAAAATGTTGTTTGTGCTGTATTTAGACCCCACTACCAAGAAATTTGTTTTGCATGCACACGTATAAAAATTGCGGTTTTTATCCAACGCAATCATAGGTTTGAACGTTGTTTTCAATTTAGACTTGTTTATATTTTTTCGTTTGGGCTTGTATTATATTTGCCTTCGGGTTTATATGATCCGTTCATCCTATTTCGACTCTTTCAAAATTCAAGAGTCTATTCTAAATTGATGTAAATTATATGGCCTTCCAAATACCGTTTCGATTCCTAACATCACTGAAGAGACATTAATTGTCGAAATCCGGATATGGTGTACAAATTTTTGCACCTCATGTTTGCGCTATACCATCTTTTCCGCAAGTTTATTATTTTCTGTTTGGTAATAAATTAATAATAAGATCCATTTTTACATCTGGTGATCCGTTTATTTGGCAATCGCCAATGGCAGTCAGCAGGGTTTAAGAACATCAGTTGTTCGACCTGCTAGTCAAATGCGTTTTGTTAAAATATACTTTTTCAATTTTTTGGTCTTTTGGAAAATGTTGTTTGTGCTGTATTTAGACCCCTCTACCAAGAAATTTGTTTTGCATGCACACGTATAAAAATTGCGGTTTTTATCCAACGCAATCATAGGTTTGAACGTTGTTTTCAATTTAGACTTGTTTATATTTTTTCGTTTGGGCTTGTATTATATTTGACTTCGGGTTTATATGATCCGTTCATCCTATTTCGACTCTTTCAAAATTCAAGAGTCTATCCTAAATTGAGGTAAATTATATGGCCTTCCAAATACCGTTTCGATTCCTAACATCACTGAAGAGACATTAATTGTCGAAATCCGGATATGGTGTACAAATTTTTGCACCTCATGTTTGCGCTATACCATCTTTTCCGCAAGTTTATTATTTTCTGTTTGGTAATAAATTAATAATAAGATCCATTTTTACATCTGGTGATCCGTTTATTTGGCAATCGCCAATGGCAGTCAGCAGGGTTTAAGAACATCAGTTGTTCGACCTGCTAGTCAAATGCGTTTTGTTAAAATATACTTTTTCACTTTCTTGGTCTTTTGGAAAATGTTGTTTGTGCTGTATTTAGACCCCTCTACCAAGAAATTTGTTTTGCATGCACACGTATAAAAATTGCGGTTTTTATCCAACGCAATCATAGGTTTGAACGTTGTTTTCAATTTAGACTTGTATATATACAAGTAAAAATAACTAAGAGTCCCCTGTCTTCAGCTCTAAAGACTGTTTTATAAAGGAACCTGTTTTTTTTCACTTGGTTTATATTTGAAGGATTTAGCAGGACTACTAGCTTTTCAGTATCAGACAGATTTGGAAACATAGGATTATCTATTGCCATGTCATTAAAAAGTTTTATACGTAATACATTATTAATTTGTCAGTAGAGGAGAAAGTTATTTTCATCTTCTAAGGTTTTACAAGTAGGACGACCCCACTTTTCTTTGTTTGTTCACGAATATAGTTCCCTTTAATTAAAGTGTTTTTTTTCTTTCTTTATTTTCTTTCCCTTTCTTAAACATCTCTTAGTTTTTGTAAGGTGGAAATGAAAGAAGAGAGCTGAAATAAATTTTTAGATGTTTTATTTTAACTGATTTTGATATGGAAAGAGTGATTAGGCCAGGTGCAAAAAGGTAATATTTACAGTTTTCGGAACATCTCTTGACTTGTCCATAGGGGTATGGATGTGTATTGGCTAAATTTGTAAGATGTAAACATGCAATTTTTCTGAAACTTGGATATATTTTTGGACTTGTACTGTACATTACACACACAAAAGATTTGACAAAAAACACCGGTAATTTTTTTTTATGAGACAAAACGTTATAAGGAACTAATAGAGGAATTAATTGTGGTCTTGGGCCTATACTATAATGCAATTGCTAAACCCAGAACAAACATTTTCGTTTGGATATACTAAAGTTTATCGAAAAGCTAATAATTGTATATATTAAAGAGTCAGCTCTACTGTATTTTATTCATAAACAAGCGTCTGTCCAAATTTCATAAAATTGATGAAGGTTTGATAAAAGTTATTTATGTCTTAAAAACTTCAACTACAGACTGACTCTAAATGATGACGCCGCCGACACCAAGACCGGAATCTATAGGATCAGTATGGCTCGCTTTTGTGACAAAAATGTAGCAAGCTCGACAAAAATTAATATAATGAATATTATTTGAATCATGTGACAAAGGAGGCTTCTGGGTGCTGGATGGGTCCCTAATCATCTAATGTTACGGGTCATGATTTATTTGTAAAATCATTTAAAAATAACAGTTAAGTCGTGAAGACGTCAATGTGGGAACATCACATTCACGTTTAATAATTGTTTTTAAATTCAAACCCAATGAATAACAATGCAAATGGACAATTCAGCATTACATAATGAGGTATTCCTTCATTGGAGGAAGATTCGGTTTACAGTAACGGTAACAATTATGATTCCTACCTGCCTAATACATCTATCTCTATGTGTCTGTATGTTCTATATTCACAACCAATAATTAAAATGTTTTAATACATTGAAAACAGATAATACTCAATGATATGACAAATTTGTAGCAATACTCAAATCGAAATGACATTTCATAGCCTTTAGCCATAATTGACAGTCATGCTTAATTAATTAAAAGATAATCATAATTTCTCAAATAATTTTATTCACACATTGTCGCAATGATACATCACCCGAAGGAACAAAACAACAATAGATAAACATATAACATATCTTTGAAGCTTCTTTATATTTCACATCTAATGGAGCTACCATTTGATTTTATAGTACGGGTGTGTGTGTGCTAGGATGCTTCCGCGCTTCATACAAAATGTTCTTCGGTCAATGCTTTTACATCCCAATGAATTTACAAAAGAAGCATTCAATTCTTAACTCAATTCACGTGAAATTCACATGACAAAGGCTATACCACGCATGACCGATGATGATGTTAATTTGGGAATATTACATTTAGGAGGACATGCTTGTTTGATAATAATATGAACCCTGCTGTCTACAAGACCGACACGACTATCGGATCTTTCATGTGCTAGATCACACCAGATGCGGATCCAGAATTTTGAAAAAGGAAGAGAACACACATTAGGGGACGTTATGTGCTTCATTAGGGGTCCGGGCCCCTGCCCCCTCTGCACACAATACCATGTAGGAATATCTGTTACCATAGTTTGATATCGTATTCTTTCCTCCCAGTGCCAAATATAATTATATACATGAATATATTCAAAACAATACTACAACTAGAAGCGAATGTATCCTGTTTTTTAAACACTAGACGGAGAACAAAATAACAGGTTCAAGTGTTTGGTTAGATTAAGCCGGAGATTGGGCCCTGGATATCCGCACTCGAAATCATGCACTCGAATTATGGATGTCTTGAATTATTCAAAGTGGTCCTCATTATGAACTCCGCGATTCAAAGTTAACATCAGAAGTCTTTAGCCTAAAAAGAGGAGATGTGATATGATTGTCAATGAGACAACTATACACATAGTTATCAGGCACATGAAGTGGATGTTAGCAAATATAGGCCACCTTATGGCCTTCAACAATGAGAAAAATAACCGTTCAGTATAAACGGCGATAAAAGGCCACTAAATGACAAATGTGAAACAATTCGAACTAGAAAAAGAATGGCCGAATTCATAATGACTTACGAAAACAAATATGACGGACATGAACCAACGACAACCACAGAACTACGGGCTCCCGACTTAAAGCCTTTTGTACGCTTCCGAATGAAAAACGTATCATTTTAAGTTAAAATTGTACAATTTCATCCGAGTAACTTGTAACGTTCATCTTTTGGAGAATTCAAATTATCCGTTGCCGATGGGGAATATGACATTTGAATAAAACATTAACGGTACCAATTTACTTTGCCAAAACTATACATGTACTGTGTGTATATAGTATTATTTGAAGCCAAAATTCTTGATAAACCAAAACTTATGAAAAAGCTAGTCAACCAAAAATTTCATAAAAATATAGCCAATATCTAGATTTCGCAATTTCGCAACTTGTTACAGGGTACACCAATGACATTAATGAGGGGGTTTTTTTTATCGCTTATTCATAGCACACTCCGTTCAGTGCAATACGAGAACTATCTCTTCGTTTTAGAAATACATACCAGTACCAGAAGATAACTCATATTTCACTTTGAGTGAAGGAATTGTTGTAACCATGGTAACGATGCATACTAGTTTGGCAATGTATTTAATGCATGTTTCGGCTATTCCATGTCATGATGATATTTATTTGGTTAAATTGTATGGAACGCCAAAACTGGGCATATTAAGACAGTTTTAACATTCCATATAATTGTTATTAAATTATTTGTATGTATTATAGGTGACCTCCAGTAACTGCTTATGGTATTTGATAGACGGACCTAATCACGGTTTTTAACCTTGCCCACTGATCCATGAAATGGTCTGGTGAATCCAGTCTGACAGATATTTAGTCTAAGAGCTTGCAAGGAACACTTTACTGCATTTGTTTACCTCCACTATTGTATTTGTATTTATATTGTATGTTTCTCTGTAAACTTCATGTACAAGAATTACGGACATTTCAAGGCGAGATAACTCTTGTTACTTTTTTATTCTGGTTTTCATCTTGTTCTCATCGTCTGGTGACCAGTATATAAGAATAGATAACTCCCCTAAACGAACATCCCGCCAATAGACAGGGCCGTAACTAGCCTCTAATAAAAGTGAGGCAAAATATATATTTGCCGAGCGGAGCGAGTCGAAAAACATTTTCGGCGAGGGGTCTGGCCGCTCAATGCCCCCAGAAGATCTAGAAAAAATGACGCAAAATCGTGCATTCTGAGCGTTTCTCGAACCCTTTTTTAATCTAAAACGCAAGTTTTTGTTTGAATTATTTTTTCGACAATATTCTAGTCTCAAAGCAAAATATATATAGATTCAATGTAAGACTCTTTAGTTTTTAGGGACGACATCAAAAGACCGATATGTAGGATAAAGCAAAAATCGTAATTCATATAGTCAAGTGTGTGGCTACTGTGTTTTTTTTTTAATTGAGTTTTGGCTTGCAGAAAAACGTATTATAGCTGTTAATTTATGTTGTTTTTTTTTTTCAAAATAAGTTAAGAAAGGGCTATGTATCATTGATATAACTATGTGAATTCAGTTTTTATAACACATATAGTTCCTAACTGGAATAAAAGGGTACACTCAGGGCAGACTCAGGGTAGACTCAGGAAAACTGTTCTTACAGACCGCATTGCTACATTTTTGTGCTGTTTTAATATGTATACCGGCTGATTAATTTCGGATCTCTCTGTTCTGGTCTTGTTTTGTGTTTAGACTTTGATGTAATATTTTTGTGACTTTAAAATTTATTCACAGTACAATACTCTAAGTGCCGCTTAAGTCGACACTAGGGGCTGTCTTGACCTTGTTGTATGGTATGAATGATTCGTTCATTGTTAAATACCCTCCAGCGATTGTCAAGATAGAGAACAGGAATAAAAGCCCTGTTCATTGATAATTTGCATTTTTTGTATGTATTGTGTGGGACTTTGTCCCATGCAAATTTACTTCATATCCCTTTATTTTTTATTTTAGGGCCTGAACACTTAATGCAAGTTTAGCTCTCCACTGTAAAAGGTCATATGGCAATACATTATTTTCTTTTTAAATGATTTGATTCCGGGAGATTGGGTTGTCTCACTTTAACTTAACCCATGTCAGCTTTTTAGTTTTATTTACAAAAAAGAGAGCCAGTTTTGTATTCTTTAATATAAAGTTTAATTTTCCATGAAAAAAACGACAAATTTTTCTATGTCCGGTAGCATCATATCTTCTCAACACATTTTCTCGAACATTATTATTAAATATCTGGACATCGGTGGGCATGTAGCATTGCCAAAACCACACATGACCGTTTACTAGTCATCGTAGATCCTTCCCAAGTCTACGCAAAGCAGAGAATTAACGTTCACAACAAGGAATATTAGACAACTGAAGCCATAGTCTTAAGATCGATCGATTGAGATCGATAGGGCGAGAGCTACTTGGATTTCAAATATATTCACAATTTAGAGTAGTTTTTAAAATTAGACAAAAGGTCCTTAAATATAATAAAACTTAAGTTTTAAAAAAAAATATTTATTTACAAATGAAATTCAACACTAGGAGAAAAGTCATAAAGAAGGGCAATCAATGAACAAAAGACAACTCTGTGAACAGATAACAACACATAACGACAAACAATAGGCTATCAGTACTGAAAACTAAAAATAAACGAGAAGCGTGCATGGATCCCGAAAAAAACAGGGGCGACGTCAGAGGGTGAACAGAAATTGCTTCTTGCAAGACACTCGCCATGAAAACAATTTTATATGAAGACAGGTTTTTGTTTTAACTTACTTTTTTTTTAATTTCAAACATGAGGCATTTGCCTCATTTGCCTCAATGTAGTTACGGCCCTGATGTCAGTAACTGCTAGTAGTCTGTTGTTATTTATGTATTATTGTCATTTTGTTTATTTTCTTTTGTTTCATATTCTGACATCGGACTCGGACTTCTCTTAAACTGAGTTTTACTGTGCGTATTGTTGTGCGTTTGTTTTTCTACATTGGCTAGAGGTATAGGGTGAGGGTTGAGATCTCAAAAAACATGTTTAACCCCGCCGCAATTTTGCGCCTGTCCTAAGTCAGGAGCCTCTGGCCTTTAATAGTCTGGTTTGATTTTTAATTTTAGTTTCTTGTGTATAATTCGGAGTTTAGTATGACGTCCATTATCACTGAACTAGTATGCATATTTGTTTAGGGGCCAGCTGAAGGACGCCTCCGGGTGCGGGAGTTTCTCGCTACATTGAAGACCCATTGGTGGCATTCGGCTGTTGTCTGCTCTATGGTCGGGTTGTTATCGCTTGGTAATATATCAAGAACCGATTCTGTTAACATTTTGGATATTGTTTCTAAAACTGTTCGTAAAAACCGTTCTCATGGGCGCAGAAAAAATCGTAATCAAAGAAAATTTCGGACCAACCATACATATATTTCGGACCTAATTTCTATTTCAAAAAACAACGGCAGACATTTTCTGTTAACCAAGCTCTGTTCTTTACCTATAAATAAATTAAATAAAATTTTAGAGGATTGCAACACAATTTCATATTGCAGTCCTAAGTATGAAATCGTTCAAATTATAATGGCATATTGTTATTCTAAACTGTTTCCCAAAATTGATCGCCCTGAGGATCGTAAAACACAAATATTAAAATAAAAAGTATGTCAATAAAGGTTTTGATTTTGTAAATATTGCCGGTATTTTTAACGACCATTCTGTTATATTTGTTTGCAGTATGATATGCCAAACTTGCTTGGAAATGATTATAATACTAATAGTATTGTTTTTACTTTCCGATTTGCATATGAAACACATACCTTTCGAAATATAAATGATTTTTTTTGTCATTTAAAAAAAGGCTCCCTTTATTACGGGAGTTGCGTCAGTCAATATTTTTCAAAATTTTGGGTTTGAAATTAAATTGCTCCTTCTGTGTAGAACAAATAGCTGTCAGTAATGATTTTTCTGATAAAGTTATCATACAATTAACTACGAATCAATGTTTTAGGACAATGTATTGTCATAGGTAAATTTTGTCGTATATATATTTTGACGGAACATTACATGCACTTTTCCATGGAATATGTCATATGTTGTATGCAATTCACTGTACATGCTGTAACAGTTCCAGAATATTATGCATCATTGGTAATATTCTTTCATGTACTGTTGTGACGCCATTTTGTTTCTTGCGAGGCTTTCGGTTTACTTTTCAGTTAGCAGGTACGTATAAGAAAAAATCAATTATAATGCTTTGGACATGTGCCGACATCGTAACCTAAAGCCCCGGTCACAACAGATCGTACGATTTTTTGTCGTGGAAGATCTATAAAATAGTTGTCGTGGCACTGTCGTGCAAAATGTCAAAAAAAATATTTCGAGTGGTCACATCAGCTACGACATGTCCACGATTGTTCCACGATATCATAGGTACACGACAGATAAAAAAATGTTATTGTACTGTCGTGGGTTTGTCGCAAGTCGGTCGTGCGACAGTCGTACTACAATCATGAGTTGTTTATGGCTATTTTTCAGGTTTTCATGTCATGGGATGCGCGTGTCACTGTCGTGTCACTGTCTTGCAACTGTCGTACGACTGTATTACAACTGTCGCACAATAGTCGTGGGTCACTCGCACGTTTGACTCCGGGACTACTAGTATATATATAGAAGACCCGATTAATTGTGTGTCATTTGCCATTTGCTTTCAATATAGTTCAGTGTCATTATAAGTTCGGTCCAAGTAAACGACGTTTTTCGTATTAGTTTATATTATAATTGTTCAGCGAATTTAAACCAGGATGCCCCCGAAGAGGAAATTTAACAAAAGGACGGTGGTATCAGTAAACGTGGGTGATGTTGACAAGACGAAGGACCCCTTACCACAAGCTTAAACGATTCGGAAACTGGAGACGACCCTGCTGATAATGTCGTCACTTTGACGAGGGAATCTACGGACATTCTCGCCGAATTGTATTTTTCTAAATAAAACGAAAATTTGTTGCACGACGAACGTACCACTGTCGTACGACATACAGTCAATGTTGCCAGTGCGAGCATCGTACGAAATTTGGTAATGGTGAGACAATCGTGCGACTGTATCACGAGTGTCTTGCGACAGTCGTGAGATTGTCGTATGACAATCGTACGATTGTTTTTATTTAAATGGTTTATTTTGTTACCCACGACAATGTGTTTATCGCACGACTGTGGTAAGACAATCTCACGACAGCAACAAGACAGTGACACAACAAAAAATCGTAGAGCAAAAAAGGTGCATGTTCAATTTTCGTCCCACGACAAACAACAGCGCCATGATGCTGAAATATCGTGCGACTGTCGTGCAACTGTCGTAAGACGATCACAGATGACCCGCGATTTGACCAAATTTCATGTCGTGGCGCTGCATAGATGTGTCGTGGGTTCGTTCTGACCAGGGCTTTAACTGAAACTCTGGCAGTTTCAACAAATGTGGCAATTTTCCTTGCAGTGATGCCCAAGTATATATCATATTCCGTTTTGGAGTGATACAAGTTGTCTCGCTTCAAAGATATATATTTGTGTTCATCTTTTAAACAACATTGACATGTCTGTTGTTTATTTATTCTACATTTCTGCTTTTACACACCTCTTTAACACCTAATATGTAAACTCATCCACTTCGCTTCTCATTGGCTGGCTCAGTTATTTGGAAGTATATCAAAACTTATTAGCCGACCGTGCGAAGGCTCAGCGTGTATAAACAGTCAAGGTCGTTAAAAACTTCCATCATCATACAATTTGTAAGGGGGTTGTAGCGAGTCAAGGTCGTTAAAAACCCCATACGTTAAATGTATCACTTTTGGATACAATACGGCATATTTTGTTTATGATGAACAAAAAAGAAAAAGAAAAATGCTACACAGAGAAACAAGTGATCAGTATGCTGGAATCCCTTATTGACAACATATATTTGTTTAATTTGGAGGTAGAGTTTTTCTGAAAAAAACATGTCGGCATTCCTATGGGAACGAACTGTGCGTCTCTCCTTGACGACCTCTTCTTTATTTTGTCGATAGATACCGCAAATTCTATATTCAGTGTAGATTTTTATTTTGCTGTGCATGTCCTGATGTTTTGTCAAAGATGGATACGGTTTAACACTAGTAATTTTTGGGGCCCTTTATAGCTTGTTGTTCGGTGTGAGCCAAGGCTCCGTGTTAAAGGCCGTACCTTGACCTTTACTGGTTTTACTTTTATAAATTGTTATTTGGATGGAGAGTTGTCTCATTGGCACTCATACCACATCTTCCTATATCTATATACATTATACTTTTACACAGACAAAAAATTCAAAGCTTGCCATGATTGCTCTGTGCTTCAAGCTTACCATGACGTGTAGAATGGGAAAGATGGTTTTAGTACAACAAAATTCCGTCTGAATTTTAGCTAGAGAATATCACTGAAAGAAATGCAACCGAACATTAAGATGAAAATAAGTATATTTGTTCCAGATAAGAAACCGTACTACCCGTATCAATCTGCATGTATTCGTTTCTGGATGAGCAGAAGACACGGGGGTGACTTGGTACTCCGTACAAACAAAGACCGCCTCAAATTAAAAGATCTACCCAAAAATGACAATCTGGAACAAAGGCCATAATGCATATACATAACAGTTCGTTTTAGGACGCAAATTAGAAGAACAAGAATTCTAAATTAAATAACAATATTTTTCAAACGTTTATTAATAACGTAAGTCAATACAAAAAGTTTATTTGTTTCGAGTTTCTCGAGTTTCGAGTAATTTGGCCTTCTCAGCATTATGTTTTGTAACGTGTGAAGCATAAGAAATTGAAAGGCTAAATGTTAGACCACATATCTCACACAAAAATGGTTTTTCACCATTATGTGTTCTTTTATGCACTTTTAAATTTGATGTCCGAATAAAATCTTTATCACACATATCACATTTATACGGTCCTTCACCATGTTCATCACGTCTTAAATGTCTGCGTTTATGTCTTTGCAGATCGTTGTTACAAGTAAAACCTCTACCACAAATATCACATGCAAACGGTTTCTCGCCAGTATGAGTTCTCATGTGTACTCGTAAGCCTTCCTTCCTAGTGAAAGCTTTACCACATTCCTCGCATTGATTAGGTTTATCACCAGTATGTGTTCTCATGTGTGATTGAAAGTGTTCCTTCCTACAGAAAGCTTTACCACATACCTCACATTTATGAGGTTTATCACCCGTATGTGTTCTAATGTGTCTCTTTAAGTCAGAACGCAGACTAAATTCCCTTTCACATACATCACATTTACATATTTTACTCGGGTTTTCACCTGTATGCGTTTTCCTGTGTTTCTGCATGTGAGAACGCTCACTAAATGTCTTATCACATATATCACATGTGAATGGTTTATCACCAGTATGTGTTCTCATATGATTCCGTAAGTGATGACCCTGTCTAAAAGTATTATCACATAAATCACATTTGTATGGTTTAGCACCAGTATGTGTTCTCATGTGCATTTCTAGGTGTTGCTTCCTACTAAAATCTACTTCACAGACTCCACATTTGTAAGGTTTATAGCCTTCATGTTTTATAATACGAGTCTTTAAGACCCCAGTCTGACGAAATCCTTTATTACATAAGTTACATGCCTTTCCTTTGATCTGTTTACCACATGCACTAGTTTTGCACTCTTTACCACAAACATTATCCTGGCATTCATTACCACAAACATTACCCTGGCATTCATTACCACAAACATTACCCTGGCATTCATTACCACAAACATTACCCTTACATTCTTTACCACAAACATTACACTGGTACTCTTTTCCACATTCAGTACCAGTATCAAACTTCCCCCTAGTCTGATATGCCTTATCCATCAGTTGGTCTGTACAAGTCTGATATGCCTTATCCATAAGTTGGTCTGTACAAGTCTGATATGCCTTATCCATCAGTTGGTCTGACTCTGTACTGGTCTGATCAAGACGAATGAATGTCAGTTTATCTTTCTTTTCGGTATCAGAAACCATATTTGTTTCAGTCTTGTCCTGTCCGCAGTGTAACGTAGCTAACTCGTCTGTAGGTTGTTCAGAGGAGATTTCGGTATCAGAAACCATATTTGTTCCTGTCTTGTCCTGTCCACCGTAGAACGTCTTTAAGATGTCTGAAGGTTGTTCAGTGGAGATTTCAGTATCAGAAATCATATTTGTTTCTGTCTTGTCCTGTTCAACGAGGAACATCTCTAAATTGTCGGTTGGTTGTTCAGGGGAGATTTCGGTTTCAGAAACCATATTTGTTTCAGTCTTGTCCTGTCCGCCGTTGAACATCTCTAAATTGTCTGTTGGTTGTTCAGGGGAGATTTCGGTATCAGAAACCATATGTGTTTCTGTCTTGTCCTGTCCACCGTGTAACATCCCTAAATTGTTTGTAGGTTGTTCAGGGGAGATAACTGTTAAAATCTCTTTATTTTCCGTTTCTGAAAATGTATCTGTTCCTGTCCTCTCCTGTCCACCATGGCCATCGTGTAACATTTCTTAACTGTCTCTTAGGTTTTTCAGGGGAGACCACTGTTAAAATATCTGTATTGTCTAGTGTGGTTAGAATAATAGAGATTGTAGTGGTGCCTGCTATATTTCCATGATCATGATGATTAAACCTTTTAATTATGCTATGCGCCTTCTTGTCCACTCTTTTAAAAAATGTAATTCGGCCAGATGATCTAAAAATGATAAAATTTAATTATTGCTCAATGAATAAAACGAGCTACATATTAATCAAAGAATGCTTTATAAATCCTCAGGAGCACCGGAAATCATCCCCAGTTTTTGGGTGGGTTCGTGTTGTTGTACCCCTATTTGTGACACCTTTCAAGCATCGATGTCAATATAATGGAATTTGATGCGACTGTCGTACAAGAGAGAGGTTTAGCGCTATAAAACTAGATTCAATCCAATATTTTCAACATTTGAAAATCCGGTACCAAGTCAGGAATAGAACATGTTGTCAATTCGTTTGATGTGTTTTATCATTTGATTTTGGCATGTGATTAGTGTCTAGTCTGGTTAGAATATGCAGACCATGCAGACTGAGAGTTCAGTTTTTTTGGTGATTTTACTTTTTTTATCAACAATGTGAACTCTTATTATCTAAGGAAGAAGGGGGTTATGTTTTAATCCTAAAAAAATATATCCTGAAACCTAATTTCAGAAAGAAAAAAACAAAAAGACTGTGAGAGTCACAGCATACCAGGTTTTCCTGCAGAGGTGGAACTATGAACACTTGAGCTGCAAGTATGGACAAAATACGCAAGCTTAATTAAACAGCTCTGAATTTGGAGTGTGGTTGAATATTTGAAACAGCATCGGTCTGTGACACAAAATAAATGTGGTAAAGAACTAAAAAAATTGCGATTGGACAGATAATTATTACATGTATAATGGTCCAATATTCAAAATCTAAGTCCATTGTTAGAATAAGAATACAAGAGAATCCCTTCAATAGACAAGAGTTATACTTGTTTATGAATTTGAGTTATTTCCCTTTGAACAGTAATGATGAAGAAATAATTAATAAGTATTTCATAAAAAGTTGAATTCTTTGGAAAGTTCAACAACTCAACAAGAAAAGCAAAATCGGGAAAATTGAACTTGATCTTCATTTATTCAAAGAAAACATCTAAATTTGAAAAAAAAACAATGTCAAAGAGATTTCATATTGATCAATGGACCCACCTGCCTGCCTTACATACCCAATTCAATAAACAATTGTCTTTTGAAAATCCAGTTGACAATACTGTGGCCTTGCAAGTGAAAAAAAAATATATCCAGATTAGTCCCATACCAAAGTGTTTAATTTAGAAAAAAAAATAATTTGATTGATAGCGTCGAAAAAAAAATATATACCTTTAATTAATACAATACACCCGTTTAATTATACAGGTAAAACATTTGAGAGACACCTTTAAATTCCACGTGCGAATATTTTATGCACTTTAATTTTGTTTATTTTAAATAGTCATTGTACATAGAGTTTATAGTGATGTTATCAATATTAAATATGCTTTCCATACATTTTCCAATTTAACAAAGACATTAAAATGACTGTGAATTTGGTTTATAATACACAATCTTCAGAGTTCTTGAAATCTTTCTTTCCCTGGTGGTCCTGGAAGAAAATCTGCTGGTCCTCACCATTAATTCTATTGAAAAATACTAAAATTGTGTCAGTCCTATGCAAAATTTTGATGGTAAAATCCTGAGGACCACCACTTTTCGCGAACTCTGAATATTAATATTATTCGCGGTTCAGCGAATATTCAAATTGATATATCAAAATGCAACAAATATAAAACTTACCTTTTGTTAGACTAGTAAAGGTAAACGCAATTATATAAGTTCATTTGACTTTCGTGCTTATCAAAACAAACTTCGAAGGGAGATAATAAAGATATACCTATGGAACGCATGATTACAAAACATTGGAATGCAATATAAAGAATTTTATGAACATTTTTTAAAAGTTCTTCATTCGTACCTCAAATTAACCGGATTCAAAAAGAACCCTTTAAATACAAATATATATATAAAACAACAAATACCGTTGGTTTAACGGGACCCAGTAGGCCTAGCTACGCTCTAATATTTAGGCAGTCAGTGGGCCCCCACTTATGTAAATTTCTGGATCCGCCATTGGGATCATGTAGATATCTGAAAACATAAAAAAATATTATTTTAATTGAAGACAATTAAACAAATAAACAGAATAAACGTGTTTACATATAGATTCTACCACTGCATCGAGTGTGATACGATATTTATCCACTCGAGACAGTTAAATTTTCAAATTTAAAACGCGAGGCTCGCCGAGCGTTTTAAATATTTAAAATTTAACTGTCGAGAGTGGATAAATATCGTATTACACGAGATTTGGTGGTGGAATCTGTTTCTCTAATGATTTTCAAACAATATGCATGCAAACTCATTCCGTCTTTTCGAATGATCTGCAAAAAGATGTGTTCTTTCTATGTGACGTCATCAGGCATGGTCGCCTTTTTTCATGCCGTCACAATAGGAAATTCAGAGGAAAGCAAGAAAATTCGACGTCATAATCGGATTTTAACCAATGAAGAACTGAGATCACTCGAACCACACGTTGATTAAATTTTTTTTATATAATGGGTGCAGAAAGGGATAAATTGACGAAGAATTAGAGAAAAATATTTACACACATATTAAATCGTAGATATAAGACTAGTGATGCCGATATCGCTGATCTGTTTTTTCGGCAATTTGTATGTATTTTACTTTTGTCGTACAGCCCTTGCGTTTCATACATTTATATAAATAGACACGACACAATCCAGGTAACACGCATATTTATTTAGTATTATTGCTATAATTTTAGCCTAGGTGTCTATATTACATTGATTTAAATAATACCTTTAAGATAACATTATTGACTTACAAGTTACTAGATGTACAGATAAATTATCCCTCAAAATAAGCAATTTTTCGAACGAGTCCACAACTTTGAGATGGGTCTAAATCACTCACCTGCTGATACGGCACCTGCTGATTTTGCACCATTAACCTGCCAATTTTGCCCCTATGTAGAACAATTAAAGTTGCTTCCCTTTGTACATTAACCGATTTTAAATTGAAAATTAATGTCATGTTACTTTATTAATTAAGTTAAGATAAATAACAGCTAGAAATTAATTATGTAAAATCGCAGGAAATTATAATTTAAATGGTTTGTATAATTTTGAATACACTGTTGAACATTTTGCCCTTTTTTATAGTTAACAATAAGAATATATCAACGATTTGTAAAGTCGTACTATACAAATCCTTGAATACATATATTAATTTGGAAAACAATAATTTATTAATCTTGCAAAGTTAAAAAAAAATATAGTGAAATAAAATTATTTAAACTTATACATGTAGCAGGAAAATAACTTGTATGACTGTTAGGTTATTTTTTTTTCTTAAAATATTATTGTTTGGACACCTCTAATAGAAGTTAAGCATACAATTGATATAATTTCACAATGATTTTATGATTAATGCAAAACGATATTTTTCAGTAATTTACCAGGGGTAAAAAGGGGGAGGTAGTCATTCTGAAATTTGACTACGTTTATGATGATCATGATTATCATGATAAATGTAGGGTATCCTTATACTATCAATGTAATCATGGTGTAAATGTATTTTATAATTTGTATAAATACATACAATTTTATTACTTATTTTAATCACATATATTTTGATAGAGATACCTACGGAAGCGTATATCGGTCAAGCGTTATTAGTATTTTCGATGTAAATTTGTGTTATTTTACGATAAATAATGCCTTAAAAGGTGAAAATATAGGAATATTATATAACAAATATGTCGTTATTAATTATAGTGTTGCTTTAGTTTTCTTTTGGTGTTACTTTATAATATTAAACAAATTTAATTAAACTGTTGATATTATTATAATTGTAAACTTGTGTTATTTTATGAGAATTAATGCTTAATAAGATGATAATATTGCACTATTATAAAACGATTATGCCATTATTATTTATAATGTTGCTTTAGTTTTCATTGGGTATTACTTATAATATTAAAAACAATTTAATCGGGGGCGTAGCTACCTTGTTAATGAAGTGGAATCACAAACTGAAGAGCGAGGGATATAAGGCCCCCAGTTGGTCCAGGGCCGTTGAAAGTCCTGGTAGGGGGCCGGGGACGAAGTCACCCGGAAGCTCCGCATATATAGCGTTTCAAAACAATCACAACCGTATTAAAATTTGTAGTTTTGTTGTGGTTTTTTGGTCAGTTATTTGTTTAACTTCGACATATACGAGTCGAATGAAGACTAAAATTGTTATGTGCGTTTTTTGTTCGTGAGAGCTTTTAAAATCACGGAGATTTGTTCCATATATTAGTATTTGTATTGAGGAAAGTAGATATAAAATTAAGGAGATGTGGTATGATTGACAATGAGACAACTCTCCAGAAGAGACCAAATGACACAGAAATTATTAACTATATGTCATCGTATAGGGCCTTCAACAATAAGTACAACCCATACATAACAAAGTGGCATCAGTTGTTTTCCATTCGTTAGATGTGTTTGAGCATTTAATTTTACCATTTTATAAAGGACTTTCCGTTCTGAATTTCCCATTGAGTTCGGAATTTTTGTTATTTTACTTTTTCAGTTGGAAGATAAGAAGTAGGAAGGGAACTGACAGGTAAAAATTCATGAAGCTTGCTACTTAATATTAGATTTCTGCCGGAAATAGTTTCTGAGAAAATGCCATCAAAACTTCCATATGTACGAAAATAAAAAGAGTTGGGGAAACAGGAAGTAGGAAACTGAGTAGTATTTTGCTGTGATGAATAGTTACTGAGAAAAATGTTGTTACGGACGGACGCACGGACAGATACACATGCAGTTACCCGTATTGTTGGACAAGGAATGGGAGGATAAAAAAAGTCATTCACAATAAGTGCATTATGTTGGAACCAAACCAGCCGTTTTTACAGGTGGTGGCCACAGATTGCACGATTCTATGGTGCCTTTAGGAAGGGGTCATATCGGCAGGTGATGTTATAAGTAATGAAAGGGTCACTAGAGACACTTTCTATTGTGTCTATAGGAAGGGGTCGTATCAGCAGGTGATGTTTTAAGTAAAGAAAGGGTCAATAGAGATAATTTCTATAGTGCCTATAGGAAGTGGTCATATCAGCAGGTGATGTTAAAAGTAAAGAAAGGGTCAATGGAGACACTTTCTATTGTGCCTATAGGAAGGGATCATATCAGCAGGTGATGTGATAAGTAAAGAAAGGGCCAATAGAGACACTTTCTATTGTGCCTATAGGAAGGGGTCATATCGGCAGGTTATGTTTTAATTAAAGAAATAGTCAATAGAGACAATTTCTATGATGCCTATAGGAAGGGGTCATATCAGCAGGGGATGTTATAAGTAAAGAAAGGATCAATGGAGACACTTTCTATTGTGCCTATAGGAAGGGGTCATATCAGCAGGTGATGTTATAAGTAAAGAAAGGGTCAATAGAGACACTTTCTATGGTGCCTTGAGAAAGGGGTCATATCAGCAGGTGATTTTATAAGTAACGAAAGGGTCTATAGAGACACTTTCTATGGTGCCTTTAGGAAGGAGTCATATCAGCAGGTGATGTTTTAAGTAAAGAAATGGTCAATAGAGACACTTTCTATTGTGCCAATAAGAAGGGGTCATATCAGCAGGTGATGTTTTAAGTAAAGAAATGGTCAATAGAGACACTTTCTACTGCCCTATAAGAAGGGGTCATATCAGCAGGTGATGTTTTAAGTAAAGAATTAGTCAATAGAGACATTTTCTATGATGCCTATATGAAGTGGTCATATCAGCAGGTGATGTTATAAGTAAAGAAAGGGTCAATAGAGACACTTTCTTTTGTGCCTATAGGAAGGGGTCATATCAGCAGGTGGTGTTATAAGTAAAGACAGGGTCAATAGAGACACTTTCTATTGTGCCTATAGGAAGGGGTCATATCAGCAGGTGATGTTATAAGTAAAGAGAGGGTCAATTGAGACACTTTCTATTGTGCCTATAGGAAAGGGTCATATCAGCAGGTGATGTTATAAGTAAAGAAAGGGTCTATAGAGACACTTTCTATGGTGCCTTTAGGAAGGGGTCATATCGGCAGGTGATGTTATGAGTAAGGAAGGGGTCAATAGAGACACTTTCTATTGTGTCTATAGGAAGGGGTCATATCAGCAGGTGATGTTATAAGTAAAGAAAGGGTCTATAGATGATGGTGCAAAATCAGCAGGTGCCGTATCAGCAGGTGAGTGATTTAGACCTTACTGACAACTTTTGCAACTAATGGTATCAAAGGCCGATAACCACAAATTAATACCTATGGAACGTCTGAGAAATTAATCAGGTGACAGTTAATTCTTTGCAGTGGCGGATTTCACTCAAAGTAAATTTATATGTTATAAAAAATGTGGACAATTTCTTGCAAAAATGATATATTTTCCTATCAAAGCGAGGCCTTTACGCACCCTCTCTGAATCCGTAGTTGGAAGAGTACATCTGTACCACAGCTAGGCAGAAACAATTACGTCAATTATTAAGTGCCTGCATGTGATTTGTACTTTTTAATAAAATAAACAACATTATTTTGTTTGAAATTGAATAAATATATAGCAAAAATTATTCAGTAAGAATGATTTCCAAAAAACACGAGAGGATAATTGTTGTCTTTTTAAAAGTCTTATTTATATTTATATATACATGTATTCACTTAAAGATTTTCATTGGTTTACTTTTCTTAAACAAATCGATCATCACATGAGTGGGAGAAGTTAAGAATCCTGAAAGTTTGCATCTATTGTTAAATAAACACAACTTATAAACCTAATAAAAGCTGCATTATAGATATTTATATATAAAATAACAATTATTTTTTTACAGTTCTAAGCTTAGTGTTTCAGACAATTCATTTAGAGCATTGTGGATTATTTTTATAATTGGTAAATAAATTACAGCAAATTTCAAATTTGTTGGCAAATGTCCAAAGAAAGTTCGAGACGATGGTTTACACCCATTTCATTATTGTGTTCATTTGTGTCTTACACTTTCGTCCCAACGTTTAATTTCCTTCTATCATATTAATTTTTTTTCATTTATACTGAGACTACTATAACAATAGTAGTCTCAGATTTATAGTTCAGTTCAGTTTAGTATAAATAAGGCCTTTCGTTTCTCATTGTATCATGTTGTGTTTAATAGTTCATTTATTCACAGTTTTGATAAGAGTTACATGTATATAACGTACGATTAGCAACAACAGTTCAAATAACAGTGAAATACTGAACAATGATCCCTTAATACAAAAAGCGAGTGGTCAGTGCCCCTACCCTTTTATTTGCTAATATACTCTATATCGTGTCGTAGATTTATCTATAAGTCAAATATACATATATATATATATATATATACTATCGATGACAACAATTCGAGCAGTAATCAGAAAGACGAAAAGTAATTTATGCATGGTACATTTATTTAGATAGTGGTACATTTTGATAGAGGTGGATTTGGGGCGAGGGACAAGGGGTCCGGGCTCCCTTATCATTTATGGAGCTGTGAACATATGTGGTCAATACATTGATTGACTTTTTTAAAGTATCACTCTAAACGTTGGTTTGCCTGGGGCCCTTTTCAGAATCCTGTATCCGTACTAGATTTATTATATATAACCAACGTGCATCACAATCAGGCCTAACGAAATAAATTTCCCTATTCACCGAAACACATTTCCCCTTTAGTTCCCTGTTGTAGATCAAGCAACCGAGCCTCTTGTTTTATATTGTAAAAAAATCCTTTCGTTTTGTGTCTTTATTTTTCATTTCGTTTCGTCATATTTCGATTTGACAAATTTTGTTTTGTTTTGTTTTGTTTTTTGTTTTGTTTCGTTTATTTATTTTTTTCTTTTCGTTCCGTTCCGTTTTTATTCCGTTTCACACTTGATAGGGACCCACAAAATTATTCGAATGAGAGTCTAGATTGGGTTAAAGGAATTGAGAAAAATGAGCAAAATGTGCAGAATAAACATGATAACGGACAAACAATGAATAGAAATGATAGTAGAGAAATATAGGCACAAATAGTAAACAATAGTATATAGAATAATGGGCAAAATAAATAACGAACAGACCGAGCGTAATGCAGTATGGGCAATATCAATTAAGAATTGAAATCAATGCTTTTTAAAGTAAATTTAATTGGGTGTAAAAGCGTTGACCGAAGTACATTTTGTATGAAGCGCACGGTCAACGCGTTTACAATCCTATAAAATTACTAATTTTAGCAAGTCTTTGACCTAATTGGTCATCCACAATTTTAGTAAGTCTTTCATGTAGAGTTGCATTAAGCCTTTTGCAAGACAATCAAAGACTCTGATCTGTAGTTTATGGAACCATTGTTTCCTTAGATTTCTGCAATGGGACTTCACATGATCTCTTCGTGTTTTTGGAGTATTTTTCGGTTTCCAGGTAAGCGATGAAAAATTTATAGAAAAAAAGATATCATAGCCAAAAAGATACATTTTCAATTGGACATAAAATGGAAATTGTAATAATTCATCTTTGAATAGCTGATTTTGCAGTTTTTGAACTTGTTCTCATCATTAATTATTTTCTTTTGGTTGGACTCCAAGCAGCTGACAGAAATGAAAATGGAAGACGTCTGTACAGAAACAAATGAAATATCGTGCAACGGAACATCAGCTACCTCTGTGATTGTCTCCGCTGATCGTACTTCCGGTCATGCGTGCAACGGAACATCAACTACTTCTGTTATTGTCTCTCTTGATCTGACTTCCGGTCCATTAATGGAGGATCGCTTAGTTAGATGTCATGACATAGGAATTAGTTATATATGTAAAGTGTGCGGTAATGAGTGGAGTTGCAAGGCAGATCTAGAGGAACATATAATAACTCATACTGGAAACCAAGCTTTCAAATGTAAAAAGTGTAAAAAAGAGTTTCGTGCATATAGTGTGTTACAGATGCATTTAAAGACACACGCTAGGTGTTATATATGTGATAAATGCGGTATAGGTTTTCGTTAGGATGATGACTTAAAGACACACTTGAAAAGTCACTCTGAAGATAAACCTAATGTTTTTACATGTGATGTATGTGATAGAGGGTTTAGTCAGTATAGGTATCTACAGACCCATATGAGAACACATACTGGAGAAAAACCTTATGTATGTGATGTATGTGGTAGAAGATTTGCTTGTAGCAATTACAAGCAAAATTATATGAGAACACATACTGGTGAAAAACCTTATGTATGTGATGTATGTGGAAAAAGTTGTAGCCAGCTTAGTAGTATACAGAGACACATGAGAACACATACAGGTGATAAATCTTATAAATGTGGGGTGTGTGATAAAGGGTTCACTAACAAATGCTGCTTGAAGATCCACACAACAACACACACTGGTGAAAGACCTTTCAACTGTGAAATATGTGGTAATGGGTTTATTCGGGACTGTGACTTACAGAAACACATAGGAATACATACAGGTGATAAACCGTATACATGTGATGTATGTGGTAAAGAGTTTTCTACCAGGTTGTACTTGAAGAACCACACAACGACCCACACTGGTGAAAGACCTTTCAAATGTGATATATGTGGTAATGGGTACAGACAAAGTTGCGACTTAATGAGACACACGAGAATCCATACTGGTCACGACGTTAAACAGTATAAATGTGATTTATGTCAGAAAAGGTTTAGTAAGAATCAGCACTTAACAACTCACATGAGAACACATACTGGTGATAAACCGTATAAATGTGATGTATGTTGGAGAGGGTTTACTACCAGTTCGTGCTTGAAGAGACACATAACAACACACACTGGTGAAAGACCTGTCAACCGTGATATATGTGGTAAAGGTTTCATTCAGAATTGTGACCTACAGAAACACATGAGAATACATACTGGTGATAAACCTCATAAATGTGATGTATGTGGTAAAAGATTTAGTCAAAGAGGTAACTTACAAACACACATGAGATTACATACTGGTGATAAACCTTTTAAATGTGATTATTATTATACATGTTATAAATGTTTGACAGAATACAAATTTACAGACACACATAAAAAAAAAACTGTGACATTTATGATAATTATTAAACAATATAAATGTGATGCATGAAGACTAGGATCAGAATTCGGCTTTGCAGACACGCACTGACAATAAACTAATGTATAGCATGTATAGTTTGATGTGTAGTTGATTACTTAAGTAGAAATACTTTCAGAGACACAAGATAACACGTACTTGTGATAACCTTTTACGTGTTTTACAAATCTTATAAAAGTGGTTCTTTAATGGCCATAAGTAGCAGTTGGATTTTAAAAACTTCCATGTATACTTCAGCCATGATGATACACCATGTGTACACTTCAGACATACACCATGTGTACACAATAATGTGTTTAGCTATAGGCATTATATAAGCAATATATTGACACATGTGTTCATCACATTTGTGTTCCTACGCTCTAACATGTGCCCAATGGATTAGAGGCGGATCCAGTGGTTGGAGAGGGGGAGGGGTTCCAGAGGTTTGAACCGCCCTTTTTGATGAACTAATCTTTTAAAAAGTTCCTTCATAATAATATTCCAAATGGAAACAATATAATATAATATAGCTTTATAAAGTCACCAACTTCTGTCGAAAGTTTATGCAACAATGCTGTAGAGGATGAATTACACTTCCTATTAAAATGTCCATCTCATGATGGGAAGCGTTACCATTTCTTAACTAAAATAAAATCCAAATATAAAAATTCTAATAATATGAATGATAAAAACCAATTCATCTGGTTATTGATGAATGAGGATAGGTACGTCATTGAGATCCTTCAACAGCTGCTTAGGCCAGGGTTTTTATACGCCCGTTTACGGGACGTATTATGGTATACCGTTGTCCGTCGTCAACATGTCGGACATTAACTCAAAAAAGCTTTAACCAATATGCATGAAACTTTGGTGAATTGTTTATATCTATTGACGTAAGCTCCTTTTCGTTTTTTATAAATTTCAGATTTACCGTTTTCGAGTTATGGGGTTTTACTCATTAAAAAAAAGGGGGATTTTTCAGTTTTCCGACAATAACTCAAGAATGCTTTCACCAACTTGCAAGAAATTTTGGTAAATTGTTTATATCTATTGACATGAGCTCCCTTTTGGATTTTTATAAAATTTAGATTTAAAGTTTCCGAGTTACAGGAATTTATTCATAAAAAGGGGGATTTCTCATGACACTTTGGTGAATTATTTATAGCTATTGATGTAATCTCCCTATTGATTTTCACTAATTTCAAATATGACATTGAGAAGAAATTGAACTTTATTTGTTTATAGTCTGACATCAGATTTACTAAGTGTTGCGCAACAGCACAGTGTATTGCAGAACAGCAAGAAATCTTTAATTGAATATAAATTCAATTCATATAACCAATTTAAAGTTCTTTGACTACATTTATTCAGAAACCTATAATATGTCAAATATTTAATTACAATCCAAATTTAGACCTGTATCAAGCTTGAATATTGTGTCTATTTTTGCCCCAACTGTTCAGGGTTGGACCTCTGCGGGCGTATCCAGCTGCGCTCAGCGAAGAGTTTATTTTTTTAATTTGTTGGTTTACGGATCCGCCGACCCTATTTTGCAGAATAAAAATAAAATTGACATTTCATGCTTTTTTATTCCCCCGACCCTAACTAATACCTTATCATTGAAATATAAATAAAATATTTTTTTTATGAAATGTAATGCACCCGAAACACTAACAGAATTGATAACAAATTGTGTTGCGAGAAAATAAAAATTCAAAAATAATCCGTATGTTTACGTATCTAAAAAAAGACAAATCAATCATAACCGACCTTAAAATGTTGTTTGCGCAAATAATTTTGCGAAATGAAACCTGTGTTTAAAACCCATTACAAACTTTTCGTTTCCTTTTTTTCATAATTACCTAAGATGTATCATCTCATAGATGAAATGGACCTGTCCAAACGTGGAAGATGCCAATTAAAAGTAATAGATATTCACAAACAATTTGGAACTTTCTTGTTTAAATTCATAGATAATAAAAAAAAATCGTCCCTTTGAATATCAAAAACGCTAATGCACGAAAACTCGTGAATCCGATATCTTCGTCTTTCCAGTGAACGAGTCTATTACGTTTTCCACAAGAATTGTAAAGCTTATTTTCGTAAGATGTGTTTGCAATTTTTATTTATTAGTTCTCGTGCTTGATTATGAAGATCGTTATTTACGAAGTTTCCTGAAAGCTAGTGATAAAAAGCAACGCGGATCTGTTTTTTTCTTTTCTTTGTTCGTTGACATTACCCCCCTTTTTTGCCGAAATTGTATGATGATGGAATGCATTTTATGTTTATAACAGCTGAGGAGTAATATTTAATGGATTAGAATTTAAGAAATGATGACAAAATAGCATACTAAAAATATTGTTAGTAAGGTAAAATATATATATTTTTTTTTTAAATATTTTTCTGTCTTGAAAGATATTTTTTTTCTTTTTTTTTCCGACCGAACGACCCGACCCGACTTTGTTATGTTTAAAATCCGTAAACCAACAAATAAAAAAAAACTGGCCTTGCAGAACTATTTAAAACAAAACAAGAACTGATTAATAATATTCAATAACACAATAATGACAATAACATTATTCAGAACACATGTATTCATGACTAATTTGGTCTAGGTTGCAGTGTGTGTTACTCAAGTTACAAAATTTTGACAATTATATTATTTTACTACATTCAATATGTATTTAACCTCATTTTATAACAATAATACTAATAATTAATAACCAATTATTTTGCTATTTTATTTAGTTCAAATATTAGGTTGTATTGTATACTTTGTTTTGTAATTACAATGATTGTTCTGCTCGTAATGGACGCCGTGATTTAGCATAATAAAATATCTTGTATCTTGTAGCATTTGCATTGCAATAATTCTTATATGATTTGCATATTAGATAATACGTTGATATGATTGGTCAAGAAGACTTCCGGTAGTTGTTCTTGACGTTGTTTATATTTTATAACAATAATACTAATAATTAATAACCAATTATTTTGCTATTTTATTTAGTTCAAATATTAGGTTGTATTGTATACTTTGTTTTGTAATTACAATGATTGTTCTGCTCGTAATGGACGCCGTGATTTAGCATAATAAAATATCTTGTATCTTGTAGCATTTGCATTGCAATAATTCTTATATGATTTGCATATTAGGTAATACGTTGATATGATTGGTCAAGAAGACTTCCGGTAGTTGTTCTTGACGTTGTTTATATTTCGATAGGTTGATCGAACTTCGTTTTGTAACCAATGTAAACAAGATGTCGGCGATAATAACACAATCCGGCTCGACGTTAAAAAGAATTATTTTCACTTCGCGTTAATCGTTTTACTAAATGATAAACACAAAACATTCATTTGAATGATAATAAGCTTTTTTGTAGTTTATTTTTTATCAGATAGCAAATTTCTTGGAGTACATATTTTTGCTTGAACTAACAAATATATTCATGCGCCAGGCCAATTCAATGACACAAATATACAATTTACATGTGATAGAGGTTACGAGTGCGGAAAAATAAAATCCTTGTCTCCAATTTTAAAGAATTATAAGGATTTAACGCATTTTTAAAGGAATTTATTGGTGTATAAACTGGACCAAGTCACTCACAAACATATCATAAAAGTTCTTCGGACTTCTATTTGTTTGTGAGTGAATTGGTCGACTTTATACACCAATAAATTCCTTTAAAAAGGCGTTTAATCCTATATTGAATTGTAATTATTATAGGATTAAACGCCTTTTTAAAGGAATTTATTGGTGTATAAAGTCGACCAATTCACTCACAAACAAATAAAAGTCCGAAGGAGTTTTATGATATGTTTGTGAGTGACTTGGTCCAGTTTATACACCAATAAATTCCTTTAAAAATGCGTTAAATCCTTATAATTCTTTAAAATTGGACACAAGGATTTTATGTTTCCGCACTCGTAACCTCTATCACATGTAAATTGTATATTTGTGTCATTGAATTGGCCTGGCGCATGAATATATTTGTTGGTTAAAGCAAACATATGTACACCATGAAATTTGCTATCTGATAAAAAATAAACTACAAAAACGCTTATTATCATTCAAATGAATGTTTTGTGTTTATCATTTAGTAAAACGATTAACGCGAAGTGAAAATAATTCTTTTTACGTCGAGCCGGATTGTGTTATTATCACCGCCATCTTGTTTACATTGGTTACAAAAAGAAGTTCGGTCAACGTCGTCTATCGAAAAATAAACAACGTCAAGAACAACTACCGGAAGTCTTCTTGACCAATCATATCAACGTATTCCCTAATATGCAAATCATATAAGAATTATATATATATATATAATCAAGTTTGGCCATACAGTTACGGTACTATGGTTACATTCACGAAGAACGGTACAATGGTTACATTCACGAAGAACTTAAAGACATACAGTTTCACACGAATTGAAAGAATCTTACTGAATATAAACAAAAAGAAAAAGTACAAATACAAAAGCAAAAGACTGGCTTTGCTATTGTGACTTTTTTGGTTATCAATATTATTTATAAATATTAGTTGTTCAGCATTACAAATTAGGACCCGGATGATCCGATATTTGTTTTTTTGGTTCGTATTTTTTTCTTTTTTTTTTGCATATATATATATATATATGGAATAGGATTCCAGTTACAGTTACTTCAGTACTGACATGATTTATAACAAACTTTTCTAAAATTGTCCGTTTATAAATTTTTAAATTATAAAATAAACTAAGGTTTCAACTCCCTCAGGCAAAGTTGACCTTAAATGAATTTGGCTATATTGTTTTATGTATTTTTGTCATATAGCTCTTCAACTGTTTCGGTACTTATACATTCCTCGGATTTCAAATGTTTGGCATTGAGCGTTCCTGATGAAGGTAAATGCAGAAAAGCGCTTCGGACGCATGAAATTATTAAACGTGTTGTTTTCAATTTTTTACATCACTCGGTCGATACCTCTGCTGGTGGACTATCAGTCCCTGAGGGTATCATCAGCTCAGTAGTCAGAACTTCATTACTGAAATGATTTATAACAAACTTTTCTAAAATTGTCCATTTATAAATTTTGAAATTATAAAATAAACTAAGGTTTCAACTCCCTCAGGCAAAGTTGACCTTAAATGAATTTGGCTATTTGTTTTAGGTATTTTTGTCATATAGCTCTTCAACTGGTTCGGTACTTATACATCCCTCGGATTTCAAATGTTTGGCATTGAGCGGTCCTGATGAAGATAAATGCAGAAAAGCGCTTCGGACGCATGGAATTATTAAACGTGTTGTTTTCAATTATTTACATCACTGGGTCGATACCTCTGCTGGTGGACTATCAGTCTCCGAGGGTATCATCAGCTCAGGAGTCAGTACTTCGGTACTGAAATGATTTATAACAAACTTTTCTAAAATTGTCCATTTATAAATTTTGAAATTATAAAATAAACTAAGGTTTCAACTCCCTCAGGCAAAGTTGACCTTAAATGAATTTGTCTTTTTTTTTGTTTTAGGTATTTTTGTCATATAGCTCTTCAACTGTTTCGGTACTTATACATCCCTCGGATTTCAAATGTTTGGCATTGAGCGTTCCTGATGAAGGTAAATGCAGAAAAGCGCTTCGGACGCATGAAATTATTAAACGTGTTGTTTTCAATTTTTTACATCACTGGTCGATACTCTGCTGGTGGACTATCAGTCCCTGAGGGTATCATCAGCTCAGTAGTCAGTACTTCGGTACTGACATAATTTTTAAAAAACTTTTCTAAAATTGTCCGTTTATAAATTTTGAAATTATAAAATAAACTAAGGTTTCAACTCCCTCAGGCAAAGTTGACCTTAAATGAATTTAGCTATATTGTTTTATGTATTTTTGTCATATAGCTCTTCAACTGTTTCGGTACTTATACATCCCTCGGATTTCAAATGTTTGGCATTGAGCGTTCCTGATGAAGGTAAATGCAGAAAAGCGCTTCGGACGCATGAAATTATTAAACGTGTTGTTTTCAATTTTTTACATCACTCGGTCGATACCTCTGCTGGTGGACTATCAGTCCCTGAGGGTATCATCAGCTCAGTAGTCAGAACTTCATTACTGAAATGATTTATAACAAACTTTTCTAAAATTGTCCATTTATAAATTTTGAAATTATAAAATAAACTAAGGTTTCAACTCCCTCAGGCAAAGTTGACCTTAAATGAATTTGGCTATTTGTTTTAGGTATTTTTGTCATATAGCTCTTCAACTGGTTCGGTACTTATACATCCCTCGGATTTCAAATGTTTGGCATTGAGCGGTCCTGATGAAGATAAATGCAGAAAAGCGCTTCGGACGCATGGAATTATTAAACGTGTTGTTTTCAATTATTTACATCACTGGGTCGATACCTCTGCTGGTGGACTATCAGTCCCCGAGGGTATCATCAGCTCAGGAGTCAGTACTTCGGTACTGAAATGATTTATAACAAACTTTTCTAAAATTGTCCATTTATAAATTTTGAAATTAAAAAAATAAACTAAGGTTTCAACTCCCTCAGGCAAAGTTGACCTTAAATGAATTTGTCTTTTTTTTTGTTTTAGGTATTTTTGTCATATAGCTCTTCAACTGTTTCGGTACTTATACATCCCTCGGATTTCAAATGTTTGGCATTGAGCGTTCCTGATGAAGGTAAATGCAGAAAAGCGCTTCGGACGCATGAAATTATTAAACGTGTTGTTTTCAATTTTTTACATCAGTGGTCGATACTCTGCTGGTGGACTATCAGTCCCTGAGGGTATCATCAGCTCAGTAGTCAGTACTTCGGTACTGACATGATTTATAACAAACTTTTCTAAAATTGTCCATTTATAAATTTTGAAATTATAAAATAAACTAAGGTTTCAACTCCCTCAGGCAAAGTTGACCTTAAATGAATTTGGCTATTTGTTTTAGGTATTTTTGTCATATAGCTCTTCAACTGGTTCGGTACTTATACATCCCTCGTTTTTCAAATGTTTGGCATTGAGCGGTCCTGATGAAGATAAATGCAGAAAAGCGCTTCGGACGCATGGAATTATTAAACGTGTTGTTTTCAATTATTTACATCACTGGGTCGATACCTCTGCTGGTGGACTATCAGTCCCCGAGGGTATCATCAGCTCAGGAGTCAGTACTTCGGTACTGAAATGATTTATAACAAACTTTTCTAAAATTGTCCATTTATAAATTTTGAAATTATAAAATAAACTAAGGTTTCAACTCCCTCAGGCAAAGTTGACCTTAAATGAATTTGTCTTTTTTTTTGTTTTAGGTATTTTTGTCATATAGCTCTTCAACTGTTTCGGTACTTATACATCCCTCGGATTTCAAATGTTTGGCATTGAGCGTTCCTGATGAAGGTAAATGCAGAAAAGCGCTTCGGACGCATGAAATTATTAAACGTGTTGTTTTCAATTTTTTACATCACTGGTCGATACTCTGCTGGTGGACTATCAGTCCCTGAGGGTATCATCAGCTCAGTAGTCAGTACTTCGGTACTGACATGATTTATAACAAACTTTTCTAAAATTGTCCGTTTATAAATTTTGAAATTATAAAATAAACTAAGGTTTCAACTCCCTCAGGCAAAGTTGACCTTAAATGAATTTAGCTATATTGTTTTATGTATTTTTGTCATATAGCTCTTCAACTGTTTCGGTACTTATACATCCCTCGGATTTCAAATGTTTGGCATTGAGCGTTCCTGATGAAGGTAAATGCAGAAAAGCGCTTCGGACGCATGAAATTATTAAACGTGTTGTTTTCAATTTTTTACATCACTTGGTCGATACCTCTGCTGGTGGACTATCAGTCCCTGAGGGTATCATCAGCTCAGTAGTCAGAACTTCATTACTGAAATGATTTATAACAAACTTTTCTAAAATTGTCCATTTATAAATTTTGAAATTATAAAATAAACTAAGGTTTCAACTCCCTCAGGCAAAGTTGACCTTAAATGAATTTGGCTATTTGTTTTAGGTATTTTTGTCATATAGCTCTTCAACTGGTTCGGTACTTATACATCCCTCGGATTTCAAATGTTTGGCATTGAGCGGTCCTGATGAAGATAAATGCAGAAAAGCGCTTCGGACGCAT
Organism: Mytilus californianus; assembly: GCF_021869535.1. Taxonomy (NCBI): domain Eukaryota; kingdom Metazoa; phylum Mollusca; class Bivalvia; order Mytilida; family Mytilidae; genus Mytilus; species Mytilus californianus. The sequence continues at coordinate 1,579,457 of NW_026262674.1, forward strand.
GGAATTATTAAACGTGTTGTTTTCAATTATTTACATCACTGGGTCGATACCTCTGCTGGTGGACTATCAGTCCCCGAGGGTATCATCAGCTCAGGAGTCAGTACTTCGGTACTGAAATGATTTATAACAAACTTTTCTAAAATTGTCCATTTATAAATTTTGAAATTATAAAATAAACTAAGGTTTCAACTCCCTCAGGCAAAGTTGACCTTAAATGAATTTGTCTTTTTTTTGTTTTAGGTATTTTTGTCATATAGCTCTTCAACTGTTTCGGTACTTATACATCCCTCGGATTTCAAATGTTTGGCATTGAGCGGTCCTGATGAAGATAAATGCAGAAAAGCGCTTCGGACGCATGGAATTATTAAACGTGTTGTTTTCAATTATTTACATCACTGGGTCGATACCTCTGCTGGTGGACTATCAGTCCCTGAGGGTATCATCAGCTCAGTAGTCAGAACTTCATTACTGAAATGATTTTTAACAAACTTTTCTAAAATTGTCCATTTATAAATTTTGAAATTATAAAATAAACTTGGGTTTCAACTCCCTCAGGCAAAGTTGACCTTAAATGAATTTGGCTATTTGTTTTAGGTATTTTTGTCATATAGCTCTTCAACTGGTTCGGTACCTATACATCCCTCGGATTTCAAATGTTTGGCATTGAGCGTTCCTGATGAAGGTAAATGCAGAAAAGCGCTTCGGACGCATGAAATTATTAAACGTGTTGTTTTCAATTTTTTACATCACTCGGTCGATACCTCTGCTGGTGGACTATCAGTCCCTGAGGGTATCATCAGCTCAGTAGTCAGAACTTCATTACTGAAATGATTTATAACAAACTTTTCTAAAATTGTCCATTTATAAATTTTGAAATTATAAAATAAACTAAGGTTTCAACTCCCTCAGGCAAAGTTGACCTTAAATGAATTTGGCTATTTGTTTTAGGTATTTTTGTCATATAGCTCTTCAACTGGTTCGGTACTTATACATCCCTCGGATTTCAAATGTTTGGCATTGAGCGGTCCTGATGAAGATAAATGCAGAAAAGCGCTTCGGACGCATGGAATTATTAAACGTGTTGTTTTCAATTATTTACATCACTGGGTCGATACCTCTGCTGGTGGACTATCAGTCCCCGAGGGTATCATCAGCTCAGGAGTCAGTACTTCGGTACTGAAATGATTTATAACAAACTTTTCTAAAATTGTCCATTTATAAATTTTGAAATTATAAAATAAACTAAGGTTTCAACTCCCTCAGGCAAAGTTGACCTTAAATGAATTTGTCTTTTTTTTTTGTTTTAGGTATTTTTGTCATATAGCTCTTCAACTGTTTCGGTACTTATACATCCCTCGGATTTCAAATGTTTGGCATTGAGCGTTCCTGATGAAGGTAAATGCAGAAAAGCGCTTCGGACGCATGAAATTATTAAACGTGTTGTTTTCAATTTTTTACATCACTGGTCGATACTCTGCTGGTGGACTATCAGTCCCTGAGGGTATCATCAGCTCAGTAGTCAGTACTTCATTACTGAAATGATTTATAACAAACTTTTCTAAAATTGTCCATTTATAAATTTTGAAATTATAAAATAAACTAAGGTTTCAACTCCCTCAGGCAAAGTTGACCTTAAATGAATTTGGCTATTTGTTTTAGGTATTTTTGTCATATAGCTCTTCAACTGGTTCGGTACTTATACATCCCTCGGATTTCAAATGTTTGGCATTGAGCGGTCCTGATGAAGATAAATGCAGAAAAGCGCTTCGGACGCATGGAATTATTAAACGTGTTGTTTTCAATTATTTACATCACTGGGTCGATACCTCTGCTGGTGGACTATCAGTCCCCGAGGGTATCATCAGCTCAGGAGTCAGTACTTCGGTACTGAAATGATTTATAACAAACTTTTCTAAAATTGTCCATTTATAAATTTTGAAATTATAAAATAAACTAAGGTTTCAACTCCCTCAGGCAAAGTTGACCTTAAATGAATTTAGCTATATTGTTTTATGTATTTTTGTCATATAGCTCTTCAACTGTTTCGGTACTTATACATCCCTCGGATTTCAAATGTTTGGCATTGAGCGTTCCTGATGAAGGTAAATGCAGAAAAGCGCTTCGGACGCATGAAATTATTAAACGTGTTGTTTTCAATTTTTTACATCACTCGATCGATACCTCTGCTGGTGGACTATCAGTCCCTGAGGGTATCATCAGCTCAGTAGTCAGAACTTCATTACTGAAATGATTTATAACAAACTTTTCTAAAATTGTCCATTTATAAATTTTGAAATTATAAAATAAACTAAGGTTTCAACTCCCTCAGGCAAAGTTGACCTTAAATGAATTTGGCTATTTGTTTTAGGTATTTTTGTCATATAGCTCTTCAACTGGTTCGGTACTTATACATCCCTCGGATTTCAAATGTTTGGCATTGAGCGGTCCTGATGAAGATAAATGCAGAAAAGCGCTTCGGACGCATGGAATTATTAAACGTGTTGTTTACAATTATTTGGCCACAGACCACAATTAATTCCCTTATTAGTTCTTTATAACGTTTTGTCTCATTAAAAAAATTGCACCTTGCATTTTTGTCAAATCTTTTGTGTGTGTAATGTATAGTACTAGTCCAAAAATATATCAAAAATTCAGAAAGATTGAACCAATGACTCTTACAAATTTAGCCACTACACAGCCATACCCCTATCGACAAGTCAAGAGATGTTCCGAAAACTGTAAATATTACCTTTTTGCACTTGGCCTAATCACTCTTTCCATATCAAAATCAGTTTAAATACAACATCCAAAAATTTATTTTACCTCTCTTCTTTCACTTCCACGCCATAAAAACTAAGAAATCAATGAGAAAGGCAAAGAAAAAAAATTAAGAAAAAATACACTTTAATTAAAGGGAACTATATTCGTGAACAACGAAAAGTGGGGTCATTAATTGTGGTCTTGGGCCTATTAGACCCTTTTTTTCAATATAATACCCCAAAAAATGGCACGCATTAAGCTTATTCTATATCGAACTAACATACCATATATCAAATCAATCCGACAAGTTTTATGGCAGTTCTGATAGTTTTAATAACACTACCCTCATGTTGATAATTCTAGTTGTTTTCTGGCATGAAACTTTCAAAACATGTAACTACTAGGAAAAGTAAAAGTTTAATAACTTTCTTGTTAAACATGATATCTTAAAAAAGTAAAATGTCTATAGTAGCTAAATGGTTAAATTTCTAGAATCTGAAAGAAAATTTATCAAAATTTATGTTTTTTAAATTGAAATTATTTTTTTTCTAAAATTCTTGTAAATTTAGTGAATATACCAACACTGAACATAAATAAAATTCCATTAAAATATTTAAAAAGAAAATTAACTTTCAAAACTTATCTTAAAAAATTGCTTATCTTATCTGTAATAAGTAAAATATAACATAAACACTTATCAGACAAATTTCACAGGTACTTGGCCTGTTTACCTGAGGTACCAATATTCATGTGTAACATCAGGTCAGATTACATGTAATGAAAATTTCAAACTAGTGTAATTTCTTTATTCCTTGAAATATTACTCTGAAATAAACTTTTTAGTGAAGTTTTCTGTTATGTTTATTTTTATAGATAAATAGATTTTAATTTTATAACAGATTTCTGTAAGAAAAATAGTTATTAAAAAATATATTGCATTTTGATAAAAAAAATTATAAAAAAATTAATAAAAAAAATAAATAGGCTTCTTTGTTAAATTAATCTCTCAATAAATGATAAAGTAACATTTTTCAATAGATTTGGATGAAACAATCTTAATCTGGACCCCTAATAATAAATTAATTGGCTTAGTTGGATACTGCTAAGAAAACTCTGTTAATTCAGAGTTGCCTCTGAAGGTGGTCTCTTGAAATCTACACCACAGACTGCATCAAAGGAAAAAATGTACATCAAAGCAGATATCATACAATGCTTGATTATAAATATAAGGATGTCCAAAGTTTATGCTATCAGTCCAAGTTGGGATATTAAGGATCCAGTTAAATTTTCAAAATGTTTACTAAAGGCTATACCAAGAACAGGTCAAAGAAAGACAACTCTCCAAGAAATCCTGGATGGTTCCAAGCTGGAAAACCCAGTGGTAGAAGCCGAAGCCAGACATCAATACCGATCCCTCAATCAGGTAGTGCACGTACTTCCCATGTGCGGCAAACTTTTCAATCTTCTGACTGCAAAATAGAGACGACTGATAACATCTGTACTCTTCGCTCGCAAGCTGACCTGAAAAGAGAAGAAAATAAAGCATTACATTTTGGTATGAGGTGGATAGACAGTCAACTGACACTCAGCTTGTACAACACTACTTATGATAAACACCAAGTGGACTCACCATCCTGTCCTAAATTTAATGTTGACTATCATGAACAGAAAAAGTGGGGAACTTGCTGGCAGTATACCCTGAAATGCATAACCTGTGGTTTTATTGGAGACAGAATAAAGATGTACAAAGAAATAGCTAATGGCAAACCAGGACCCAACCCAGGACAACCAAATGTAGCCCTTGCATCTGCTTTGCAGGACTGCCCAATTGGAAATACAACAGTGCAGCAACTCCTTGCAGGAATGGACACACCACCACCATGTCGAAGCAGTATGCAACGCACATCCAGTAGAGTAGCAGCTGAAATGGTCAAACTGAACAAAACAGACATGGCACAGAAACTGGAACTAGTAAAAGAAGACAACAGAAAGCGAGGTGTCCCAGAAGATGAAATTAACATAACTGTGGATGCTCGATACAACAGCAACACAATTGTTAGTAAAAAGAAACCCGGTCAGAATGCCACTCAAGCATTTGCCCTTGCAATAGAAACAATGACAGATAAAAAGTATATAGTAGCTGCAGTTGCGCAGAATAAGATGTGTTGGAAAGGGGCTTGGCTTAGAGGAAAAGGCTTTCCAATAGAATGTCCTGGCCATGAAGAATGTACAGCAAATTTATACAGAGCTGCTGCCCTGTCAGAGTACGAGCTGGGAAAAGAGATAGGAAATCAGCTAGGACTCCAGAAATGTCTTGTACGGTATGTGACCACAGATGGAGATGGACGTTCAGCTAGAGGTATTGAAGACGCCCTTACAGCTCTCGAACCAATGTGGAAAGTGGAAAGACTGGCAGATCATGTACATTTGGGACAGTCTCAATTCAGGGCCTCTTTGCGAGCTCAATACAGTGCCGGAATGTTCCATGGAAAAACAAAAGAGGAAAATAAACAACTGAGGACGGTGTTTAGCAAAGATCTAAAGTGCAGATGCTCCATGATATTAAAGAAACTGATGGAGAAATATGACAAAAACATTGATGAAATAAGCAAAGACTTACCAAAAGTGCTCGAGGCAACTCTTCGCTGCTATGATAGTGACTGCACCCTGTGTCCGGAATATTCCATTGTCTGCAAAGGTGATGCTGCACTTAACTGGTGGAGTCGTTCATCGTACTTGTCCACATACCAGATCACTGCCCTGCAAATGGATAAAACAGATAAATTTTTACTTCAAGAAATCCTGAAAATGAAATTAACTTCAGCAGCTATTGAAAGTATGAAACTTTATGACAATACAAACAAAAATGAAGGAGTACATAGAGCACTGAGTCTTAATTTGCCCAAGAATGTAATTTACTCCAAAAATATGGAAGGACGACTTGCTTCAGGAGTACATAGAAATAACAACATGCCGGGAACCTCGACACAACTGAAATGTACAAATCTAGGGGTAGACCTTTCAGAACGTAGTAAACTTCACCTTAAGAAAATGGACACTGACTTTCAATACAACCAAGATTACATACTAAGACAAGCAGTTCAAGAAAGGAGATTAAAGCAGAATGCAGAAAAGCTTGCAGAGCACAAGACATGGAGGGAAATGAACAAAAAGCATGACTATTACTGCAAAGGTCAACTAGATCCACAGCCTGCCTTACAGTTCCAGGACCATGACAGCTACTGCAAACCAAAGCTTCCAAGACCTGCTGCAGACTGACATACCAGAGCCACCAGCAAACAAAACCATAAAAGGTCCTTTTCAGGACCACCCAAATATCAAAAAAAGAATCTAAAGTTGTTGTACATTAGCTTCCAATTTTTTTTCCCTTTTTTTCTCCCATTCTGATAAAAATATAAAATTTTGGCCTGCCCCAGAAAAAAAAAGAAGTAAAATGAAAATAAAAAAGTACCCGATAATTATTTTACCCAAATTATTGTTGTCCATTTTTAACTCCACTCTGCAGGGAGGGAGGGGATCTGGGTGGCCTAAGCAGGAACCGGTTGAAACGCATGACTGCCGGCTGTTGTTGAAACCATGAGGTTCCAACGACAGATGTTCGGCAGTAATGCATTTCGAATTGTGGCACAGGTGCGAAACATCATCAGTTTTATCAATAAAAATATTCTGATGATGCACCATGTAGGCAAGCCTGTGCACATGCATTTGTCTCCACCCCCTGGCATCTGGAAATTTACAATTAATAACTCCATATTTGCCATTAGGTGTACATAAACCTGTCCAAATTTGACACTGCCCATTATAGCCAGGTGCAGAGCTATCTCTTAATTTTTGACTATATTTTAGATAAAATGCATCCATTTTGAAGATGTGATGTTTTGTAAGACAATAGAGTAGTAATATATTCTAAAATATAAAAAGGGTCCAACATTATTGACAGAAAGGGCTGAAACTGGGGTCAAAGGGCTTTCAGTGCATCAAAATGGCCAAAAATGCCTAAAATTGCATATTATAACCGGTTTAAAGATTAATATTGAATAAAATTACAATAAACCAATAATATTTATCATTTCAAGTGACTTTCTGCCAAAAAAGTTGGTCCTTTCTTTATTTTCAAGAATTTGGGTATCAGCCTCTTAGGCCACAGACCACAATTAATTCCTCTATTAGTTCTTTATAACGTTTTGTCTCATTAAAAAAATTGCACCTTGCATTTTTGTCAAATCTTTTGTGTGTGTAATGTATAGTACTAGTCCAAAAATATATCCAAAATTCAGAAAGATTGAACCAATGACTCTTACAAATTTAGCCACTACACAGCCATACTCCTATCGACAAGTCAAGAGATGTTCCGAAAACTGTAAATATTACCTTTTTGCACTTGGCCTAATCACTCTTTCCATATCAAAATCAGTTTAAATACAACATCCAAAAATTTATTTTACCTCTCTTCTTTCACTTCCACCCCATAAAAACTAAGAAATCAATGAGAAAGGCAAAGAAAAAAAATTAAGAAAAAATACACTTTAATTAAAGGGAACTATATTCGTGAACAACGAAAAGTGGGGTCATTAATTGTGGTCTTGGGCCATTTACATCACTGGGTCGATACCTCTGCTGGTAGACTATCAGTCCCCGAGGGTATCATCAGCTCAGGAGTCAGTACTTCGGTACTGAAATGATTTATAACAAACTTTTCTAAAATTGTCCGTTTATAAATTTTGAAATTATAAAATAAACTAAGGTTTCAACTCCCTCAGGCAAAGTTGACCTTAAATGAATTTGTCTTTTTTTTTGTTTTAGGTATTTTTGTCATATAGCTCTTCAACTGTTTCGGTACTTATACATCCCTCGGATTTCAAATGTTTGGCATTGAGCGTTCCTGATCAAGGTAAATGCAGAAAAGCGCTTCGGACGCATGAAATTATTAAACGTGTTGTTTTCAATTTTTTACATCACTGGTCGATACTCTGCTGGTGGACTATCAGTCCCTGAGGGTATCATCAGCTCAGTAGTCAGTACTTCGGTACTGACATGATTTATAACAAACTTTTCTAAAATTGTCCGTTTATAAATTTTGAAATTATAAAATGAACTAAGGTTTCAGCTATATCAGGCAAAGTTGACCTTAAATGAATTTGGCTATATTGTTTAATGTATTTTTGTCATATAGCACTTCAACTGTTTCGGTACTCATACATCCCTCGGATTTCAAATGTTTGGCATTGAGCGTTCCTAATGAAGGTAAATCCAGAAAAGCGCTTCGGACGCATGGAATTATTAAACGTGTTGTTTTCAATTTTTTACATCACTGGGTCGATACCTCTGCTGGTGGACTATCAGTCCCCGAGGGTATCATCAGCTCAGGAGTCAGTACTTCGGTACTGAAATGATTTATAACAAACTTTTCTAAAATTGTCCGTTTATAAATTTTGAAATTATAAAATAAACTAAGGTTTCAACTCCCTCAGGCAAAGTTGACCTTAAATGAATTTGTCTTTTTTTTTTGTTTTAGGTATTTTTGTCATATAGCTCTTCAACTGTTTCGGTACTTATACATCCCTCGGATTTCAAATGTTTGGCATTGAGCGTTCCTGATGAAGGTAAATGCAGAAAAGCGCTTCGGACGCATGAAATTATTAAACGTGTTGTTTTCAATTTTTTACATCACTGGTCGATACTCTGCTGGTGGACTATCAGTCCCTGAGGGTATCATCAGCTCAGTAGTCAGTACTTCGGTACTGACATGATTTATAACAAACTTTTCTAAAATTGTCCGTTTATAAATTTTGAAATTATAAAATGAACTAAGGTTTCAGCTCCATCAGGCAAAGTTGACCTTAAATGAATTTGGCTATATTGTTTAATGTATTTTTGTCATATAGCTCTTCAACTGTTTCGGTACTTATACATCCCTCGGATTTCAAATGTTTGGCATTCAGTGTTCCTGATGAAGGTAAATCCAGAAAAGCGCTTCGGACGCATGAAATTATTAAACGTGTTGTTTTCAATTTTTTACATCACTCGGTCGATACCTCTGCTGGTGGACTATCAGTCCCTGAGGGTATCATCAGCTCAGTAGTCAGAACTTCATTACTGAAATGATTTATAACAAACTTTTCTAAAATTGTCCATTTATAAATTTTGAAATTATAAAATAAACTTAGGTTTCAACTCCCTCAGGCAAAGTTGACCTTAAATGAATTTGGCTATTTGTTTTAGGTATTTTTGTCATATAGCTCTTCAACTGGTTCGGTACCTATACATCCCTCGGATTTCAAATGTTTGGCATTGAGCGTTCCTGATGAAGGTAAATGCAGAAAAGCGCTTCGGACGCATGGAATTATTAAACGTGTTGTTTTCAATTTTTTACATCACTGGGTCGATACCTCTGCTGGTGGACTATCAGTCCCCGAGGGTATCATCAGCTCAGGAGTCAGTACTTCGGTACTGAAATGATTTATAACAAACTTTTCTAAAATTGTCCGTTTATAAATTTTGAAATTATAAAATAAACTAAGGTTTCAACTCCCTCAGGCAAAGTTGACCTTAAATGAATTTGTCTTTTTTTTTGTTTTAGGTATTTTTGTCATCTAGCTCTTCAACTGTTTCGGTACTTATACATCCCTCGGATTTCAAATGTTTGGCATTGAGCGTTCCTGATGAAGGTAAATGCAGAAAAGCGCTTCGGACGCATGAAATTATTAAACGTGTTGTTTTCAATTTTTTACATCACTGGTCGATACTCTGCTGGTGGACTATCAGTCCCTGAGGGTATCATCAGCTCAGTAGTCAGTACTTCGGTACTGACATGATTTATAACAAACTTTTCTAAAATTGTCCGTTTATAAATTTTGAAATTATAAAATGAACTAAGGTTTCAGCTATATCAGGCAAAGTTGACCTTAAATGAATTTGGCTATATTGTTTAATGTATTTTTGTCATATAGCTCTTCAACTGTTTCGGTACTTATACATCCCTCGGATTTCAAATGTTTGGCATTGAGCGTTCCTGATGAAGGTAAATGCAGAAAGTCGCTTCGGACGCATGAAATTATTAAACGTGTTGTTTTAAATTTTTACATCACTCGGTCGATACCTCTGCTGGTGGACTATCAGTCCCTGAGGGTATCATCAGCTCAGTAGTCAGAACTTCATTACTGAAATGATTTATAACAAACTTTTCTAAAATTGTCCATTTATAAATTTTGAAATTATAAAATAAACTTAGGTTTCAACTCCCTCAGGCAAAGTTGACCTTAAATGAATTTGTCTTTTTTTTTGTTTTAGGTATTTTTGTCATATAGCTCTTCAACTGTTTCGGTACTTATACATCCCTCGGATTTCAAATGTTTGGCATTGAGCGTTCCTGATGAAGGTAAATGCAGAAAAGCGCTTCGGACGCATGAAATTATTAAACGTGTTGTTTTCAATTTTTTACATCACTGGTCGATACTCTGCTGGTGGACTATCAGTCCCTGAGGGTATCATCAGCTCAGTAGTCAGTACTTCGGTACTGACATGATTTATAACAAACTTTTCTAAAATTGTCCGTTTATAAATTTTGAAATTATAAAATGAACTAAGGTTTCAGCTCCATCAGGCAAAGTTGACCTTAAATGAATTTGGCTATATTGTTTAATGTATTTTTGTCATATAGCTCTTCAACTGTTTCGGTACTTATACATCCCTCGGATTTCAAATGTTTGGCATTGAGCGTTCCTGATGAAGGTAAATCCAGAAAAGCGCTTCGGACGCATGAAATTATTAAACGTGTTGTTTTCAATTTTTTACATCACTCGGTCGATACCTCTGCTGGTGGACTATCAGTCCCTGAGGGTATCATCAGCTCAGTAGTCAGAACTTCATTACTGAAATGATTTATAACAAACTTTTCTAAAATTGTCCATTTATAAATTTTGAAATTATAAAATAAACTTAGGTTTCAACTCCCTCAGGCAAAGTTGACCTTAAATGAATTTGGCTATTTGTTTTAGGTATTTTTGTCATATAGCTCTTCAACTGGTTCGGTACCTATACATCCCTCGGATTTCAAATGTTTGGCATTGAGCGTTCCTGATGAAGGTAAATGCAGAAAAGCGCTTCGGACGCATGGAATTATTAAACGTGTTGTTTTCAATTTTTTACATCACTGGGTCGATACCTCTGCTGGTGGACTATCAGTCCCCGAGGGTATCATCAGCTCAGGAGTCAGTACTTCGGTACTGAAATGATTTATAACAAACTTTTCTAAAATTGTCCGTTTATAAATTTTGAAATTATAAAATAAACTAAGGTTTCAACTCCCTCAGGCAAAGTTGACCTTAAATGAATTTGTCTTTTTTTTTGTTTTAGGTATTTTTGTCATATAGCTCTTCAACTGTTTCGGTACTTATACATCCCTCGGATTTCAAATGTTTGGCATTGAGCGTTCCTGATGAAGGTAAATGCAGAAAAGCGCTTCGGACGCATGAAATTATTAAACGTGTTGTTTTCAATTTTTTACATCACTGGTCGATACTCTGCTGGTGGACTATCAGTCCCTGAGGGTATCATCAGCTCAGTAGTCAGTACTTCGGTACTGACATGATTTATAACAAACTTTTCTAAAATTGTCCGTTTATAAATTTATAAATTATAAAATGAACTAAGGTTTCAGCTCCATCAGGCAAAGTTGACCTTAAATGAATTTGGCTATATTGTTTAATGTATTTTTGTCATATAGTTCTTCAACTGTTTCGGTACTTATACATCCCTCGGATTTCAAATGTTTGGCATTGAGCGTTCCTGATGAAGGTAAATGCAGAAAAGCGCTTCGGACGCATGAAATTATTAAACGTGTTGTTTTCAATTTTTTACATCACTGGTCGATACTCTGCTGGTGGACTATCAGTCCCTGAGGGTATCATCAGCTCAGTAGTCAGTACTTCGGTACTGACATGATTTATAGCAAACTTTTCTAAAATTGTCCGTTTATAAATTTTGAAATTATAAAATGAACTAAGGTTTCAGCTCCATCAGGCAAAGTTGACCTTAAATGAATTTGGCTATATTGTTTAATGTATTTTTGTCATATAGCTCTTCAACTGTTTCGGTACTTATACATCCCTCGGATTTCAAATGTTTGGCATTGAGCGTTCCTGATGAAGGTAAATCCAGAAAAGCGCTTCGGACGCATGAAATTATTAAACGTGTTGTTTTCAATTTTTTACATCACTCGGTCGATACCTCTGCTGGTGGACTATCAGTCCCTGAGGGTATCATCAGCTCAGTAGTCAGAACTTCATTACTGAAATGATTTATAACAAACTTTTCTAAAATTGTCCATTTATAAATTTTGAAATTATAAAATAAACTTAGGTTTCAACTCCCTCAGGCAAAGTTGACCTTAAATGAATTTGGCTATTTGTTTTAGGTATTTTTGTCATATAGCTCTTCAACTGGTTCGGTACCTATACATCCCTCGGATTTCAAATGTTTGGCATTGAGCGTTCCTGATGAAGGTAAATGCAGAAAAGCGCTTCGGACGCATGGAATTATTAAACGTGTTGTTTTCAATTTTTTACATCACTGGGTCGATACCTCTGCTGGTGGACTATCAGTCCCCGAGGGTATCATCAGCTCAGGAGTCAGTACTTCGGTACTGAAATGATTTATAACAAACTTTTCTAAAATTGTCCGTTTATAAATTTTGAAATTATAAAATAAACTAAGGTTTCAACTCCCTCAGGCAAAGTTGACCTTAAATGAATTTGTCTTTTTTTTTGTTTTAGGTATTTTTGTCATATAGCTCTTCAACTGTTTCGGTACTTATACATCCCTCGGATTTCAAATGTTTGGCATTGAGCGTTCCTGATGAAGGTAAATGCAGAAAAGCGCTTCGGACGCATGAAATTATTAAACGTGTTGTTTTCAATTTTTTACATCACTGGTCGATACTCTGCTGGTGGACTATCAGTCCCTGAGGGTATCATCAGCTCAGTAGTCAGTACTTCGGTACTGACATGATTTATAACAAACTTTTCTAAAATTGTCCGTTTATAAATTTTGAAATTATAAAATGAACTAAGGTTTCAGCTCCATCAGGCAAAGTTGACCTTAAATGAATTTGGCTATATTGTTTAATGTATTTTTGTCATATAGCTCTTCAACTGTTTCGGTACTTATACATCCCTCGGATTTCAAATGTTTGGCATTGAGCGTTCCTGATGAAGGTAAATCCAGAAAAGCGCTTCGGACGCATGAAATTATTAAACGTGTTGTTTTCAATTTTTTACATCACTCGGTCGATACCTCTGCTGGTGGACTATCAGTCCCTGAGGGTATCATCAGCTCAGTAGTCAGAACTTCATTACTGAAATGATTTATAACAAACTTTTCTAAAATTGTCCATTTATAAATTTTGAAATTATAAAATAAACTTAGGTTTCAACTCCCTCAGGCAAAGTTGACCTTAAATGAATTTGGCTATTTGTTTTAGGTATTTTTGTCATATAGCTCTTCAACTGGTTCGGTACCTATACATCCCTCGGATTTCAAATGTTTGGCATTGAGCGTTCCTGATGAAGGTAAATGCAGAAAAGCGCTTCGGACGCATGGAATTATTAAACGTGTTGTTTTCAATTTTTTACATCACTGGGTCGATACCTCTGCTGGTGGACTATCAGTCCCCGAGGGTATCATCAGCTCAGGAGTCAGTACTTCGGTACTGAAATGATTTATAACAAACTTTTCTAAAATTGTCCATTTATAAATTTTGAAATTATAAAATAAACTAAGGTTTCAACTCCCTCAGGCAAAGTTGACCTTCAATGAATTTGTCTTTTTTGTTTGTTTTAGGTATTTTTGTCATATAGCTCTTCAACTGTTTCGGTACTTATACATCCCTCGGATTTCAAATGTTTGGCATTGAGCGTTCCTGATGAAGGTAAATCCAGAAAAGCGCTTCGGACGCATGAAATTATCAAACGTGTTGTTTTCAATTTTTTACATCACTGGGTCGATACCTCTGCTGGTGGACTATCAGTCCCTGAGGGTATCATCAGCTCAGTTATAGTCAGTACTTCGGTACTGACATAATTTATAACAAACTTTTCTAAAATTGTCCGTTTATAAATTTTGAAATTATAAAATAAACTAAGGTTTCAACTCCCTCAGGCAAAGTTGACCTTAAATGAATTTGGCTATATTGTTTTATGTATTTTTGTCATATAGCTCTTCAACTGTTTCGGTACTTATACATCCCTCGGATTTCAAATGTTTGGCATTGAGCGTTCCTGATGAAGGTAAATCCAGAAAAGCGCTTCGGACGCATGAAATTATCAGACGTGTTGTTTTCAATTTTTTACATCACTGGGTCGATACCTCTGCTGGTGGACTATCAGTCCCTGAGGGTATCATCAGCTCAGTAGTCAGAACTTCATTACTGAAATGATTTATAACAAACTTTTCTAAAATTGTCCATTTATAAATTTTGAAATTATAAAATAAACTAAGGTTTCAACTCCCTCAGGCAAAGTTGACCTTAAATGAATTTGGCTATTTGTTTTAGGTATTTTTGTCATATAGCTCTTCAACTGGTTCGGTACCTATACATCCCTCGGATTTCAAATGTTTGGCACTGAGCGTTCCTGATGAAGGTAAATGCAGAAAAGCGCTTCGGACGCATGGAATTATTAAACGTGTTGTTTTCAATTTTTTACATCACTGGGTCGATACCTCTGCTGGTGGACTATCAGTCCCCGAGGGTATCATCAGCTCAGGAGTCAGTACTTCGGTACTGAAATGATTTATAACAAACTTTTCTAAAATTGTCCGTTTAAAATTTTGAAATTATAAAATAAACTAAGGTTTCAACTCCCTCAGGCAAAGTTGACCTTAAATGAATTTGTCTTTTTTTTTGTTTTAGGTATTTTTGTCATATAGCTCTTCAACTGTTTCGGTACTTATACATCCCTCGGATTTCAAATGTTTGGCATTGAGCGTTTCTGATGAAGGTAAATGCAGAAAAGCGCTTCGGACGCATGAAATTATTAAACGTGTTGTTTTCAATTTTTTACATCACTGGTCGATACTCTGCTGGTGGACTATCAGTCCCTGAGGGTATCATCAGCTCAGTAGTCAGTACTTCGGTACTGACATGATTTATAACAAACTTTTCTAAAATTGTCCGTTTATAAATTTTGAAATTATAAAATGAACTAAGGTTTCAGCTCCATCAGGCAAAGTTGACCTTAAATGAATTTGGCTATATTGTTTAATGTATTTTTGTCATATAGCTCTTCAACTGTTTCGGTACTTATACATCCCTCGGATTTCAAATGTTTGGCATTGAGCGTTCCTGATGAAGGTAAATCCAGAAAAGCGCTTCGGACGCATGAAATTATTAAACGTGTTGTTTTCAATTTTTTACATCACTCGGTCGATACCTCTGCTGGTGGACTATCAGTCCCTGAGGGTATCATCAGCTCAGTAGTCAGAACTTCATTACTGAAATGATTTATAACAAACTTTTCTAAAATTGTCCATTTATAAATTTTGAAATTATAAAATAAACTTAGGTTTCAACTCCCTCAGGAAAAGTTGACCTTAAATGAATTTGGCTATTTGTTTTAGGTATTTTTGTCATATAGCTCTTCAACTGTTTCGGTACCTATACATCCCTCGGATTTCAAATGTTTGGCATTGAGCGTTCCTGATGAAGGTAAATGCAGAAAAGCGCTTCGGACGCATGGAATTATTAAACGTGTTGTTTTCAATTTTTTACATCACTGGGTCGATACCTCTGCTGGTGGACTATCAGTCCCCGAGGGTATCATCAGCTCAGGAGTCAGTACTTCGGTACTGAAATGATTTATAACAAACTTTTCTAAAATTGTCCATTTATAAATTTTGAAATTATAAAATAAACTAAGGTTTCAACTCCCTCAGGCAAAGTTGACCTTAAATGAATTTGTCTTTTTTTTTTGTTTTAGGTATTTTTGTCATATAGCTCTTCAACTGTTTCGGTACTTATACATCCCTCGGATTTCAAATGTTTGGCATTGAGCGTTCCTGATGAAGGTAAATCCAGAAAAGCGCTTCGGACGCATGAAATTATTAAACGTGTTGTTTTCAATTTTTTACATCACTGGTCGATACTCTGCTGGTGGACTATCAGTCCCTGAGGGTATCATCAGCTCAGTAGTCAGTACTTCGGTACTGACATGATTTATAACAAACTTTTCTAAAATTGTCTGTTTATAAATTTTGAAATTATAAAATAAACTAAGGTTTCAACTCCCTCAGGCAAAGTTGACCTTAAATGAATTTGGCTATATTGTTTTATATATTTTTGTCATATAGCTCTTCAACTGTTTCGGTACTTATACATCCCTCGGATTTCAAATGTTTGGCATTGAGCGTTCCTGATGAAGGTAAATGCAAAAAAGCGCTTCGGACGCATGAAATTATTAAACGTGTTGTTTTCAATTTTTTACTTCACTGGGTCGATACCTCTGCTGGTGGACTATCAGTCCCCGAGGGTATCATCAGCTTATTAGTCAGTACTTCGGTACTGACATGATTTATAACAAACTTTTCTAAAATTGTCCGTTTATAAATTTTGAAATTATAAAATAAACTAAGGTTTCAACTCCCTCAGGCAAAGTTGACCTTAAATGAATTTGGCTATATTGTTTTAGGTATTTTTGTTATATTGCTCTACAACTGTTTCGGTACTTTCCAAATAATACCAATAAATAAGTTTATGTTCCTGTAGTTAAACTTATTATTTAGAAAGCTGTGAAAATTGCAAAATTTGGTTGAACAGATAGGGACTTTTAATTGGTGGTCTGACACCTTTAAGTTTCCGGAAACGTAGTATTGGAACTTTGAAAAATTAGCGGAAACTATGCAATACGCTCTTGTAAACCCCATAGTGTTATTTGTTTTTACCTGAGACCATCATGTATGGCTTTAGGTCATGGGATGACATTTTAATTAGAGCCTTGCTACAAATATGTCATGTTAGTTGAGTATTATATTTGTCTGTTTTTGCAATTTCCATATATATATTGACGGTGAATATGAAACTTCAAGACACAAAAAGATAGATACACGGACAGCAGGTATGAATCATAATTGTGACTGTTAAACGAATCTTCCTCCTATGAAGGAGAACACACACTACAGACACACGGAGATAGATATATTAGGCAGGAAGGTGTCATTATTTTAACTGTAAAACGAATCTTCCTCCTATGAAGGAGAACACACACTACAGACACACGGAGATAGATATATTAGGCAGGAAGGTGTCATTATTTTAACTGTAAAACGAATCTTCCTCCTATGAAGGAGAACACACACTACAGACACACGGAGATAGATATATTAGGCAGGAAGGTGTCATTATTTTAACTGTAAAACGAATCTTCCTCCTATGAAGGAGAACACACACTACAGACACACGGAGATAGATATATTAGGCAGGAAGGTGTCATTATTTTAACTGTAAAACGAATCTTCCTCCTATGAAGGAGAACACACACTACAGACACACGGAGATAGATATATTAGGCAGGAAGGTGTCATTATTTTAACTGTAAAACGAATCTTCCTCCTATGAAGGAGAACACACACTACAGACACACGGAGATAGATATATTAGGCAGGAAGGTGTCATTATTTTAACTGTAAAACGAATCTTCCTCCTATGAAGGAGAACACACACTACAGACACACGGAGATAGATATATTAGGCAGGAAGGTGTCATTATTTTAACTGTAAAACGAATCTTCCTCCTATGAAGGAGAACACACACTACAGACACACGGAGATAGATATATTAGGCAGGAAGGTGTCATTATTTTAACTGTAAAACGAATCTTCCCCCAATGAAGGAGTACCTCATAATACTACACTATTGACATTTTATATTGTTTGGCTTGGAATTAAATGATAAAGCGTGGATGTGTTGGATCTTCGTTAATTGCACGAATAGTTCCTGCATAGTCAGAATTACTAGAAAGCAATTCGATGTTTGACTGATTGGTTTTATCATATATGCACAAAATGAATAAGAAAATAATTGGGTATGCACCAGTAAGAAAATATCTATTACCTATACATGTCATAAATATTATTGAAGTAGAATTTTACACAAACATGCAGATTCATAAATGTACAGTACGTTACACCAAAATCTCTGTATGTAAAACAGAGATCTTATATTTAATTAGTAGTGTTATAATGATGATAAGAAAACAGTAGAGCCGTAGAGCAGGGTAGAGCACTAGGTCTTTGGTATTTGGTCGAGACAGAGCCGTAGAGCACTAGGTCTTTGGTATTTGGTCGAGACAGAGCCGTAGAGCACTAGGTCTTTGGTATTTGGTCAAGGTAGAGCCGTATAGCAGTGTAGAGCACTAGGTATTTGGCATTTGGCCAAGATAGAACCGTATACTGGGTAGAGCACTAGGTCTTTGGTATTTTCCAAGATAGAGCCGCAGAGTAGGGTAGAGCAGCTAGGTCTTAGGTATTTGGTTAATAAGGACATTATGTACGATAGAGAGTTGGTTGATGATAAGGGTATTTTTAAGGGTGGTGCCCATGTAGTCTCCACGTCACAGAACCTATTTATTCAAGTGTTGAAATTTAGAGAAATGTTAAAATTCAAAATGAAATATTCCAGAGTTACATTACCATGTTTTGTTTACAACAAACAACAAAAAGGCGGCAGATATATATCGTATTTTTTAAGTAAGGTTTGAGTAGATTCAGAGAGTTAAAACAACTTTATGACATTATTGAATAAACGGTTTAAGACAATTTAATTATACAAATTGTAAGGACTTCAGGGAGTGTAATATATATTTCACCAAGCCCTAAACAAAATGTGTACTAGTTTAATGAAAACGGACGTCAAATCAAACTCCAAAACATATAAATGAACTAAAATTAAAAAAACATACAAGACTTACAACGGTCAGAGGCTCCTAACTTGGGACAAGCGCAAAAATGCTGCGGGGTTAAACATGTTTTGTTAAGAAAATCCATTCACATTTCTGACATCGGACTCGTACCACTTTAAAACTGAGTTCTACTGTGCGTATTGCTGTGTGTTTGTTTTGTTCTACATTGACTAGAAGTATAGGGGAGGGTTGAGATCTCACAAAACATGTTTAATCCCGCATTTTTGTTTTGCGCCCGTCCCAAGTCAGGAGCCTCTGGCCTTTGATAGTCTTGTATGTTTTTTAGTTTTAGTTCATTTATATGTTTTGGTGTTTGGGGTGACGTCCATTTTCATTGAACTATTGCACATTTTGTTGAGGGGCCAGCTGAAGCCCGCATCCGGGTTCGGGATTTTCTCGCTGTGTTGAAGACCTATTTGTGGCCTTCGGCTGTTTTCTGCTCGTTGGTCTGGCTGTTGTCTCTTTGACACATTTCCCATTTCCATTCTCATTTTTATTTACATTTGCCAACTTTAGTATTGTTATGGTACGGCTATACCTTGGGCAAATGACCTAGTGCTCTACCCTGCGTGCTCTACTCCGCTCTACGGCTCTACCTTGACCAAATACCAAAAACCTAGTGCTCTACCCTGCTCTACGGCTCTACCGTTTTCTTATAATCATTATAACACTACTGTCATTTGCAGGAAAATGTCAGTGTTTTAAGACTTAACATTCGTTTTTTTGTTTCTTACAGTCATACAAGAATACAGGATATAAACCTAATCAATAGGATGAATAAGGTGGAGGATCTAGTGAGTAATGGTGTGGAGGATCTAGTGAGTCATGAGGTGGAGGATCTAGTGAGTAATGCGGTGGAGGTTCTAGTTAGTAATGGTGTGGAGGATCTAGTGAGTAATGGTGTGGAGGATCTAGTGAGTAATGAGGTGGAGGATCTAGTGAGTAATGGTGTGGAGGATCTAGTTAGTAATGGTGTGGAGGATCTAGTGAGTAATGAGGTGGAGGATCTAGTGAGTAATAGTGTAGAGGATCTAGTGAGTAATTGTGTGGAGGATCTAGTGAGTAATGAGGTGGAGGATCTAGTGAGTAATGGTATCGTACACATACAAAATGAAACACAGGATAGGGATACACTTCATAAATGTGACGTTTGTGGTAAAGAGTTTTTTCGAGAAAGTAATCTAAAGAGACACATGAAAACACATACTAGAGATCTGTCTTATACATGTGATTTATGTACTCACAGTTTTCTTCAGCTTAGCCATTTACAGAGTCACATGAGAATACATACAGGTTATAAACCTCATGCCTGTGATGTATGCAATAAACGGTTCAGTCAGTTAGGTAATTTTCATAGACATATGACAACGCATACAGGTGATACCGGTAAACCTTATGCCTGTGATGTATGCGGTAAAGAGTTTAGTCACAGGCGTGGTTTACAGAACCACATGAGAATACATACAGGTGATAAACCCCATGACTGTGATACATGTGGTAAACGGTTTAGTGAGGTAGGACATTTACATAGACATATGAGAACGCATACAGGTGATAAACCTCATGACTGTAATGTATGTGGTAGAGGATTTAGTCAGCGTCGTGACTTACATGATCACATGAGGATACATACAGGTGATAAACCTCATAACTGTGATGTATGTGGTAAAAATTTTAGTCAGCGTGGCCATTTATATAGGCACATGAGAACACATACAGGTAATAAACCTCATGACTGTAATGTATGTGGTAAAGGATTTAGTCAGCGTAGTAGCTTACAGAGTCACACGAGAACACATACAGGTGATAAACCTCATGTCTGTGATGTATGCGGTAAACGGTTTAGTCAGTTAGGTAATTTACAGACACATGAGAACGCATACAGGTGATACCGGTAAACCTCATGCATGTGATGTATGCGGTAAAGCGTTTAGTCAGAGATGTGGTTTACAGAACCACATGAGAATACATACAGGTGATAAACCCCATGACTGTGATATATGTGGTAAACGGTTTAGTGTGGTAGGACATTTACATAGACATATGAGAACGCATACAGGTGATAAACCACATGCCTGCAATGTATGTGGTAGAGGATTTAGTTACCCTGACTATTTATATAGACACATGAAAACACATACAGGTGATAAACCTCATGACTGTAATGTATGTGGTAGAGGATTTAGTCAGCGTCGTGACTTACAGGATCACATGAGAATACATACAGGTGATAAACCTCATGACTGTGATGTATGTGGTAAAGGATTCAGTTGGCGTAGTAACTTACGGAGACACATGAGAACACATACCGGCGATAAACCCCATGACTGTTGTGTATGTGGTAAAGGGTTTAGTCACATTCATTCTTTACAGATACATATGAGAACACACACAGGTGATAAACCTTATAAATGTGATGTATGTGGCAAAGGGTTTAGTCAGCATGGCCATTTACAAAACCACACGAAAACACATACAGGGGAGAAACCACATAAATGCGATGTATGTGGTAAAGGCTTTCTTCAGCGTCGTGATTTACAGAATCACACGAGAACACATACAGGTGAGAAACCTCATAAATGCGATGTATGTGGTAAAGGCTTTATTCAGCGTCGTGATTTACAGAATCACACGAGAACACATACAGGGGAGAAACCTCATAAATGCGATGTATGTGGTAAAGGCTTTATTCAGCGTCGTTATTTACAGAATCACACGAGAACACATACATGTGATAAACCTCATAAGGGTGATGTTAATGGTGACGGGTTTAGTAAGCTCGGTCATTAATATACACACATGAGAAGAAGAAAAAAACATGTAATAAATCCCATGACTGTGATTGATGTTGTAAAATGATGATGGGAGTTTTTAATGACCTTGACTGGCTATACAGCCCTCGCACGGTCGGTTGTGGTATAAGATTCAGTCGGCGAATAAATTTATATTTTAGTAATCTATATGGCCCCAATGATAGTAATCCTTTCATGTTTTTCTGGTATGTGTTGATTTCTGATATTTTTTACTAGGATGGAATTGCATTCGAATAAGTAATGGTATTCATTAACAATTTCATTTGAACACAAATTACATAATATCCTCTCTTCTTTCGGAATATTGTACCATCTACCTAGCTCTACTGGAATTTTTACATAACCGCGAGCATCTAATTAGTTATTAAATATATTTACGTTCGATTGGTGATAATTGTACAAGATACTTTTCTAAACCAAACATTTCTGATTTAAACAAACCGTAGAATTCTCCTCTGGAAGAATTGTCAATTTGCCTATGCCCTTTTTGAATGTATGCATCTTCAAGATTTTATCTCTGAAAGTTTTTAGTTGATTTACACCCAATGGCAATTGCTGAGTCTAAACATAGCATTGGCGAGAAGTTTATAAAAAAAGCACCGTTCTTACTAATATTATGGTAATTATTGATGTGATTTGTATACGACCAAATTCTCAATATGTCATAAAATTTGGTGAAGAAAATCTCATTTTTAGCACATGCCGACAAAATTGTAGTTGAATTTTTTCCCGCATGTAATACTTTTCGATTCTGCATATGTCACACCCATATGTCACAATTCGCCGTTTCAGAATCTAATGCATCCTGGGTAATATTTTCAAAAGAGTACACCAAAACGTCGCGATTGGTTAAAATGTCATAGACAATGGAAATACAACCAATGACGTGACATTTTTTTTTTTCATTTTGGGGTACGAACAATGAAATTACTCATAGTCTTTAGATTCTGAAACGGTCAATTGGAAGTATATGTGCATCGAAAAGTAAGTAATTGCAAGTCGACAGGTATTGAGAGCATGGGCTGATTCAGGCGGGGGCGAGGCAGGCGTGCCCCATCCCAAATATTTGCAAATCATGGGTTGTCCTCAGCTTAATAAAGAATATTTCGAAGATTTTACCTTTAAAACAAAATTCGACTCACTCTACTCGGCCAAAATTTAAGTTTGCGCTCCTAACCTTATATCCTGGATACGCCCTTGTTGAGAGGTTATGTATCTTTGTATTTATAAAGGCTAAAAAAGAAACTTATTATAGGAGAAAAGTAGTATTACAATTTGCCGGCTTTAAGTTGGCGGCTTTTGCGTAACCAAGGCAGGTGAAGGAAATCAACTGTGATTGGATGTAAGGGTACAATATATTTTTGATTCGTCTATGAATAACAGCAGTGTGTATATTTACTGAAATGTTTTCAAGACAATCATTCGAAAAGACTTCCAAAATTTCATAAATTTGATGTAAAATGACGGTGGACATGAATAACATACTCTACGGAATCGGCCAAGTTGTGACGAATGAGTTGGTAATATTATATGTCAATAATGTTTAGTAATTATCTGGATCAGTGGTAACTATATTTATAGTCGGAGAGAGCTCTAGGAACAGTTGTGTTACTAAAACATATTGTAAAAGTCCGATGTCACACTAACATAAAGGAGTTCTTTTTCCAAATTGCAGAGGGTACTCTTTATATGTAAGCACATGCCTTTTATTCTCTATTCCTATGTTTGCCAATTTTTTTCTCTATTTTTTATTTTTTAGTGTCCTTTATTTTGCACTTTTTGTCAATTATTCTCTGTTTTGAAATCACCAATCTAAGATATCTAAGAAGATGATTAGAATCTGTCATTTCAATATACAGTATATACAGCAGGTAGGAGTCAACATTATAACTGTAAAACGAATCTTCCTCCAATGAAGGAGTATTACCAATGTGTTTTCAACTGATCGGGCGGAGCTTACGTTTCAATTTGCATAAGGACAGTCTATTTGATGATGTGTGTGATAAGGATGATTGCCGTGTTAATTATTTCTGATTTATAATCACCTATCAGTGTCACCAAAATATTATAGAATAACGTCATAATTTTATGCAGATTTTGCAACTGCTGTCGTTATAGTTTTACTTTCATATCTACAAATTCCAAAATGTGACAATTTTTACATGTTTTTAAACTTCGCTTTTCAAGAAAATTAACGGTTGCGTCTCATTATTTATTTTGCAAATACACATACATGTATAGTGTTTACATATTTCAACCGGACCAATAACCATAACTGGACACTTCATTCATGAGTTTATCCCAAAACACCCGTGTCTATATAGATGGATCGAACGGTCTATAATGAGAGAACTGGTTAAACTCTGCCCAGTCAAGTGAAATAAATCAAGTAATACCTTATAATAAGAGTGTCATGCACTTGAGTATTGTCTGTCAATTCAACATACAATACAAATATTAGTTGTGAATATAGAACATCCAGACACATAGAGAAATATTCATGGTAGGCAGGTACAAAATGTAGCAGTACACATTGTAACTGCAAAATGAATCTGAGTACCTCATTATTAGAGTGTGATGTTATTATATAGTATTGTCTGTTTTCAATATTCAGTTCAAATACTGGTTGTGAATATTATAAAAAATCCAGAGACATAGAGAAAGATACACGGTGGGCAGGTAAGAGTCAACATTGTAACGTTAACTGTAACACGAATCTTCCTCCAATAAAGGAATACCTCGAAATTAGAGTGTCATATATGTTATTGAGTATTGTGAATTTCTGTCGTTTCAATATATACTACAAATATTGGTTGTGAATATAAAACATCCAGACAAATAGAAAAGATTCACGTTAGGCAGATAGAAGTTATAACATTGTAACTGTAAAATGAATCTTCCTCCAATGAAGGAGTACCTTATGATTAGAGTGTCAAGTTTTCGAGTACTGTCTGTTTTTTTTTCAATATACAGTAAAAATATTGGTTGTGAATATACAACATACAGACACATAGTGAAAAAATCACGGTGGGCAGGTAAGAGTCAACATTGTTACTGTAAAACGAATCTTCCTCCAAAGAAGGAATACCTCATAATAAGAGTGTCAAGTTATTGAGTACTGTCTCTTTTTCAATATATACAGTACAAATATTTATTAATTGTGAATATAAGACACATATAGATAGATACACAGTAGGCAGATACATGTAGTAGTCATAGTTGCAACTGTAAAACGAATCTTCCTCCAATGAAGGAGTACCTCACAATTAGATTGTCATGTTATTGAGTACTGTCTGGGTTTCTTTTTAATATACGGTACACATATATTGGTTAATTGTGAATACTTGTAAACATACTCGTATAGATAGATACACAGTAGGCAGATAGGAGTCATAATAGTAACTGTAAAACGAATCTTCCTCCAAGGAAGGAGTACCTCATAATTAGATTGTCATGTTATTGAGTATTGTCTGTTTTTCAATCAATGCAGTACAAATATTGGTTAATTGTGAATATACAGACACGTATAGATGAATAGACAGTAGACAGATAGGAGTCACAATTGCAACTGTAAAAGGTAGCTTCCTCCAATGAAAGATTACCCCATAATATATAATGCTGGCATTATCTATTGTTATTCTTTGCTTAAGATTAAATCACAAAACGTGAATGGGTTGCATCTTCTTTTTTCTTTTCTTTTTTTTTGTATCTTTGTTGATTGACTGTTATCGGTGTCTCCAAGAAATAAATGTTTTTTTTTCAACGATTTTACAAAAAAAATCATTACTCCGTAACATAAGGGGCTGAATAGGGAACCAGCAGGATCAAACATTTTCCTTTGTTATATGTAAATCGATTGGCAATCCTCGGGTGAATCCGCTACTCTCCTTCTGAAGGTACGGAATCGGCCGAGTTGTGCCGAGTGAAATATACATATGTCAAATGATATTCTTTATATTAAGGTTTTATGTTTTGAAATTTGACTTTACAATTTTGATCAAGTTGATATTACTTTTTTCTTGATGTACTTCTATATGTCTGTGCTAAAGTTCCTTTCTATAACATTTGTTTTTTATAGATTCATCTTTGAATTGGCTAATATTTTTGTAGAGATATTTATCAGACTGGCTACTTCATAATTTGATGCTAAATTGTTGAAATCTAGGCTGAGCTTCTGAGCTTCCCCAAGGACCCTCTACCAGGGCAACCGTTATTACGCCTCCGTTCATGAAACCTGGCCTAGGACTATTGAATTGTTAAGTATCGCCTTATACCCTATAATTTGGAATTTCTCGTTATTATATAAAAAAAGAAGATGTGGTATGATTGCCAATGAGACAACTATCCACAAGTGAACAAAATGACACAGAAAATAACAACTATAGGTCACCGTACGGCCTTCAACGATGAGCTAAGCCCATACTGCATAGTCAGCAATAAAAGGCCCCAAAATGACAATGTAAAACAATTCAAACGAGAAAACTAACGACCTTATATTTTCTCCTTCTGAAGGTACGGAATCGGCCGAGTTGTGCCGAGTGAAATGTACATATGTCAAATGATATTCTTTATATTAAGGTTTTATGTTTTGAAATTTGACTTTACTATTTTGATCAAGGTAATAATACTTTTTTCTTGATGTACTTCTATACATGTCTTTGCTAAAGTTCCTTTCCATAACATTTGTTTTTTTATAGATTCATCTTTGAATTGGCTAATATTTTTGTCGGACCTTAATTGATACGTGGAAGATACGTGGTAGCCACATTCTGGAGATAACTTTTATCAATAAGATGAATATGGTGGAGGATAAAGTGATTAATGGTAATGTAAAGAGACACAACAGAACACAAACTGATGATCATCTTCTTCATAAATGTTATGTTTGTGCTGGAGAATTTACTCGCTTTTTTTTGGCTCCATCATTTACAGAGACACATGAGAACACATACAGGTTACACACCTTACAGACCTTCTAAAATTCAAACTGACCACACGCACGATACCAGCACGCACGATACACGCACGGTGAATGCACGATGAATGCACGGTGAATGCACGATACACGATACATGCACGATGAGCGATGAGCGTTACACGGAGGATTAACGAAAAATGAATGATGAATAATGAACTATGATACACGCACGATACACGCACGGTGAATGATTCATTGACGAATGAACAATAAGCGCTTTATACACGATTTGCAAAGCCATTTTATTTGGAATTGCATTTAAAATTGATGTATGATAATGAAAATAAATAAGGGTATATAAATTTTAAATATCTCGCTTTCCGTGTTGATTGGTCGACAAATTCCATGTCTTGAATAAATTAATTGTCGTATATCGTTTAGTGTATTTCTAATATCAATACGTTTTGTCAAATTATATAACTCATCGATTTTTATAATTCTACTTAATATTAAAATAAATTAAAAAAAATATTTATAAATTGCTACATTTTAAAGAGTGGCGATTCCACCCATTTTTAAAAAGAGGGTTCTTAACCCAGGATGAAAGGGGTGTTTCAAACCTTATGTCCCCATTCAAAAGCATAAATCGTCAAAAAAGGGTGTTCCAACCGCCAGGACCAACCCCCCTTTTTTATCTGCCTTAATTTGTAACCTTTACTAATTTTTTATCATTTGTTTACGTTCAAAAATTTATTAAATATTTGCATGTTTCGAAGTTTAGTATGACGTCCATTATCACTGGACTAAAATACACTTTTGTTTAAGAGGCCTGCTGGAACACGCCTTCGGGTGCGGTATTTTCTCGCTGTGTTGAAGACCTATTGGTGGCCTTCGGCTGTTTTCTGCCGGTACGTCTAAACAATGCTAAGGACTCTTTAGTGCACTAAGGACTTATAATATGCCACTGAGGACTAGAAGGGGCGGTGTTACTTGTATACTGTTTTCATATTATGGTAGAGATAGATTTTTAATACATAAATTCCAATTTTTATGGAAAAAGAACCACCAATAAATGAGTAGTTAAACAATATTTGGAACGTGCCGGTTTTTCCTTGATATTGCCGAAAATCAGAGATCCGATTGACACGAGCGAACTTACATAACAACTGATTTAACAATCATAATCTTTTTTTTTTACTTGAGTTACAATGTTCCTTATATTATCAGAATCGTATGTGTTAATTTAGAGCAAAAGATATAAATTTGTCAGAAAAATATGATTCGTACAAATTAATTAAAAATAGCTAAGAAAATAACATTTACCAAATAATGAGAAAATTGTAACATTTGTGATACCTAATACTTCATAATATAGACTTCTGAAACAACTTCTCGTCCTGAGTATGCATGCAATTTTTGCCACTGGACGTTTAAGCAACCAATAATCAATATTAATCAAAGAAATATAAGGCCCCGAAATGGACATTGTTCAATTATAATTTGCGATTTTTTTATTGATTAAATTTGAATTCATGCATTAAATATCAATCTCTACCATGATAGGAAATTTGTTTATATGGTATAGCACCCCTTTTAGTCGTGTTTAGACGCACCCTTTTCTGCTCTTTGGTGAGATTGTTGTCTCTTTGACACATTCTCCATTTCCATTCTCCATTTTATTCAATTGGTTGTCATTCTTTTTATCTCTCTCTATGATGTTTTTGCAGACAAAACAATTCGCAGAATTAATCTAAATAAGCAGATATTAAACTCTTTCTTTTAAAACTTTTAGCATTAAAACCTAATTGCATGAAATTGAATTAGTATGTTATTATCAGTCTAATCACTCTTTCGGATGACCTTATTGATATTTACCTATACAATGATTTTTTTACAGAATTTTATATAATTGTAGAATTCGAATTTGTTCTCTTTATCGACACATTAATGACCATTAATTGTTGCCGTAAAATGTTATTTTTCTCGACGTCAAACTGTGAAATATCGGGAAAAGATGCATTTTTTCGAGATTTAACCATTAGCTTAAAAACGAGCACATGGACCCCTCTTTTTAAAAATGACATTTGGCTTGATACTGTATGAAGATTATTCGTTTCAAATTTTATGAAGAAATAACCGCCTCTTTTTTCAACTAGATAAATATACAACAAAAATGCCGTTTTTTTCTAAAATCAATTTCTTGTAACAAAAATTAATTATTAACAAAGAATTGTAAGTACACAAATGTAGAACCCAATTTTGTAACGAAGATATTCCTAATCTCTTTACCGAAATCCGCATATGTTTATCTTTTGAAACAAAAAAGTTAAGGATGTCTTTTGAAAGGACAGAAATGTCCAAGAAACCGAAATTTTTAAGTAAATGTCGAAAAATTCGAAAAAACCCATTTAACTTAAATTTAGCACATGAAGATATAATTTTTATTACATATTCAAATTGATTTTGTAAAAAATAGCTTGTATGTGAACTTTCGTAAAAAATCACTGTGGGTTTAAAGCTGTATCATATGCCCATAATTGCCCTAAAGCTAAATATGATCGTCAGATCATGAGGGTCTGAATGGGGATTCTATCATTTTAGACATTTTTTTCTATTCGTTATACCTTTTGCCGATCATTCTTTATTGACTATATTCTAGTACCTCATCATACTCTTTTCTATATATTTGTCTGGTTATTTTCTGTATTCTTTATTTTTTTGTCAATAATTTTCTTTTCTGTACATCCCCATCCACACCCTCATGTATAATGGAAGACGATAAACATTTTAGTATACATACCACCCGTTGTCACTTCTCAACTGACATACAAACCACATGTTGTTATTTCTCACCTGGACACAGGACTTATATATATATTACGTAATAGTAACGAATGCAAAATTATCGATGATCATCGATATAGTAAATTCAGAAGAATACAGATAGCCTGTATCAACGCACTGGCTTGTTAAATGTATTTTGATCTGACAACAAGAATATATTTGTTTATCATATTTTTAGTTTATTTAAAATTGAGAATGGAAATGGAGAATATGTCAAAGAGACAACAACCCGAAAAGAGCAGATAACAGCCGAAGGCCACCAGTGATATTTTATCACGTTTTAGTTCCGAAAAAGGCAAAAACCATCGTATTTTCAAAAAAATCTCTAAAAGGATGATGGGAGTTTTAACGACCTTGACTGGCTATACAGCCCTCGCACGGTCGGTCTCTAAAAGTTGCTGAATTTAAGAGCCTATATCAAAAGATAGGCTTTACCTAGCTTTAGGGGTTTTAAATAAAAACCGTTTAGGAACCAGATTGTGGCTTCTTTATATTTATATTAGAATTGAAATTCAAGGCAGTATTTTGTCGAAGAGAACATTTACCCAAAGAGCAACATGCGAGAAGAGGATTGATTTTCCCTTAAATTTTTTTATTGAAGTGACTAATCTTTTGAGGTTACGTCACGGAAATATATTTTAAATGAAAAGGTGCAACTGGATGCATCCCTAAAATCAAATTAAAAAAATATATAATAAAATGACGGGTATTCGTCAATCAGACAGCAATCCAACATAAACACAAGTGGGTTACCTGACATCTAGAATAAGAGGTTTAAGCATAACCCGCGCTGGTATCAACTTTCTGAGTTCTGAGTAAAATGCAATATACATGTAGGACTCTGAAACGTGAAATATACTAAAGTTTTTTTTTACGTACGATTGAGAGTGGCATTCCCTAAATACATACGGGTCCACAAACTATTCTTGTTATAATATAACGGTAAATGAAGTTCTCATTAGAGGAACAAAGTAAAGATACATGTTGAAGCAAGAATAATTTCCACATGCAGAACATCAAAAAGGACGATCTCTCAATCAGAATATGCATCTGTAACAAATACATCTATAGACAATGGCACTAGTAAATGCTTTATATATTGACATTGAAACAAATATACTGCTCATAATAATTGCACATCTGTAGACTTTAATCTAGGTAGCCCGCGTTATATAAACCATCGCACACCAGAGCACTTCACGCGTGACCATCAAACTTCATGATCCCCATTGCACCTCCGAGTCATACATATAATTATATACATTTATTTTACTTGATTTTGATAATTGCAAACACTTTTATACAAATTTTCTGATAATGGTTTTTATTGTATTAAAGTAATAATTTTAATTCCCGTAGGGATTGCCCAAAGAAATAAGGTTTATTTAAGGGTTTACACATCTTCATAGCTAAAATATTTCAATACTTATGTCACGAACAGATATCTATGACAAAAATTTCTTAAATTGTCAGTATATAAATTTAGAATTTTTTTTTAAGAAAGTTGAACGTAGGTTCAGCTACAGTAGACTAAGTTGGCCTTTGATGGATTGAAGGCTTATGTAAAAATAAGAAAATGTGGTATTATTGCTATTGAGACAACTATTCAAGAATGTTCAAACCAAGAGGAATGTTAGCAGTTATATTTATACGACCTTCAAAAATGAAAAATACGGAAACCGTAAAGTCGGTTATTAAAGGCCCCGCCCCGACATGAAAAAAATATGAAACAATTCAATTCAGCAAACTAACGGCTTTCTTTATAACAAGTTGAATATCATATGGTGTACTTTTTTTGTACGTATTACTAGACAAAAGTTGCTGGATCTTGATAGATGCATACGAAACTTCAGTGAATTGTTTGTATTTTTCAAAACAACTAAAAAATGAAGAAAAAAAATCTATCGGGTAAATTTCTGAGACAAAACTTATCCCTATTGGAGTCAAACTGGTCATATGGATTCGTAAAGGACAAAAAATATCCTAGAAGGTTAACAAAGTACTATTGTAAAAAAAAATTTTTTTCTGATATCAATCTTTTAGACAAACATTAAAAACGGTGTCTCGGATATGCAATCATGGCACAATGAAATGTGAATCCGAGAAAGTGTTACATGTTTATTTTATTTAAATAAAGAATTGTTATGATAATACCATAGATTTAACTGTTTTTTCAGAAAATTAAAAAAAAACTGTATTTTAAACCCGTAAACACAATTTCAAGTTAAAAAAGTTCCTCAATTAAAAATCTTTCTTAAGGAATAAGTGATATATTTGCCTGATCTTATCGTGACTTGTTTAATTACAAAATGCCTCCAAGCACATATAATGTTTATTTTTATTTAATTTGCCACAAAACGTATTTAGCTTAGTTTTATAAAAAAAAAACACTGTTGAAGA
Organism: Mytilus californianus; assembly: GCF_021869535.1. Classification (NCBI taxonomy): domain Eukaryota; kingdom Metazoa; phylum Mollusca; class Bivalvia; order Mytilida; family Mytilidae; genus Mytilus; species Mytilus californianus. The sequence goes on from NW_026262674.1 coordinate 1,611,164, forward strand.
GAAAATACATATCCGTGTTAAATTCGCCTCAGTTTGTTAATTCAAGTTTGACAACTAACTTCTTAATCCGCAATCCACATTTACCCGACATCCTTGTATATTGTATTTTCTTAATGGAATACCCCCATGTTCATGTGACCGTCAGAAACTGAGACAAATATAATATTTGTAATGGTATTTATCAAAACTTAAATGATTGTATAGATTTAAGTAAAGTTTATTGTTTCAATATTTTTAGATTCAATATTTTATTATAGTCTCACCACATACACACATAAAATGGGATTCACAGAAATAAACATGAAACATTAAAACATTTCCACTGTATATGCACCAATCTTAAAAGGATTTATGAGAGACTTTTAAGACATAATATATACATATAAACATATTTTTTACTCATTTACATTTAAAATTTACAGTGTCCATACTAAATGAAATTAAAACATTTGTTTCTTTAAGAACTAGTAAAATAAAATACCGTTTTTTTTCAATAAAATATTGTTGATGTTTTTGGCAACTATAGCAGCAACATTGTCGTTATTAAATAAAAATATAAATTTTTCGCTATCTGGTAATAGGTTAAAATGTTCATTAAAATGTTAAGCTTAATGTATTATGATTTGTCTTAAATCTACATATAATGGGCATTTTAAAAGGACGTGAAGTTCATCTTCAATAGTAGAGCTACAAAACATGTCATCTCGTGGACTTCTTTTCTTTCATACCTTCCAGTTTCTATTTTAGTGGAGCTACCCCACATCTAAATCTTGCAAAAGTACTGTTGGTTTTTAATTGACAGAATATTTTTAACAAGAAACAGTTGTTCCATAAAATATTTCTTTAGCCTATTTCGCTCAGTTGAATAGAAAATCAAATTTTAACTGTTCTGTAGTAGAAATGTCATCATGTTATTGTTTGTACGTATCTAACATGTATCATTATATTAAAATGTCTCTGAGTCCCAGCCAAGACTCACTGAATAAACACGAAATATTTACAGACAGATAAATAAATTTTACACAAAAAGTCATGAATCTGAATGAACGTTATGTACGATGAAGTTAATTAAGAGTTCATAAGAAAGTAAGTAAGAATATAAATTTTATTTAAAGTTGGAACATATATACACTATAACAGATATAATATAAACTTTGATGAGCTCTATAACCGACTATCATATAAAAACCACAACGAATGAACGTTACACGATTAGAGATGAACGATTGACGAATGCACGTTCCACGATTATATACGATTGATGAACGCACGTTACACGGTTAAGAATGAATGATTGATGAGCGCACGATACACGGCTAAGAATGAATGAACGATGCACGCACATTACACGGAAAACACACGGAATGATGAATGATGAGCGCACGATTGGTACACGCACGAAACACGCACGATACACGATGAACGCACGGAAAAATGGTCAGTTTGAATTTTAGAAGGTCTGTATGACTGTGATGTATGTGGGAAAGGGTTTAGCCGGCTTGATTATTTACAGATACACATGAGGACTGTAATGTATGTGGAAGAACCTTTAGTAAGCATAATAGCTTAAAAAGACACATGATGATAACGCATTCCGTCGACAAACCTTATGGCTGTGATGTATGTTGTTAAGGCTTTAATCAGCTTTATTTTTTAAAGAGACACACGAGGACACATACAGGTGAAACACCTTATAACTGTAATGTATGAGGTAAAGTGTTAAGTGAGCATGGCACATCGTTACAGATTCATACGAGAACAAACACAGGTGGTAACAATAATGACTGTGATTTATTTGGTAAAAGAATGAGAAAACATGCATGTGATCATACTGATATTATAGGGAAAAGTAGTATTACATTTTCCAGGCTTTAGGTTGGCTTTTTGTGTAACCAAGGCGGCGAAGGATGTCAACTGTGAATGAATGTAAGGGTAAAATACATATACAATTTTAGGTCTATGTCAGGAAAATATAAACTTTTTTGTATGAGGCTGAGAAACTAGGGAAGGGCGAGGTTCTACCGAGCCCTTCCCCAGTTTTGCGCCGAGTACAAAAAAGTTTATATTTTTATGACATTGACCTAATATTGTTTTTATACTGCAACTTAAATTAATACATTGATAGCTTTTTAAATCGTAACACAAATGTCAAACAAAGACAATAACTGTTAAAAATGATATTTGTCTCCAACCCATGCTTTTAAAAAAGTAACAAAATTTATAATTTTGACCCTAAATGATTTGATTGATATGTAACATAAATCACAGAAAGACATTATATATATGCACATCGTCAAATGATTAAAATCAGCTGGGCAGTATATTATTTGCCTCTTACCCATACTATTGGAGTTTTTGCGATCAAAACATTAAAATTGTTGGAGATCAGACGGACGGACAAGGTGAAAACAATAGAAAGGGCTCCAACATCCACTATATGCCGGTCAAATATTATTCCAATGAAATTTACTAGTGTAGATTTAATTCACATCAAATAATGCTTTTCATTTGTATAAACGCTTAAAGAGGTTTTTCGTGATATCTGGGTTCTCAAAATAAAATTTGCACTGAAAAAAAGCTTATTTTGAACACATGTAAATTTTAAATATTAGAATTAATCTAAAAAACGAATGGTGCCGCTAAAAGCCTATAATTTATTATTTTGTTTATATTCAAAACTTGTATTCAACATCTTCAAAGAGTTCTCTTTGATCCTGGTTAATTTTAGGTACAGTGACATAACAATTGAAGAACTGATTTAAAATTAATGTTCCGTAAATATCTCCTTACTACATTCTATTTTTTGCAATCGTGCGTTCCATAGGTATATCTTTATTATCTCCCTTTGAATTTTATTTTGAGGCGCACGTCACGCTAAGGTTAAATTAAGCTCGTTTACCTTTACTAGTCTAACAAATGGTAAGTTTTTGTATTTTTGCATTTTGATAAAGTAATTTCTGTATTCGCTAAATCAAGATTAATATAAAAAAAAAGTGTGCATTTTTAACCAAAATCACGTTCATCCGAAGTCCTTTGTTAGATTGGAAAATATATGGAAAGCCTATTTAACATTAATAAGTTATAAGAATCTCCCTAGTTTTTACCATCAACTCGATGTACAATGAACTTTTAAAATAAATGAGAACTAGAATGCATATGATATTTGCACAGGAATTTGTCTCTGAGGATAATTACCTTTTTACTTTAATATATGACATATATTGATAATAATCATGATAATATATTTGTATTAAAGGTATATCCCCCCCGCAGGTGCCTGTTGTTTTGAGGCCTGTTTGATGTTCATTCAGTATTGTTCTTTGTAACTGTCAGTGTGAGTGAGAAAACAATGTCTCTCCAGTCATGCGCATTTGCCCTTTTTTAGTCCACTACCGACGAAGTCGAAGGGGACAGTGGGACTTTAGGTTGCACTCCGTCCGTCGGTCTGTCTGTCTTCAACATGCAGAAATTGATTCAGTGATGTTTGGTATATTGTTTTATCATGACAAGGTACATATCAAGTTCAAATATTGTTCCAGTTTGATGAGTTTGTGCAGAGTTATGGTCCTTTGACTTAAACAATTCACTAAAATAATCAGTTTTCTTCATTTTTTTGTGTCATTCTTGAAGATATTGATTTGATAATTGGTGATTAGTTTTATCATGACATGTTACAGATCATGTTCGAATTTTGTTCCGGTCTGATGATTTTTGTGCAGAGTTATGGTCCTTGGACTTAGAAAATTCACTTAAATAATCAGTTTTTCGAACTTTTTTCGTCATGTTTAAAGACATTGATTTGAAAATTGGCATATAGTTTTATCATGAAAAGATACAGATAAAGTTCGAATTTTGTTGCGGTCAGTTTTCCACAATTTTGTTTTGTCATGCTTGAAGATATTGACTATTTGTGATAAAGTTTACATCATGACAAGTTATAAATCAAGTTAGAATTTTGTTCCAATACAATAAATTAACCGTTTGGGGAATACGTATTGTCATGCAATACTCACAGAATGCTTGTTAAAATTTAGTTTCATTCTTTATATTAGATGAGAGAGACGAAAGATACCGAATGGACATTTAAACTCATAAATCGAAGTAAACTGACAACGCCATGGCTAAAAAAGAAAAAGACAGACAAACAATAGTACACAAGACACAACACAACATATTAAACTTAAGACTAAGATCACTAGGCAACACGAACAAGAAAATGTTTTGACTAATGTGTAGTTTTATTTTATTCACTTAGTAAGGGATCAAGTTACCATTTAACTTCAAGGACAAAGGAGGGGTTATGTTTTTCGTCTGAGTCGGAAACTTTTTATTCCATGGAGAGCATGAATATTTTTGTTTTTCAACGCTATCAATCAAATTATTTTTTTCAATATTTAACACTTTAAATTGAGGAGAGAATCTGGATTCAGAACTTTTTTTGTCATCTGCATGACCACAATATATTTTTTTTAATTTGGGTTCAGAATATATTTTTTAGAAAAAAGACATAACCCCCTCTCTCTTAACATAACACATAAGTTCACATTGCTGATTAAGTTTCTTTGACGAATATATGTTATATGTAGTTGGATTTTATCAACTAAGTTATACTTAAATTTTATCATTTTTAGTTTGGCTGAATTATGTTTAAGAGTGGACAAGAAGGTGCATGGCATTAGAAAAGATTTTATCGTGAAAATTTAGCATTCTCCGTTACAATCTCTGTTATTCTAACCTGACTAGACAATTCTAAGATGTTTCGCAGTGGTCATGGTGGACAGGAGTTGACGGGAAAAGATAGATTTTCAGAAACAAAAAATAAAGAGCTTTTAACTGTTATCTCCCCCGACCAACCAACAGAAAATTTAGAGACGTTCCACGGCAGACAGGACGAGACAGAAATAAATATGGTTTCTGATACTGAAATCTCCCCTGAACAACCCACAGACAATTTAGAGACGTTCCACGGTGGGCAGGACAAGACAGACCCTGAACAACCAACAGACAATTTAGAGATGTTTCACGGCGGACAGAACAAGGCAGACCCTGACCAACCTACAGACAATTTAGAGATGATCCATGGTGGACAGGACAAGACAGAAACAAATATGGTTTCTGACACTCAAAATATACTAACAGTCATCCCTCTTGATCAGACTAGTACAGACCAACTGATGGACAAGGCATATCAGACTAGGAAGAAGTTTGATGCTGGTAATGAATGGGGTAAAGAGTACCAGGGAAGTGTGTATGGTAAAGAATGTCATGGTAATGTTTGTGCTAAAGAATGTCATGGTATTGGTTGTGGTAAAGAATGGCATGGTAATGTTTGTGGTAGAGAATGTCATGGTAATGAATGTGGTAAAGAACGTCGTGGTAATGTTTGTGGTAGAGAATGTCATGGTATTGGTTGTGGTAAAGAATGGCATGGTAAAGAGTACCAGGGAAGTGTGTATGGTAAAGAATGTCATGGTAATGTTTGTGGTAAAGAATGTCATGGTAATGTTTGTGGTAAAGAATGTCATGGTATTGGTTGTGGTAAAGAATGTCATGGTATTGGTTGTGGTAAAGAATGGCATGGTAATGTTTGTGGTAGAGAATGTCATGGTATTGGTTGTGGTAAAGAATGGCATAGTAAAGAGTACCAGGGAAGTATGTATGGTAAAGAATGTCATGGTAATGTTTGTGGTAAAGAATGTCATGGTATTGGTTGTGGTAAAGAATGGCATGGTAATGTTTGTGGTAGAGAATGTCATGGTAATGAATGTGGTAAAGAACGTCATGGTAATGAATGTGGTAAAGAATGTCATGGTATTGGTTGTGGTAAAGAGTACCAGGGTTGTGTGTATGGTAAAGAATGTCATGGTAATTTTTGTGGTAAAGAATGTCATGGTAGTTTTTGTGGTAAAGAATGTCATGGAAATGAATGTGGTAAAGAATGTCTTGGCAATGTTTGTGGTAAAGAATGTCACGGTAATTTTTGTGGTAAAGAATGTCACGGTAATTTTTGTGGTAAAGAATGTCATGGTAATGTTTGTGGTAAAGAATGTCATGGTAATGTTTGTGGTAAAGAATGTCATGGTAATGAGTGTGGTAAAGAATGTCATGGTAATGTTAGTGGTAAAGAATGTCATTGTATTGGTTGTGGTAAAAAATGTCAAAGAAATATGTGTGGTAAAGTGTGCAAAAGTAATATTTTTGGTAAACAGTCGCAAAATTGTGTGTGTGGTAACGAGTACCAAAGTAATTTGTGTGGTAAAGAGTTTCAAAGTAATTTGTGTGGTAAAGAGTTTCAAAGTATTTTGTGTGGTAAAGAGTTCCAAAGTAATGTGTGTGATACAAATTACCCAAGTAATATATGTGGAAAAGATTTCAACGGTAAAGTGTGCATATGTAATATTTGTGGTAAAGAACGTCATGGTAATAATTGTGGTAAAGAGTGCAAAACTAGTGCATGTGGTAAACAGTGCCAAGAAAAGGCATTCAGCTTATGTAGTAAAGGATTTCATCAGACTCGGGTCTTAAAGAGTCGCATTATAAAACATAAAGGCTATGAACCTTTTAAATGTGGAATGTGTGAAGTGGATTTCAGTAAGAATAAATACCTACAACAACACATGAGGATACATACTGTTGATAAACCTTATAGATGTGAAGTTTGTGGTTCAGTATTTCGCATGTCACATCACTTACGGATACACACAAGAACACATACTGGTGATAAACCATTCAAATGTGATATATGTGATAAGGCATTTAGACAAAGTTCTCATGTGCTGACCCACAAGAAAACACATACAGGTGAAAAACCGTGTAAAATATGTAAATGTGATGTATGTGAAAAGGAATTTAGTCAGCGTCCTGACTTAAACGGACACATGAGAACACATACGGGTGATAAACCTCATCAATGTGAGGTATGTGATAAAACTTTCAGTAGGAAGGAACACTTACGACTACACATGAAAATACATACTGGCGATCAACCGTTTGCATGTAATGTATGTGGTAGAGGTTTTAATTATAAAATCGACGTTCAAAGACACTCAAGAAGGCATTCTAAATGTGTTGAAAGACCTTATAAATGTAATATTTGTGATAAAGATTTTATTCGGAAACAGAACTTACAGAATCACATGAGAATACATACAGGGGAAAACCCATATGAATGTGAAACCTGTGGTCAAACATTTAGTCTTTCAATTTTCTATGCTAGACATATGGCAAAGCATGGTGCTGAGAAGGACAAATTAGTTTAGTTCAAAATAAGCAAAATAAGGAATTCATATGGCTGACATTCTGACCTATATTTCTAAGGGATGAAACTCTAAACGAATTGCCTTTTTGTATGACCATATCTTCATAAACGTTATATATTTGACAAATAGTGTTAAATAAATAGGGAACTATCATTTAACTTTAAAAAAATATTCTGATTAATGTATTCGTCATTAAAATTAATGATAATTTCTTGTAAAAAAATATTAAAGCTTGTGTGGTCCGAAAAAAACCAAACCCTCGATGTCGAAGTTAAAATGGTTGTTCCCTGGCAAAGGAGACGCATAACTGACACCAAGGCACACACAAGAATTGGCAGTTTTTAAAACATATACGAATACACACGTATACAAAGGAATAACCACTTTTTACGAACAGAGCACACACAAATAAACGAAGTGTTTCTTTAATAGACACATTAGTAGAAACAAACAGAAATTACCACTCAGAGACACAACAGAACATGTCCACACACCGAATTACAACTCGGAGACAGTATAAGATAGAGCACATACACACACCCGAATTACCACTCAGAGACACAGTATGATATAGAGCACACTCTAATTACCACTCAGGGACACAGTATTATATAGAGCACACTCGAAATTACCTCTCAGAGACACAGTAAGATATAGAACACACTCGAATTACCATTCAGAGACACAGTAAGATATAGAACACACTCGAATTACCATTCAGAGACACAGTAAGATATAGAACACACTAGAATTACCATTCAGAGACACAGTTTCATACTGAGTACATCAACACACCCTAATTATCACTGTAGAACATAGTATGGTATAGAGTACACACAAACACACACACAACCTAATTACCAATCAGAGACACAGTATTATATAGCATGTATAGAGCACACTCGAATTATCACTCGGAGACATAGAATGATATATATAGCACTCTCGAATTACCACTTAGAGACACAGTATGATATAGAGCACACTCGAATTACCACTCGGAGACACAGTATGATATAGAGCACACTCGAATTACCACTCAAAGACATAGTATGATATAGAGCACACTCGTATTACCACTCGGAGACACATTATGATATAGAGCACTCTCGAATTACCTCTCAAAGACACAGTATGATATAGAGCACACTCGAATCACCACTCGGAGACATCGTATGATATATAGCACACTCGAATTACCATTCAGAGACACAGTAAGATTTAGAACACACTCGAAATACCATTCAGAGACACAATAAGATATAGAACACACTCGAAATACCATTCAGAGACACAGTAAGATATAGAACACACTCGAAATACCATTCAGAGACACAGTAAGATATAGAACACACTCGAATTACCATTCAGAGACACAGTAAGATATAGAACACACTCGAATTACCATTCAGAGACACAGTAAGATATAGAACACACTCGAATTACCATAGCACACTCGAATTACCATTCAGAGACACAGTAAGATATAGAACACACTCGAATTACCATTCAGAGACACAGTAAGATATAGAACACACTCGAATTACCATTCAGAGACACAGTAAGATATAGAACACACTCGAATTACCATTCAGAGACACAGTAAGATATATAGCACACTCGAATTACCATTCAGAGACACAGTAAGATATAGAACACACTCGAATTACCATTCAGAGACACAGTAAGATATAGAACACACTCGAATTACCATTCAGAGACACAGTAAGATATAGAGCACACTCGAATTACCATTCAGAGACACAGTAAGATATAGAACACACTCGAATTACCATTCAGAGACACAGTAAGATATAGAACACACTCGAATTACCATTCAGAGACACAGTAAGATAAAGAACACACTCGAATTACCATTCAGAGACACAGTAAGATAAAGAACACACTCGAATTACCATTCAGAGACACAGTAAGATATAGAACACACTCGAATTACCATTCAGAGACACAGTAAGATATAGAACACACTCGAATTACCATTCAGAGACACAGTTTCATACTGAGTACATAAACACACCCGAATTACCACTGGGAAACACAGTATGGTATAGAGCACACACACACACAACCGAATTACCATTCAGAGACACAGTATGATAAGGGAGCTACCATTTGATTTTTAGGGGGGGGGGGGGCTAGGATGAAATTCGAAAAAAAGGCAGGACAGGAGTTTTGAGTACAAAATAAGGCAGGATGAGCAACTTTGCAAAAAAAAAGGCAGGATGACAATTTATGTAAAAGAAAGTCAGGATAAACTAATAAAAAAAAAAGCCAAGACCGAATACCCCCCCCCCCCCTCCCCCCTAAAATTCAAATGGTAGCTCCCTAAAGAGCACATACATTCAAACGAATCAACAATGTACCACACAGTGACACAGTATTATAAAGAGCACATACACACAACCGAATTACCACCCAAATACACAGTTTAATATACTATACACACTGCACACACCCGAATTACCACTCGAAGACACAGTATAATATAGAACACATACATACAACAAAGTTACCACTCGGAGACAGTTTTATATGGAGCACATATACACAATCGAATTACCACTCGGAGACACAGTATGATAGAGAACACATGCACACGAACGAATAACCACTTACAGACACAGTAGAATAAAAAGCACATACGCACACCCGAATTACCACTCAGACCGTGCAAGGGCTGTACAAAATGTATAACCAGTCAAGGTCGTTAAAACTTCCATCGTTTCGAATTACCACTCAGAGACACAGTATGATAAAGACCATATACGCAGCACCAAATTACCATTCGGTGACGCAGTATAATTTAGAACACATACACACATCCGTACTAAACTAGTAGAAATAAAAATGTGTAAATAGCGAGAACAAATGGCGACAACAAACTTTGCATAATGATATGTGAGGTAAACTTCAGTGAGATTAAGAAAACCCATATATATCATAAATACATCTAAATTGCTATTACAGTGTTAAAAAATACAGGTGTTTATTCAATACGGCAAGCTCTGTCTTGTCCCTAGTGTAGCAAGTAGACCGGTATTTATTCAATACGTCAAGCTCTATCTTGTCCCAAGTGTAGCAAGTAGATAGACCGGTATCGTTTCAATACACCAGGCTCTATCTTGTCCCGAGTGTAACAAGTAGACAGGTATCCATTCAATACGTCAAGCTCTATCTTGTCCTGAGTGTAACAAATAGACAGGTATTTATTCAATACGCCAAGCTCTATCTTGTCCCTAGTGTAGAAAGTAGACAGGTATTTATTCAATACGCCAAGCTCTATCTTGTCCCGAGTGTAACAAGTAGACATGTATCTATTCAATACGCCGAGCTCGATCTTGTCCCGAGTGTAACAAGTAGACAGGTATCTATTTAATACGCCAAGCTCTATCTTGTCCTGAGTGTAACAAGTAGACAGGTATTTATTCAATACGCCAAGCTCTATCTTGTCCCGAGTGTAACAAGTAGACAGATGTCTATTTATTACGCCAAACTCTATCTTGTCCCGAGTGTAACAAGTAGACAGATGTCTATTTATTACGCCAAACTCTATCTTGTCCCGAGTGTAACAAGTAGACAGATGTCTATTTATTACGCTAAACTCTATCTTGTCCCGAGTGTAACAAGTAGACAGATGTCCCTATGCCAAGCTGTATCTTGTCCCAAGTGTAACAAGTAGACAGATGTTTATTCAATACGCCAAGAAATTTAATGAATTCTTACCTTGTTTACTTTTTTTTCCATTCCATTCAGCTTCGTTAGTACCCAATTTTCGGTGGCGATGATACACAGTGAGACTAGATAGCTTATGTTAATGATATCGATGCTATTCATGGAGTTTTTAAAACAACAAAACTATAGATGCTCTGCATGGATTTTTTTTAAACAACTAGACTAGATAGCTTATATTAATAATGCTCTTCGTGGGGTTTTTAAAACAACAAAACTAGATATAGCCTTTGTAAATGGTGCTCTTCATGAGGCTTTTAAATAAAAAAAAAACTAGATAGCTGATGCTAATATTAATGGTGCTTTTGGTGGGATTTTTAAAACAACAAGACTAAATAATGTGTGTTAATAGTGCTCTTCATGGGATTTTTAAAACAAAAAACTAGATAGCTGATGCTAATATTAATAGTGCTCTTGATGGGAATTTTTAAAACAGCAAGACTAAATAACGTATGTTAATAGTGTTCTTCGAGTGGTTTTCAAAACAAGACTAGATACTAGTAGCTTATGTTACTGTTGCTCTTGATAGGGTTTTTAAAACAACAAGACTAAATAGCTTACTAGTATGTTACTGTTGCTCTTCATGAGGTTTCTAAATTTCTGCAAGTAAAAACTGTATATATATATAGCTATGAAATTTACTAGAAGGAAATATGAGCATACAAAACTTGGCATTCATATATTGATATGTTGAAAAAAGTTACAGCCGGTTGCATTGCGTGTGTAGGTAACGGTAATATCTTTGGGTAGCTTGCTTGCTAGCTGAACCGTGAAGTCATTATTAGGTTAGGTACTAAACTTCCCTCCTTTAAGAGTAGCCTTGTCCGACAGATAACCAATATAGCTGTCTGTAGGACAAGGCTACTTATAAAGAAGGGTAGTATACCCCCCTTTTGACTCCTGCCAACTCATTCCAATGCTCCCTCCTATGTATTTATTACCCCCTGTCCATTCCTCATAAATGTCTCATGTAATGAAAATTATATATTTGAATATGGCCAAAGGCACAATTTTTTGGCAGTTAAGCTGCCATATGCTAGCACCCTAGATATGTGTTCTTCCCACTGAATGTTGAAAAAAGTGCTGTTGTTGTTATCTATCTGGCTAATATGTTATTAATAACTAATTGGGCACATTTTTTATACTATCAATTCTGGAATACAAAAAATATGACCAGAAAAACCTTAAATGATCGACGAACAACCCAAAAGTTTTGAAGTTGCACATAGGAAGTACTGCTCAATAGAAATCCTTATGTAGTTTATTTTCCCCTGTACTTTTGGCTAAGATGTCAAAGAACAATTGTATGTAATATTTAATCGCATAAAATCTCTAAAGACAAGTCGTTTACATTTCCCAAATGGCAAAAGTCGTAGGAATATTGTTTGTCGGCAATACGTATTACAGTAGTCCAAGTTGGCGGCAATTTTACCTGTTACATGCTGTTACCTAGTCTTTATCTTCCTCCTCTAGCAGGAGCTTCGCTTCTGCGGCGTACTTCTTTATTAACTTAGAAGACGAAATTTACGTACCTTTTAAATTTGGAGGATTCTGATGATAGAAAGGTAATCATTGTTAATCATGATATTCTTTTTGATTTCAATTAAATGTATGCACATTTGAATTCCTTTTATATTATTCCGTTTATCACATAACTGACCTTGTTAAATTATGATGTTGTTGTTATTTATGAATAAAATTAACCGGAAATCGACGTTGATTGGTCGATATATTTCAAGACGGTCTCACTAATTAGCGACAAGAAGAATTGTAGAGACAGGAAGCGACAAGAAGAAAAAAGTTAGCGATAAGAAGACACATTTAGCGACAAGAAAGTTTATATACTACTAATTAAAAACAATACATTTAGAGAAAAGTCAATTAATTACAGTTGATTATTTTCTGTTTTATAAAGTTTAAAATAATGTTATATTTAGTAGCACTACGTACTTCTTGATGCTTCTTGTCGCTTCTTGTCTCTAATTAGTGGGACCCTTTCAAGATGTCAAACTTGCCGAGAACGAAGTAGAATGTGATATGGATTTAAGACTCAGAAAGATCGTTGGTCATAAGACACACGCAAATGTAGAAAAACTGTTTATACATTACTGTATATAGGTACGGATGTCTGAAAATGTATAAAATCAGCGAAAATCAATAAAAAGCAAATGTGAATTGGGAAATATATGCGGACAGAAGAATTCGGTCTACATCATCATGATCATGACATGAAGCCAGTGTCCGACTCTCAGGCACTTGTTTCTAACCATGGGAAGATCCAGTATCAATGTATATTTAGGAGCGCAAAATATAAGATGATAGTAGATCTTCCCATGCATAGAAACAAGTGCCTGTGGTCAGACTTTGACATTTCAATGTTTATGATATTTTTTCTAAACCAAAACTTTTTTTTTATTTCTGGGCCTTAACATTTACTAAAGACAGGTCAATCAGACCTCACCTTTGATCCCTGTAATAGTAATCCTTTGTCTGATTTTTGTCTCATAATTGTTGTACTGTAGAACTTAAATTGACCAAACTCAGTGTTCTCCCCCGGAAATTAAGTCAACTCATACTATTGCAAACTCGTACCATGTCAATTCGTACCACTAAAAGTCAACTCATACCAACATTAACTACTAAATTTTGAAACTCACAATGTAATTCTATCTGATAGACCTATCAGAGACCATGTGTCAACTTACAACAGACGCAAACTAAAACAAAATATATTAAATGACATGTTTGTTTTAAATTGAATAAAAAAAAAAAAAATTTAACATAATTTTATCTCTCAAACTGCACATCTTTTTGTCAAAAAATCAAACTTTGATCTGACACTTAAAAAAGTATATCCCATGACGATTTCTTTTTAATTTCATGAACAAAACTTGTGTAAATATATTTTATCATGATTGTACGTCTAAATAAACAATATAAATATTTGTATTTGTTTTTATTTCAGTTAGATTCCAATTCTTGGCTTTAATATCATAGAAGTGAAAAGACATACATGTACAATACATGATTCTATCTAGTAGCTGCATTGACTAGTCGTCAAAAAAAATTCCATGACAGCTATGAAACTCGAGACCATTATGACGTTTTGAATATAATTATCTGTACATGTATATCTACAGATATAAGTACATGTACTGTGAAGATTTTTACCAGGTCTTATCATATGACGACTATTCAGACAAATTTAACAGTCCAGCTATTTTTAGAGGCTGTCTAATGACAGATACTTTCAGAACTATGATATGACTGTGTAACTGTTACTACAAAGAGGGAGATACATTGTAATATTGCACACTATTAATATATATATATAAGAAGTACACCCAGTTATCAGTTGTATAAAGATAGTTTGAATTCATAATGATGATACATTGTGCAGATACATGAAATATGTTTTATAAAGTATGTAAGAAATGAAGAACTTCGTATTGAAATATTAAAAAAAGACAGACAAAATATTTGTATAAAATTTGATGTAAATTAAATACATTGGACACTAATAGAAGTACAATAATGTAAAAGAAAATTAAAAAATAAATATGTTGCATCATTGCTAGGCTAACAACATCAATATTTTGTGTAATATGATCCATGCATGACAAACAATTAAATTACACCACCTCATATTGTTCCCAGTATTATTAAATCAGTTTGTGTACTGAGTGGCACGTGCTGATCTAACTAAAAATGCTAATGTGGCATATGAAAACTCTTAGTACATAGTGGAATTAAACTATATACCACTGTGGAACACTGTAATTCTGATGACATTGTTCCTGCATAAGTTTAATTCATTCATCAGTGTATTGATAAGTTGATAGAAGTTAGCGTCTGTATGTCACTGTACGGCCTGCAACAATGAGCAAAACCCATACCACATAGTATTAAGCTATAAAAGGCCTTGAAATGACAATTGTAAAACAATTCCAACAAGAAAGCCAGTGGCCTGATTTATGTACAAATCAAAAATGAAAAACAAATATGATATACAGCAACAAATGACAACCACTGAATGACTTGGGACAGGCACACACATAATCTGGCAGGGTTAAACATGTTTAATGGCGCCAAACCTTCCCCTAACCTAGGACAGTGTACATACTTCTTCTCACACATTCAATCATCGAAAGGATACATATTTTAAAGTAATTTAAAAACGAATGATAAACGTTTGAAAACAAATGGTATATTGTTAGAGAAAAGGGTGTAGGATATTGGAAATCAGTTCAGCACATGTACAAAAAAAATCTGATACATGAGATATAACAAGCTGTGATAAACAATTAAAGCAACACTGCCACTGTTTTCATAATTACTTTTGCCTTGGTATTTATTAACTGCCTATAGCGCTTACAGTGTTTTGATTTTATTTCATCGTTGATATTTTTATAAAATTCATTAGTGACATTTTTGACTTCATAACAAATCAATATTCTATATTTTTTATTCTTATAAATATTTGTTTAAATTTGGCATGTTGGGGCCGAATCGGCATGGAACGAAACGACAAGTTCCAGTGAATCGTTTCTGATAAATCCTTGTCACGGAAAGCTCTAAAAGACATTGCATTTTAAATGAAATAAAACAACGGTTTAAAAATTTTAGTAGTTTAGATATTAAATCACAATTTATTTCGCTTATGTCTTCTGAAGATATTTTCATACACCATGCAGAAACTCGGAAAATAATTGGAAAATTTATCCTCTCATAGGAAAGTTTCCTTAAATGATAAATAGTTGTAGTAATGCCCAGTGACCCGGCACCCCCTCTTGACCTTTTTCATACAGTATTTTCTGTCGAGATATGGCTTCAGAGATAAAAGACATACTCACCAACTGTTCATATTATTTGTTTTTTCTATATTTAAAATTGGTATTTAAAGGGTTCTCTTTGTTTCCAGTAAATTTGAGGTACATAGACATATGAATAACGAACTTTCTAATAAGGTTCCGTAGAATTCTCTGTATTACGATTTTTGCAATCGTGCGTTCCATAGGTATATCTTTATTGTCTCCCTTTGAATAAGGTTTTGAGACGCACGTCACGTAACTGTGAAATTAAGCTCGTTTACCTTTACTAGTCTAACAAAAGGTAAGTTTTTATATTTGTTGCATTTTAATATTACAATTTCTATATAGGCTAAACCGGAAATAATAATAATATTGTGTATTTTAAACTAAAATCAATATCATCAAAATTCTTTGTTGGATTTGAAAATGTAAGGAAAGCCTATTTAACATTAATAAATAATAAGAATCGCCCCTAGTTTTTACCATAAACTCGATGTACATTGAACATTTCAAATACATGAGAACTAAAATGAGTATGATGTTTGCACAGGCATTTAATGCAAGGGGTTTCTGAAAAAAACCAACCTGTATACTTAAAGATATTTTTTTACAGAGACAATTGCCTATCAGGTTCGTCATGTATTGTTTTTCTTGCATGTTTCCACTGTATCTGTGGCCAAGTTAATACTTCCTGTTATTTCGAAGACTGAATTATATAATTTTATACAGGAGCAACCATTCAACTTCAAAAGAGTATGTTTTTATTAAGTTTTACCATTGTTCGTCCGTCCGCCCGTCCGTCGTCAACATGTCGGACATTAACTCAAAAAAGCTTTAACCAATTTGCGTAAAACTTTGGTGAATTGTTTATATCTCTTGACATGAGCTCCCTTTCGTTTTTTATAAATTTTTGATTTTATGTTTCCGAGTTATGGGGTTTTAATCATTAAAAAAGGTGTGTTTTTGCAGTTTTCGGACAATAATTCAAAATTGCTTACAGCAGTTATTATGAAACGTTGGCAAATTGTTTATATCTATTGACCTGAGCTCCCTTTTGATTTTTATAAATTTTAGATTTTACGTTTCCCAGTTATGGGGTTTTATTCATTAAATAAGGTTTCGAACAATAACTTAAAAATGCTTTTTGCAATTCTCATGAAACTTTGGTTAATTGATTATATCTTTATTTACGTAAGCTTCCTTTTGTGTTCATAAGTCTCTGATATAACATTGACAAGTTATTGAACTTAATTCTTTGAAAATGCGACGGGCATATCATGCGCTCATGGCACAGCTATTTATTATTACTATTTGAATTTTTTTTTCTTTCAGGTGATCAACAGCCAACTAATTTACATTTTTATCATTGTTTATGCAGTAATGATTTTGAAAGTGTATAACTTTAAGAATAAGAATAAGAATTTTATAAGTTTAAAATCCAAACAATAGGATTGTTACTAAGTAAACACACAAACACACAAACAGACAAACAAACAACAAACAAACAAACACACACACAAACAAACAAACAAACAAATAACCGTGAAAACGATAGACATAAAACAATAATAACATCATGAACATGTAGCATTGAAAAAAATCTAGATTATTGATATTTATTATAATACTATTTTTGACAACAAATAACTAGATAACGCCGTTGATCGCTATACATGTAACTGTCTGTGTAAATTTGGAAACAATGTCGCCCAGTCATGCGGTTTTACCAGGCTTTCTTAAAATTTAGTCTCAATCTTCATAATAAGATAATTAAATACTAGTAGATATAACATGCATAAGAAGATGTGGTACTAGTGCCAATGAGATAAATCTCCATCCAAGTCACAATTTGTAAAATGAAAACTATTATAGGTCAAAGTACGGCCTTCAACACAGAGCCTTGTTTAGAAATTCAAAATGGAATAAACTGTGTTTATGACTATTTTTTTTCTTTTTTAAAGACTTGAGGCCAGAAAAAAAAGGGAAAAAAAGATTGAACAAAACAAGAGAAATGACGGGCAACAAAAATACAGCGAATTCTATGAATGTATCTCTTGGTCAAAACACAGGTCACTTTTCAAAGGAAGACACGAGACTCACTGCTGATTGTACTGGTCATGTGTGTAGTAAAGGATTGGAAAAAGAAGAAATGTTCGAGAATATTTGTCAAGTGTGTGATAAAGGGTTGAAAAGTGTTGAAAAGTCCGAAACTTTTCAAGTGTGTGGTAATAGATTGAAAAGTTACGAAAAATCCGACACTACTTGTCAAGTGCGTGTTAAAAGATCTAGAGCGGTAGATAAGTCCGAAGAACATATAACAATTCGATCTGGCAATAAAACGTTTAAATGTGACATATACAATAAAGGAAATAATAAAACACTTATCATACAGTCGCATACTCAAAAACGAACTCAGTCTGATGATAAACGTTTTAACTGTGATGTATGTACTAAAAGTTTTAGTCTTGAACAGCACTTAAAGTCACACATGCGTATACACAATGATGATAAACCTTTTAATTGTGACGTGTGTGGGAAAGCGTTTAAACGACCCAGTCAATTAAACTCTCACATGATTATGCACAATGATGATAAACCTTTTAACTGTGACGTATGTAGGAAAGCGTTCAAACGATCTAGTCAACTAAATTCACACATGCGTATACACAATGATGACAAACCTTATAATTGCGGGGTATGTGGTAAAGATTTTAATCACCGACAAAATTTACAAAGACATATGAGTATACACATTGGTGATAAACCTTTTAACTGTGATGTATGTGGTAAAGGATTTAGTCATAAACAGATCTTAAACTCACACATGCGTATACACAATGATGAGAAACCTTTTAATTGTGACGTGTGTAGGAAAGCGTTTAAACGATCTAGTCAATTAAGTTCACACATGCGTTTACACAATGATGATAAACCTTATAATTGTGATGTATGTGGTAAAGGGTTTCATCAACCTAGTCAATTAAAGACACACATGAGAACACACACTGGTGATAAACCTTATACCTGTGATGTATGTGGTAAAGGATTTGCTGAAAGTGGTAGCTTACGGCCACACATGAGAACACACACTGGTGATAAACCTTATACCTGTGATGTATGTAGTAAATGTTTTAGTTATAAGCAGCACTTAAAGTCACACATGCGTATACACACTGGAGAAAAACCTTTTAAATGTGACGTATGCGATAGAAGGTTTCGTCAAAATAGTGTCTTAAAGACACACACTAGAACTCATACTGGTGTCAAACCATATATATGTGATGTATGTAATAAAGGATTTAGTCGACGTGATACCTTAAATGGACATATGAGAACACATACGTTTGAAACACCTAAAAAATGTAAAGTATGTGATGAAGTATTTCGACAACGACAAGATTTACTAATACACATGGGAACGCATACTGACGAAAACCCCTATACATGCAAAATATGTGGTAAATCTTTCAGTTACAAATGCCATTTAAAGGTACACACGAGAATACACACGGGTGATAAACCTTTTAACTGTGATGTATGCAGTAAACTGTTTAGCCAACGATCAAAACTACGTATGCATATGAAAATACACACTGGTGAAAAACATAATTTTAAGTGTGGTGTATGCGGCAGAAGATTCCGTAAAACTAGTGATTTAAAGAATCACACGACAACACATACTGGTGAAAAACCGTATTTGTGTGATGTGTGTGGTAAAGGATTTAGTCGGATTGATACCTTGCAGGAACATATGAGAACACATACAGGTGAACAACCTTATAGATGTGATGTATGTGAAACCAAATTTCGTCATAGGCAAGACTTACGGATGCATATGAGAACGCATTGACAAATCCTAAACATGTGATAAATGGACATGATGTATCTAATTTAATGTTCAGATACTCACATACAGAATATGAACGTCTGACTTTTCAAATAAAATGTGTGCGCTAATGGTTTAGTCAGAACCAAATCTTATTCTAATATTGAACATGTTGAACTCTCAAACTAAGTTATCCTCAAATCCATATAATTATATTACACGTAGAATAATGTCGTATATCATGTACTTACTCAGTTTGAATAATATAAAACCAAAATTGATTGTGATAGTACTTTTCTTTTATGCCCCTGCCGTAGCAGAGGGGGCATTTCGTTAAATTTACCATTATTCGTCTGTACGTCCGTTGGTTTCCGTTCTTTAATTTGAGATTACCTAAACCAAATGTTATGAAACTTATACACAATTCTTATTACCACAAAATACAGATCAAGTTTGAAATTTGATGACCTCAATTTAACCGTTCTAGAGTTATGCCTCTTTACAAATGGAAAAATGCTGAATTTTTTGTTTCCGTTCTCTAACTTAAGTTTGCCTCAACTAAATGTTATGAAACTTATACACAATGCTTATTTCCACAAAATACAGATCAAGTTTGAATTTTGGGCATGTTGGAGTGTCACTCTTTAATCTTATTGTTTTAGTCTTATGCCCCTTTACAAATGGAAAAATGCTGAATTTTTCGGTTCCGTTGTCTAACTTAAGTTAACCTCAACCAAATAATTATGAAATTATATACAATTGATATTACCACAAAACTCTTGGTATCATCACTTTGATGCTTATCGTTTTTCAGTTATGTCCCTTTATAACTTTATATGATTGACAAGCGGGGGCATCATATGTGTGCCATGGACACATTCCCCATTTTTTTAATTTTTTTTTTTGGCATTCATAATCCTTGATAACTTTAAACATGTTAAATGTAAACTGTAACGAACTTGTACTTATACTTCGAACTTATAACATATTAACTACAGCAGTTTAACAGTTAATGAACGACTGTAATATTTTTTCTTTCTATGAAGAAATAACCTAAAAAATGTGGTGCACACTGAATAAGAAAAGAAAAATATTACAATCTTTCCTTATAATTTAATTCTAAAAAGGCATAAATCATGTTACAACGTTGAAACGTCACGGTCAAAAACAAAATTATGTCTTTGTGCTGATACACTGAAATGCAGTCAAGTTTAGCGATTGATAATTCATTGACAACATTCTAGCGTATCACAAACAAACAACTTGTAACGTCTCACTTCATTGGCCGAAAGATTTAAATACAACAACAATTGTTGTGTGCACGTGAATTGACACAGGTGACCGACAATGGAATATACTACGTTACTACGAACGTAAAAAACAATGATTTTTGGTCGAAATAATTAAATAAGTATTTTGTGAATTTCAAATAGTGGGGTTGAAATATTATACTAATAATTTGTGTTAAGTAATATTCTTTATGCATGCAGCACTTGTACTTGTAATTGCGTGCGTATTAAAATGAAATACAAAATCATACATGTATGATAAACTTATAAACGAAATATTAAGAAATTAAGGATGACTACTGTAAAAGTATGTACACTTGAAAATGGAGTCACCTTTTATCAATACATTTAGTGAATAACCACACTTTTTAAAACTGATTGTTTTCTATGCAACTATTTAAATATTTACAATATATAATTTTCAACCGAGGATAGCAAAACAGTTAATTATAAATTAAGAAAGTATATCGCTAGAGTTTATAAAGTACATTTCCTTCCACTGTGCCATGGTTTGCCATCTCCATTTTTTCTCTAAACAAAGCATGGCTGGTTACATGTTCTGAATTTACTTAGAATTTCGGGATTTTTTTTTCAAAATCAAGTAAACTAAATCAGAAAAAAAATCACACTATCCTAAAACTTATGAAAGAATATGAATAATGAACATGACAGTTTATAACACAAACCCATTTACTATAAAAATCGAGCAATATCTTTAGTATGTAATTTGGTTATTTTTGTAGTTAAGTACGGTTTCATTTCAAGTACAACGTTAATTCATCAAGTCCATTGAATAAAAGACAAGGCAGGGTGAGCAACTTGACAAAAAAAGGCAGGATGACGATTTATGTAAAAAATCAGGATAAACGAATAAATATAGTCAGGACCTAACAGACTGAAAAATAGAAAGACAGGACAGAGATAACAACTAAAAAAAATGCAGGACAAAATGTTTCATCCAAGTCCTTCACCCCCAATCAAAATAAAATGGTAGCTCCCTTAATCCAGGACCAATTGAGAGGAGACAGTTGAATTAAATATTTCGACGTGACTGTTAAGATTAAAGTTTAAAATTTTACATGCACATGTATAAAAGCTAGAATTGCCATGCGATAATCAAGAACACAATCATGTTCGGGAATATGACGATGGAAGTTTTGAACGACCTTGACCGGCTACGTGAATACTGATCAGTCCATTCAGCTTTATAGTACGCGTGTTCTATTTTCGCAGGTGTGAGGTCGAAGGTTTGAATTGACCAATGAAAACGATCGTTCCTTAACGAGTTAATCTAATAAAGTTTGTTTGACTGATTATGTTGCACGACCTTTCGCTAAGCTTGACCGCAGTTCAGTGTAGAACCAATCAGAAGACGTGTTACAGTCAAAATATATAAATTATTTCGTCATTATTTGTAATGTTTTCTGATGACAATACAGTAAAGAGGTAAAGCTGAGCCTTGACCTTGCCAATTAGTTAAGTCTGGCATTTTTTGTGGCACTTTCGGTGTCAGGAACTTTTCCATGAATCTGTAGTTACAAGGGTAGAATTGCCCACTGGATCAGCAGCTGAAATATCAATTGAAATATTTAAATAAAATTCATAATTAATGGAAGTAGGGAATATATCAGAGAGACAACAACCCACCTAAAGGCTAACAATGTTCCAAACACCGCTGATTTCATTCTAAATACTATATTGCATAGGCTTTGAGATGAAGTCAGCGGTGTAAAAAAAATAATCAGATGCATTATTGCAAAGCCTGTTAATTTACTTCCATTTCAGAAACATTTTGAGTCACTTAATTTTGTTATGCCCCCGCCGTAGCGGTGAGGTCATTAAGTTTAACCCTTGTCCGTCTGTACGTACTACGAACGTACGTCCGTACGTCCCAAAATTGGTTTCCGTTCTCTAACTTGAGTTTGCCTCAACCAAATGTTATGAAACTTATACACAATGCTTATTACCACAAAACACAGATCAAGTTTGAATTTTGGTGGCGTCACTTTAACCGTTCTATAGTTATGCCCCTTTATAAATGGAAAAATTGCAAAATATTTAGTTTCCATTCTCTAACTTAAGTTTTCCTCAACCAAATGTTATGAAACTTATACACAATTCTTATTACCACATAACACTGATCAAGTTTGAATTTTGGTGGCGTCACTTAAACCGTTCTAGAGTTATGCCCCTTTATAAATGGAAAAATTGCAAAATATTTAGTTTCCGTTCTCTAACTTAAGTTTTCCTCAACCAAATGTTATGAAACTTATACACAATGCTTATTACCACAAAACACAGATCAAGTTTGAATTTTGGTGGCGTCACTTTAACCGTTCTAGAGTTATGCCCCTTTATAAATGGAAAAATTGCAAAATTTCTTCTAAATATCAAGTAATTTTTAAAATTGGAGTTATCTTCCTTTGTCTGACCATGATTATAGTTAAATCAACTACATGCTTTATACAATGCAATGTTTAATTTTGACTTCCACTGATAAAACACAGATCAACATGATCAAGTTGAATTTGGTTAGTGTCACTTTAACCATTATTGAGTTATCAATGCGTTTCAATGGGGGAAATAACTGGGTCCCCGTTCCTGTCAGAGGGCATATTTTGAACACTTCAATCTGCAATTGTAAGCTTATTTTTGGGGTTACATGGATGAAATTTGGCCAGAAACTTGAAAATTCAATAAGAAAAACAATGGTGTAATTATTTTTAAAATTTAAATTAAACTTTTTAAATTAAACTGAAATTTAAATTTATGAAATTTTTAAAAGTTTGTTTTTCAATTTAATGTTTCAGAAGGGGTCAAAGTAAGGTCATTTTGATGGTATTATGTATTCATACACTTGTAAGTTAAAATGGAGGGAATTTTCAAAAAATATCAGCAAAGAATATTAGAAAAGAGCCACCTGGCAAGAAATAACAAATGTCTTATATGGGATCAGGGGACAACAAAAGATTGAAAATATGGGCTTATTTCTTTCCAGTATCCTATTTCTGGGACCTGGAAAAAGAAAAAAGCCCATAGATTCAGTTTTATGGTTTTTAATTAGTTTTTGATAAGTTTTAAATATTAAATAAAACACGTTATGCCATTTTATGTGTCATAAAAGTTTGTGTGAGAATGCGGCTCACATTACTGAAGAGCCGCATCACATAAATAACGACAGAATATTTTGTAAACTCAGAAAATTTTGCCAGGGGCTCTCCAATTTTAAAGATTGGGGCCTGGATTTTTTTGGAAGATATATAAGGGGTAGGGCTATAGCTTATATTAACAATTTTAACTGAATGTACAACAATTTTAGACTCCTTTTTAAAGATTTTGGTGGTCCTTAAAAGGACCGTTATTTTTGTCTGTATCTTTTTCAGCAGTAGATGAATGCAGCTATATCTTCCTTTGATTTTGGAACTTTTGAAGAACAGCTTCTGGTAGGTATATTCTTCTTAGCAGGTATTACTCTACCATATGAATGATCGTCCTTTATGCTTTTACAAATGCAGCATCAAGTTTTGGATCAGGTTGCCCTTTTTTATATCTGTACATTTACTTCGATCCTTTTCTTCCACATGAACCTTAGTCTTCTATCCGGTGCGTTGTAAATTTTTCTTTTTCCTTTCTGGAGTATTTTGGTTTACTTTGTTCCGTTCACACTCCCTTTACATCTGGTCGAAGTGTTTTAATGAACCTATTGAGATTTTAAAACCAATACATTCTGCTTTTTGTCACAAGGAATAAGCTATACCATTATTCAAATTGTGAATTATTGCTGATGCCCTCCCTTCAAATTTCTAGAAAAGTTCACATTCTTTGGTAAAGAAACACTTAGTGCTCCCTTAACAGCTTCACCTTTTTGAGTATTATGATTAAATTTCATTTTCATAAATACTTCTTCGCTAAGTTTCATTTTTAAAAGTTCCTGCATTATTAACTTGTCTTTGTTATCCATATTCAGGTTGGTTAACTTGTTTGGACTCAAGTACATAGATCTCAGCCACCAACAGTTTGAGTGTCCACCACCACCACACACGTATGAACTAGTGGGACATTTAGAACAGTCACAAGTATAACAATGCACAGTAGCATTAAGCATTCAGGCAGATCCAGGATTTCCCTCGACATTTGTTAAACTGTAGGAGGTGCCGTCTTGACTGGTTTTAGCTACAAGTGAGAATTTCTATGCATCTAGCCTCTTCCATTGTATATTAAATGAACTTAGCTGACTGTTTGAAGACTAAGTCTCATGATTTATACCCTTGTTATGGGGTATGCTTCTTTGCATATGTAATTCTTATAAGATTTTTTTTTTAATTAAAAAATTAATTATAATTAATTTTTTTTCAGCAAAATTTTAACTAGATTTCTATACAAATAATGACTTTATCTATCATGTGCAATTTACAGAATGTAAATATCTTTTAAAATAAAAAAGTTTTGCTGATTTTAAGAATATTTTCTTCATGAATTTATGATTTTATCCGATCAATTTTCTGGTATTTGAGATGTCATAGATAAGGATCAATAACTCTTTAACTATTGGATCAAATCTATTGAAACTTTGCACAATATATAACTACTGAGATGTATATCTTTATTTTAAAAGTGCAGTTTTAAGTCTGGAAAAAAAATTAAAGTCTGACAGGAATAGGATCCCAGTTACGGCAACCAGTCCGGTACCCACGAATGCAGTTCTTAAAAAAAATATATAACTTTTATTTAAAATGGTGTAGTTTTATTATTACACAAGTTCTGTAACTGAATGTAGATTTATTTGAAAGGGTAGGCTTTCTAGCGTGAATTTCTGTAAAAATTTTGATTGATTTAAATGTAATCAGGCGTCGGTACATAGAGTAAATTGCCTAAATTCTAGCCTTTATTCTTCCCCGGAAGTAGATGGACCTACCCTGTTGTCAATCGAAACAAAATTTTGCAACGGAATGCCGGTCATGAGGCACTGAGATTGTACTTAGAAACTTCGAAACAAATGCCTAACATGAAACAGAAGTCCCAAGGTGGCTATCAAAATTATTTATTGGACAGCACTCCATTTATTTACTATGATTTTCAATGCGTTTCAATGGGGGAAATAACTGGGTCCCCGTTCCACCTATTAGTTTCAGTCGACATACACGCCATCTTGAATTAATTTCTTATTACATATAGATTCTGATTGGTTGCATTATGATGCGGCTGAGATACAGCAACAGCCATTGGCTTAAATGAGATAAAGAATTACAAACTTTTCACGTCTCAGGATAAGACATCAAATGCCGGAAAATTAACTATGTGTATTTCAGTTCCGATCAACTGTTATTAATTAATTCATGCTTGTTTTTATTATGCATATATTTTACAGATAAATTCAATATTAAAATATCAATTTATTAATACGTGTTTATTTGCTTATTTAATCTGCAATATGCACGATTTGCTTTGCTCAATAATGTTCCTATACAATATTTACAAAAATACATTATCTGTATTTTATAACTTCTGACAATCTAGGCACACTCTTAAAGTAAATCCATTTTATATCAATCAATATCTAAAAATACCACATTTCCAATATTAAATCAACAACCACATGCACACATATTACCTTAAATTAGGATAGAGCGAGGCAGTCCATAGCTTTTTAGAAAGCTCAAACTTGTGTTATGTTATCTTTGCTGTGACACACTGTTATAGTAGTCTCAGTTTAAAATCATTCTTATTGAAGACGTGATATATTTGCCTGAATTTATACTTGTTTATTTACACAATGCCTTCAAATACATATAAAGTTTATTTTTATTCAATTTGCCACAAAACGTTTTTAGTTTAGTTTGAATGAAAATAAAGAACAGAGAATAAAACACTGTTGAAGAGAAAATACATATCCGTGTTAAATTCGCCTCAGTTTGTTAATTCAATTTTGACATCTAACTTCTTAATCCGCAATCCACATTTACCCGACAACCTTTCTTGATGGAATACCCTCATGTACATGCATGTGACCATCAGAAACTGAGACAAATATGATATCTGTAAAATTCTGAAAAATGTCGTAAAAATATCGTAGAAAAATATCAAAATCACGTTTTATGGCGCTAAAAATATTTTCCAAACATTTTCCATAACAGGTCCAGGATATTTTTAAAACATCATTGAAACGTTACTGAATTTTGTCAACAATGTTTGTAAAAAGTTTAATAATAATAATACATTTAGGAATATGTTCAAAGGCTTTTGATGTGTTCTGATTTGACATACATTTCAGCCGACTATAAAGACTAACAAAAATATTCCTTTACAATATATTTGACAGGTCTCTGCAGATTAAAGGAAATGATGCTTTACACCTCTTTATAAAGTTCTCCTTTTGAATTGGTTTACATACCAGGCAAATGTAGATGTACCTTACACTTTATAACCCCTATAAAATTATTTGATTAATGATGCTTTGCTACCTAGACAAAGAAACACATTTGCGGATAAATTTACATCATAGAAAAATACATGACAAAGATTTCCATTTGCAGAGGTATACAAAAGCATAAGTTTGCAAAAGTTTTGAGATGGTCATAAATATATGCAAATTCTAAACTTTAAAATGGTTTGATTAGGTGTTAATATATTTTATAAACCGCGGTCTCTCATAACCGCCCATAGGAGAGTATAGCACAAGAAATGTTGATATTTACTACATGTAAAGACAAGATAAACTAAATGTAGCGGTTTGTAAATATATTTAAATGTCGGTCTCTGAATACATTTACATTACATTTGCATACCTCTTCAAATCCGGGATTCCGTGTAGTGGTTTGAAGGGTTGTATAATTCCGACAAATTGTGTGTCAAGGAAAATACAATTCAATTCAAATAAATCAAGGGTAAAATGTTTGGATTTACTTACAGTATATATTTGTATTGGGGTTGAATCAAGATAAGGAAAATTTATAATGACAGATGATATGCACCATGAAATTTTAGCAGCATGTGATTAAAATTGTGTACATCTAAAATTTTGTATTAATTTATTTATTCAATCTCATTAAAACAGAACATCGGATTTTAATGAGATTGTTTATTTATTGAAAACCGTATACTTCCGTCCCATTTTTCCTTCCTACATTACTTACGACAATACAGCATTTTAAGGTGAATTAAGGGTAAATTAATTGTTAAATCGATGTCTACCACTTTAGGTTATTCATGGTAAAAATACATCACAAAAAAACAGAGACAGAATCATCCAGCAATATATTATATAAAAACCGAATTAATCGATGTCAAAATTTCAGAAAACACTCTTTGGCGTCCCATTTTTGGTGTAACGTCGTGTTGTAGGAACATCGTACGCAACCTTATGGCTTTTTTTTAAACTCCCTGTTAGATAAAGCTAAAAAAAACAATAAATCTGTAGCTTGCCTAAATTATATCGTAAATAACTGCTAATAAAAATGTGCTCAATTCTTTTAATTCTCAAACACATAATTTGGCACTTTTAATTTATATGTTTTTCTCGTAAGCGACATTTCGTAACTAAGGAGCCGCCATGTTGACTTGCTGAAATCAGTAAATATGCGAATAATGCAAAAGAATAGAAAATAAAACAACACCTACCTCAAAAATGCATTTTAATGTAATATTACACGAATTTCGATGGTTCAAGTAACGGAAAAACCTTCAGCTTTAGCATTTTCATTTGTATGTTTTGAAATGACTTCAATGCGCCAAAAGCATAAATGGACTTTCGCGGAATTTTAATTTATTTTAATTTTGTATATCTTCAAGCTTTGGTGCATTAATTCTTTTTGTCATACATCCGAAAAAGAATAAAAGTTCTGTAGTCATTTTTTTAATTGCAATTTTCAAAACAATAAAATCGGCATAGCGTTTGCAAATAGGTTCCGTTGTTGGCATAATACGGGTTATGTTCTTCTCATATATTTTATGATGGTATGATACTAAATCCCTAATGGGAGGGATTGTACTTGATTTTCATATGATGAAGTTATAATCTTTCAATCAGTTTGATTGAGGTCTGGAGCTGGCATGTCAGTAACTGCTAGTAGTCCTTTGTTCATTTATGTATCATTGTCATTTTGCTTAGTTTCTTTTGTTACCTATTCTGACATCGGACTCGGACTTCTTTTAAACTGAGTTTTACTGTGCGTATAACTATGTGGTTTTTTTTTCTACATTGACTAGAGGTATAGGGGGAGGGTTGAGATCTCACAAAACATGTTTATCCCCGCCGCATTTATGCGCCTGTCCCAAGTCAGGAGCCTCTGGCCTTTGGTAGTCTTGTATGTTTTTTTAATTCTAGTTCATTTATATGTTTTGGAGTTAAGTGTGACGCCCATTTTCACTGAACCAGCACACAATTTTATTTAGGGGTTAGGTTAGGTATAGATATATCGAGAATTTTATCACGGTGTTATTTACAAAGCGAAAGAAGCACGTCATATTAGAATGGTGCATTGACAAAAAAGGCCCGCCATTATGAATCTGGCTTGGTTAAGGGGAAACAACTCCTGTAATTATTTTTGGTGCATTTTTCCGGGAAATTCACCTGAACGTTCGAAGACATATTTTGTGTGGGTTTGTTTTTGTTTTTTTTTTTGCTAAAAATGTACTGATATTTTGTCATGGATGGACACCCCGTATCCTTTGTATTTCTATAATACTTTTACACAAGGACAAAATTCCAAAGCTTGTCATGATCGCTCTGTGCTTCAGGCTTACAAGTGTAGAATGCGATAGATGGTTTTAGTACACAAAATCCCGTCTGAATTTCAGCTATAGTGTATATTTGAAAGAAATACAACCGAACATTAAGATGAAAATAAGTATATTTGTTCCAGATAAGAAACCGCACAACCCGTATCAATCTACATGTATTCGTTTCAGGACGAAAATTAGAAGAACAAGAATTATGAGAATAATTCATGGCCCCTACCAGTTAAAAATTCATTGTATTGGAATAAAATTCTAACTTGATCTATAACTTGTCATGGTGTGAACTATATATTACAAATATCAAGTCAATATCTTCAAGCATGACGAAAAAAGGTGTTGAAAACTGAATATCTAAGTCCAATGACTATAACCCTGCACAAAATCATCAGACCGGAACAAAATTCCAACTTGATCTGTAACTTGTCATTATAAAACCATATAACAATTATCTTCCGGAATGACAACAAAAAGTGCCGAAAGCTGAGTGAATTTTCTAATTCAAAGGACCATAACTCTGCACAAAAACATCAGCACCGGAAAAAAAATCGAACTTTATCTGTAACTTGTTATGATAACCTAATACACCAAATATCAAATCAATATCTTCTCAAGCATGAAGAAAAAAAGTGTGATAAACTGATTTACCGGACTGAAGGATGGACATGCAGACAGACAGATGGAATGCAAACCTAAAGCCCCCTTATTGACAGAGTCGTAACTAATAAATTTAATTTGTAAATATTTTGTATTGATGAAAGAATCATAACAGATATATATTTATATAGTAGAACCAAAAGTTGTACTGACTAACAGATGGTTTTAATGATAGATAGTTTATTTCTCATAAAAATGTAAAACCATGCAGTACAAAGGTTTCAGAAAAGATAAACACATGCATACAAAATACTGACTAACAGACCACACTTGGTATATACGTTGTTGCTCAGTCTTTAGTTTTTGTCTTCTGCATGTTTGTCTCCTGTTGTTTGTCTGGTTTTTCTTTATCCATGGCGTTGTCAGTTTATATTCGACCTATAAGTTTGAAAGTCCCTGTAGTATCTTTCGCCTCTCTTTTAAGAATTTGACACTGACCGATCAATGAATTTGACTCCACTTTTTATGTACCATTTTGATAAAAGAGCTTTTCACGTTTCAATGGTTTTAATGATAGATAGTTTATTTCTCATAAAACATATAGACCATGCAATACAAAGGTTTCGGAGAAGATAAACACATGCATACAAAATATAAAAACATAAATAAAAATAGTTAAATAAATACGTACATGTATTAATATGACTAGTACCACAAAATTCTTCAAACAATTTATCAAAGAAAACAACCCATCCAAAATGTTATTTATCACAATGTCTTTTAAAAATCTATAAAACGTATCTGTAATTATCTTCAAAATGTTTAATAATGAACAGTCTATTTCTAAATATATTCATATACTTTACAGTCCTACATATATAGCTTATAATCATTTCCACTAAGAAAACTCCTATATTATAATAGTGATAACGCATAACTATGGCATTGCTAACAGTGAGAGCCGTGGTGTAGTGGTTAGCGCATCGGACTTCTAACACAGAGGTTTCTGGTTCGATTACGGGGAGAACATTTCAGGGACTAAATTTTCGGCTCTTCCGTGACACCATTTGCGAGCATGGTCTTGATTAACGATGATAGTCCGTCGGAAGGGGACGATAAATGGCTGACCCGTGTGTTAAGAGAGCCATATCTCTTGCACGTAAAATACATCTTTGTAGATTTCGAAAAAGAGCAGGCTAATGCCGCTACAAGGCAGCACTCGCACCCGCAAAGTGGAAAAGGATTGATATATGTTGTAATAACTTGTTTCCAAATTCACTATGAATATGTTTAAATTAGTCCCACTGACGCTCAGAGCTAAATGAGTATTCCCTTATTTGTTAGCAATATTTTTCAAACGTATATCAAAAACGTAAGGCAATACAAATAGTTAATTTGTTTAGAGTTTCATCCTTTAAAAAATTAAACATTGCATTGTATAAAGCATTGATTGTAGTTGATTCAACTATAATCATGGATAAAGGAAGATAACTCTAATTTTAAAAATAAATTGATATTTAGAAGAAAATAAAAATTTTGCTATTTTTCAATTCATAAAGGGGCATAACTCTAGAACAATAAAAGTGATGCCACCAAAATTCAAACTTGATCTGTGTTTTACTAAAAATTTGCATTTTTTCCTTTTATAAAGGGCATAACTCGAGAATGGTTAAAGTGACTCCACCAAAGTTCAAACTTGATCTTTATTTTGTGGTAATAAGCATTGTGTATATGTTTCATAAAATTTGGTTGAGTCAAACTTAAGTTAGAGAACGGAAACTAAAAATTTTGCAATTTTTCCATTTATGAAGGGCCATTACTCAAAAACGCTTAAAGTGACGCTACCAAAATTCAAACTTGATCTGTATTTGGTGGTAATAAGCATTGTGTATAAGTTTCATAACATTTGGTTGAAGCAAACTTAAGTAAGAGAACGGAAAATAAAATTTTTGTAATTTTTCCATTTATATAAAGGAGCATAACTCTCGAACGGTTAAAGTGACGCTACCAAAATTCAAACTTGATCTGTATTTGGTGGTGATTAGCATTGTGTATAAGTTTCATAACATTTGGTTGAGGCAAACTTAAGTTAGAGAACGGAAACTAAAAATTTTGCAGTTTTTCCATTTATAAAGGGGCATAACTCTAGAACGGTTAGAGTGAAGCCACCAAAATTCAAGCTTGATCTGTGTTTTGTTGTAATTAGCATTGTGAATATGTTTCATAACATTTGGTTGAGGTAAACTCAAGTTAGAGAACGGAAACCAATTTTGGGACGTACGGACGTACGTACGTACAGACGGACAAGGGTAAAACTTATTGCCCCCTCCGCTACGGCGGAGGCATAAAAATAGGTGGAGTGTCAGCTATAGGAATTCCTTATTTCGCTTACTTTGATTTAAGTAATTTGGCCTTTTCTGCATTATGTTTTGTCACATGTGTAGTATAAGAAATTGAAAGGCTAAATGTTAGACCACATATCTCGCACAAATATGGTCTCTCACCAGAATGTGTTCTCATGTGCACTTTTAAGTTTGATATCCGAATAAAATCTTTATCACACATATCACATTTATAGGGTCTTCCACCACGTTCATCATGTCTAAAATGCCTTTGTTTGTGTCTTTGCACGTCTTTTTTACAAGTAAAACCTCTACCACAAATATCACATGCAAACGGTTTATCGCCAGTATGTATTCTCATGTGAGTTGGTAAGTATTCCTTCCTACTGAAAGCCTGATCACACACCCCACATTGATAAGGTTTATCACCAGAATGTGTTCTCATGTGTCTGTTTAACTCTGAACTTTGACTAAATTCCTTTTCACATACATCACATTTACAAACTTTACTCGGTTTTTCACCCGTATGTGCTCTCCTGTGTCTCCGCATGTGATGGGACTGACTAAATGTCTTATCACATATATCACATGTGAATGGTTCAGCACCAGTATGTGTATTCATATGTCTCCGTAAGTGATGATGCCGACTATACTTATTATCACATATATCACATTGATATGGTTTAGCACCAGTATGTGTCCTCATGTGCATATCTAGGTGTTCCTTCCTACCGAAATCTACGTTACACACTCCACATTTGTAAGGTTTGTAGCCTTTCTGTTTTATAATACGAGTCTTTAAGACCCGAGTCTGACGACATTCTTTATTACATGACTTACACGCCTTTCCTTGGCACTGTTTACCACATGTTCTAGTTTTGCACTCATTACCACAAACATTACCATGACATTCTTTACCACAAACATTACCATGACATTCTTTACCACAATCATTACCCTGGTACTCTTTATCACATTCACTACCAACATCAACCTTCTCTTTAGTCTGATATGCCTCGTCCATCAGTTGGTCTGAACTGGTCTGATCAAGAGGAATGAATGTTATTTTATCTTTCTTTTCAGTATCAGAAACCATATTTGTTTCTGTCTTGTCCTGTCCACCCTGGAACATCTCTAGATTGTCTGAAGGTTGTTCAGGGGAGATTTCAGTAACAGAAACCATATGTGTTTCTGTCTTGTCCTGTCCGTCGTGTAACATCTCTAAAATGTCTGTAGGTTGGTCAGGGGAGATAACTGTTAAAATCTCTTTATTTTCCGTATCTGAAAATCCATCTGTTCCTGTCCTCTCCTGTCCACCATGACCATTGTGTAACATGTGATGAGACTGGCTAAATGCCTTATTACTTATATCACATGTGAATGGTTCAGCACCAGTATGTGTATTCATATGTCTCCGTAAGTGATGATGCCGGCTATACTTATTATCACATATATCACATTGATATGGATTAACACCAGTATGTGTCCTCATGTGCATTTCTAGGTGTTCCTTCCTACCGAAATCTACTTTACACACTCCACATTTGTAAGGTTTGTAGCCTTTTTGTTTTATAATACGAGTCTTTAAGACCCGAGTCTGACGACATTCTTTATTACATGACTTACACGCCTTTCCTTGGCACTGTTTACCACATATTCTTGTTTTGCACTCATTACCACAAACATTACTATGACATTCTTTACCAGAAACATGACCATGACATTCTTTACCACAATCATTACCCTGGTACTCTTTATCACATCCATTACCAACATCAACCTTCTCTTTAGTCTGATATGCCTCGTCCATCAGTTGGTCTGAACTGGTCTGATCAAGAGGAATGAATGTTAGTTTATCTTTCTTTTCAGTATCAGAAACCATATTTGTTTCTGTCTTGTCCTGTCCGCCCTGGAACATCTCTTGATTGTCTGAAGGTTGTTCAGGGGAGATTTCAGTAACAGAAACCATATGTGTTTCTGTCTTGTCCTGTCCGCCGTGTAACATCTCTAAATTGTCTGTAAGTTGTTCAGGATCTGTCTTGTCCTGTCCGCAGTAAGAAATCTCTGAAATGTCTGTAGGTTGGTCAGGGGAGATAACTGTTAAAATCTCTTTATTTTCCGTATAACATCTCTAAATTGTCTAGTCTGATTAGAATAACAGAGATTGTAGTAATGCCTGCTATATTTCTATGATCATGATGATTAAACCTTTTATTAATGCTATGCTGTTTATAATGCACCTTCTTGTCCACTCTTTAAAACGTAATTCGGCCAGATGATCTAAAAATGATAAAATTTAACTATTACTCAGTGAATATAGTAACATTGAGCTACATATTAATAAGAATTAATGTTTTATCAACAATGTGAACTCTTATAATTATATAAGGGAGAAGGGGGTTATGTTTTTATCCTAAAATGTATCCTGAACCCTAAATTTAGAAAATAACAAGAGCCTGTAAGAGTCACAGCATACCGGAATTTCCAGCAGAGGTAGAACCCTGAACAATTGAGCTAGTATAGACACACCATTTAAGCTTAAAACAGCTCTGAATTTGGTGTGCGGTGGACTGGTGGTTGAATATTTGACACAGCATAGGTTTGTGACACAACATGAATGTGGTTAAAGAACTGACAAAATTGCAATTGGACATTTATCTATTATGGTCCAATATCCAAAATCTAAGTCTACTGTTAGAATTAGTATACAAGAGAATACCTTCAATAGCCAGGAGTTATACTTTTATATGAATTTGAGTAATTTCCCTTTGAACGGAAATAGTGAAAATAAGTTTTGTTATATTCATTTGAGTTATTTCACTTTGAACACTTACAGTAATGATGGAGAAATTAATAAGTATTTCATAACAGTTGATTTCTTTGATGCGAAATTTGAAAAATTGAATTTGACATTCATTTATTCAAAGAAAACAACATATCTCAATTTGAAAAAAAATGTCAAAGCGTTTTCATGTTAATCAAAGGGCTGTTTGTCAGCCACTCGCCCACCTAACCGCCAGCCTTACATCCCCAATTCAATAACCAATTTTCTTTTGAAAATCCGGTTAACCATATTGAGGTCATTCAGAATCCAGATTTGTCCCATACCCGGCTTAGGCCAGGGTTTTTTTTTAATTTGTTGGTTTACGGATCCGCTGACACTAGTTTTGCCGATTTGCAGAATAAAAATAAAATTGATATTTTATGCTTTTTTATTCCTGCCGACCCTAACAAAAACATTATCCCTGAAATATAAATAAAAATAATTTTTTTTAAGGAATGAAATGCATTAAACACTAACAGAATTGATAACACGTTGTGTTGTGAAAAAAAAAAAAAATCAAAAATAATCCGTATATCTACGTATCTAAAAATAGATAAATCGGTCATAACTGACCTTGAAATGTTGTTTGCGCAAATAATTTTGTGGAGCGAAAGCTGTGTTTAAAACCCTTTACAATAAGTCCGTTTCTCTTTTTTGTCATAATTCCGCAAGATGTATCATCTTGACTGTCCCTCTGGTATCTTTCGCCCCTCTTTTTATAGATGAAATCGACTCTGTTCAAACGTGGATTCGTCAAGATAAAGTTAATAGATATCACAAACAATTTGGAATTTTCTTGTTTCATAGATGATAAAAAAATTCGTCCATTTGGATATCAAAAACGGGAATGCATGACAACTGATGAATCCGATATACTCGTCTTTCCAGTGGACAAGTCTATTACGTTTTTGACACAAATGGTAACCTTGGTACGTAAAGCTTATAATATTTCGTACAGCATGTTTTCAATTTTTTACTTATTATTTTTCTTGCTTGAAGATCAGTATTCACCAAGTTTCCTGAAATTGATAGAAAGCTAACATGGCTATGCGGATCTGGTTTTTTTTTCTAGTTCGTGAAATGACTATTTAATTTCGTCTTTGTCCCTGGACATAAGCCCCCTTTTTGGAAACTGTATGACGATAGCATGCATTTTATGATTAAAACAGTTGAGCAATAATATTACATGGAACTAGGATTTAAGAAATGATGACAATAAAAAAAAAAATAGCATACCAAACATATTGTTAGGAAGGTGAAACCTACGATAGCAGAGGGGCATTATGTTTTCTGGTCTGTGGGTCCGTTCGTCCGTTCGTTCGTCCGTCCGTCTGTCCCGCTTCAGGTTTAAGTTTTTGGTCAAGGTAGTTTTTGATGAAGTTAAAGTCCAACAAACTTGAAACTTAGTACACATGTTCCTTATGATATGATCTTTCTAATTTAATTGCCAAATTAGATTTTAGGCTCGAATTTCATGGTCCACTGATCATAGAAAATAATATAGTGAGAATGGGGCATCCGTGTACTGTGGACACATTCTTGTTTTTACATATTTTTCGGTCTTTTTTATTCGACCGACCAAATCCTTCGACCAACCGACCCGACTTTTAGAGTGAAAAATCCGTAATTCAACAAATCAAAAAAACCCTGGCCTTATAGTGTTTAATTTTGAAAAATATAATTTGATTGATAGTGTAAAAAACTACAAAAAAATGTTTGCGCTTTGCCGAAAAAAAAATGTCTTAAACTCAGACAAAAACCCATACCCCCACCCCCTTTTGAAATTGAATGGTTGCTCCAATATAAAATTACTAGAAAAAACAGATACAATGGAAACATGCAAGAAAAACAATATATTACATGACGAACATCCACAGGCACTGAAAAAATCATACCTTTAATTAATACAATCATGACAATACATCTGTTTAACATGTTTAAGTATACAGGTATTTTTTTTCAGAGACCCCTTTAAATACCTGTGCGAACATTATATGCATTTTGATTTTGTTTATTTCAAATATGCATTGTACATAGAGTTTACAGTAATGTTATTAATGTTAAAAATACTTTCCATACATTTAACATTCTAACAAAGAAATAGGAACTATTGAGAATTTGATTAAAAATACACAATATTATTATAATTCGAGGTTCAGCGAATATAGAAATTGATATATCAAAATGCAACAAATATAAAAACTTACCTTTTGTTAGACTAGTTAAGATAAACGCTCTTAATTTCGATGTCATGCAGATCAAAACAAAGTTCACAGGGAGGTAATTCTAAAGATAATATACCTATGGAACGCACGACTGCAAACATTGAAATGCATAATAGTGAATTTTGTGGAACCTTTTTAAAAAGTTCTTTATCCGTAGGTCAATGTACCTATAATTTATTGGAATTAAAAAGAACCCTTTAAATACACACATATATATATATAATTATATATAAAACAACAAATAAGGGAGCAACCATTTAACTTCGAGGGGGGGTCAATTTATGTTTTTTTTGTCGGAGTCGGATCATCAAATTGAGTGGGCTGATTTAAGATTGAACAGGAAAAGATAACAAAAGAACCGAAACAATTTATGCCAAAAGCCATACAGCAAGTGTCCTCTTCATAGCAAATAAAATATTGGATGGTTATGATAGCTATGTCAGGAAAAAAATCCAAGTCCAATACCTATGTATTTTCTTTAAATAATCAATATCTGGTGACCTTCACCTGTCTAAAAACAATTTCATTGGTTGGCTAATCTAAATCAAGTATTAAACTTTTCAAAATCTTATAATTTTTCCATTTTGGACATTTTGGACATTTTCCATCAAAAGTGTTTTATCAAAGAGAGATAACTCAAGTTTATTTTTGTTGCTCACATGTAATGAAATGGCACTTTTATTCCATAGTCTGTTTCTTGAAATTAGTTTCTGAAAATAAATGAATATATAAAATCAACTATGAATGGTAGGTTACAATTATAGTTAATAGTTTTGTATATTATAAATTAAAAAAAAAATCAAAATCTTTTATTATTTCACAATTACAAGAACTGATTTTTTTTTATCTAATTTGGTTAGATTAAATAGGTTCAACCCTAATTCTGTGCAATTTTGTTATTCATTGTACTTAAAATTTTTAATTTAGAAGTAAGTTTTGATTTGATTTGATTTTTGGTGTTGTAACGCCGCTTTTAAGCACCGCTTTTGTGCTATTTCGTGGCGACCAGTTTTTATTGGTGGAGGAAGCCGGAGTGCACGGAGAAAACCACCGACCTTCGATAGGAAAACCGACAATCCTAGTCAATTAAGATTGGAGCCGAGTGCACCCGCACGAGCGGGGTTCGAACTCACAACCTCAGTGTTGACTGGCTAGTGATTACAGTAGTAACTACTTAAAACACTCGGACACCGAGGCCCCGAAGTAAGTTTTGATAAAACTAGTTAACTTTAAGGAAAATATGTGAAAAAATCATTATTTACTGAATAGCATAGAGAGTGAACTCTTTTTTTTTTAAATTAATCTATCTCATAAAAACATATTGACCTACATTATTTTTAGATCACCACTCTTCAAATCATCTTCAAATTCTTCAGTGTAAGGTCGTATTTTAGTAGTCTTTTATGGAATTTGTGTCTTTTTTTTTGCTGTTCCAATATGCAACCTGTAATGAAGAAAAAGCTAAAATGACAAACACGGTTTTCCACTCTATTTGTTTATATAACAAAAGAACCAATAATGCAAATTGTCACTTATGCGTAAAATATTTCTATATCTTAAAGACCTGTTTGTACCTGTAGATATATAACAATTAATTTCAGCATTTTAGTATACATTGTACATTATTGTTTAGGGCCAACTGAAGCCAGCCTCTGGGTGCATGATTTTCTCAATGCGTTGAAAATCCATTGGTGGCCTTTTGCTGTTTTCTGATCTTTGTTGTCTCTATGACAAATTCCTTGTGTCCATTTTCAATTCTTTTTTAAATATTGAATTTTTGGTTTTTGCTTGAAACATAATTCAAAATCTTTTAAAATATTACTAGTAGTTCCAAGTGGAACCTGTGAACCAGCATAACAATTAAAATAAAGAACATTCAATCAGCAACTTCTGTTTGGTCTTTGGTGGAGAGTTGACTCATTGGTAATCATGCACAACTCTCATTTCTATACGTATGAGCTACTTTTCAGGGTGTTCCTTCAGTTTAACATTAAAGTTACAATTTTTTCACTGCTAATTAACGTTTATCTTATTAAGATATACAACTTAGGCTTTGAAAATAGAAATATTCTCTTGCTATTATTATAACTAGTGAAGCTTCAATTCAAAATTATGTGTTTATCTAATAGAAGTAAGGAAAATAATTATTCATTATGGTAATAAAATGTGTTAAACAATGACTGCAGTATATATAAATCATAACCAAACAAATCTGGTTTTATGATCTAACTTCCCTATTTAATTAATGAATGGCTATTATTTATTTTGAATTTATTTAACCATAAAATTAATTTTTGACTCTTCACATTGAATAATCTGCGAAGCGGATTATGTAAAATGTGAAGAGTCAAAAATTAATTTTATGGTTCAATAAATTCAAAATAAAAAATAGCCATTCATTATAAATAAATTTCTATCAAAAATAAGGACCAAAGAGCTTTTTAAATTATTTATATTAACAATAACAACGTACACACATGTTGGCGTATGAATACACAACGTCAGAGTGGGCGTGTCGCCTTAAAAATTGACAACATTGAAAATAATACTTTTAACCAATCAGAGGACAGTAAATACACCAAATTTATTTATTTTTGATGAATTCAAATTAAATCACATGTATTGTTATGGTGATACTAAAAATTGTTAGGATTATATCCTAATGGGATGTTTAGGGTAAGCAGTCATTTTAAATCCAACATTATAACTGTTAAAATGATTATATCCTAATGGGATGTTTAGGGTAAGCAGTCATTTTAAATCCAACATTACAACTGTTAAAATGATTAAGTTTTATGGAATACAATATGAGTGTAAATACATCGAATAATTTGTGTGGAGTATTATTGTGCATAGTACATTGCTGATGAATACATGCGCTTGAGGGTATTCAAGAAGCAGGAAATTACCCTAAATGCCATTGTTCAGCTGTTATATTCTAAAAGTTTGCCATCATACTCGGTTAGTTAGTTGCTTCCTTCATCCCATATATGAAGTATATGTTTGCCTACATAGTTTGTTGGAAGGTTGTTATTTTCCACTTCATTTATGGACGTGTCCATAATACATGTGACATTGTTGTTGCTATCGCTATCAATACTCATTGGTAAGCCGTTGTCATTGTTTTCATTGGCATTTGTCGA
Organism: Mytilus californianus; assembly: GCF_021869535.1. Taxonomy (NCBI): domain Eukaryota; kingdom Metazoa; phylum Mollusca; class Bivalvia; order Mytilida; family Mytilidae; genus Mytilus; species Mytilus californianus. The sequence goes on from NW_026262674.1 coordinate 1,651,963, forward strand.
AGCATTGGTTTCCATGTCTTCTACATGTACTTCTCTGTTTTCAGAAGAAGATTGTTCAAGCTGTATTATTTTTATTTAATTTTCTGTAAGCTCAGGAAGGTCAAGAGACTTTTTAAAAAGATGTTTTGAATTGGTATCTACTTTTTGGACTTCTATTTCTTTTCTATACGTTATTTGTGCTTTAACGGCATTTATTTTAAGCTTCTTGGTTTTGCAAGTTGAAATGAAAGAATCAATTTTGTTTAATTTTGTCCATTTCCCACCTAAATTGTTGATTTCCGAAATAAGTTTTTCCTTTTCATTTTGAATTTTTGCTTCCTTTAGTTCCTTTTCTTTTATTCCTGTTTCTATAATTGTTGACTTTTCATTATAAACTTTAATGAAATCTCTGATGTTTCTTTGTCTCTTTTCTTCCCCCATTTGTCTGCATTTAACTATAAGATTATTTTCTGTTCCTCCGTGTTTTCTTTCAACCAATCTGCAGTGCCATTATTTTTAAAAATTAATTTTAAATTTATTGTCGAAATGCTGGTGTTTGGAGCAATGGACTTTTGACGATGTATCTGAGCCATTAGTCTTTCTAAAGTTATGTTGTTTGCTGGACATGATTTTGAAGTAAGGATCATTTCTTCCGACGGGTTTGAATACATGTATGATGTTTTATTTTAATGGAAAATCCGTACAGACCCAGAAACGTGTGACCCAAAAGGGTTCACGAGCTTTATCGTCATTGTTAAACTCAGTCAAAGATTTGTACTTGTCAAAGAAGAAACAACTTGGTCTATTTGACAGTATGATGGCGTCTGTTCTGAATTCTGCTTCGAAAATATGGGGTTTAAATCGAGGTAAAGATGTTGGGATTATTCACAATCGTTTCTGTCGATATATTTTAAAAGTTGAAAAAACTGTTCCAAATTGTTATTTATATGGAGAATTTGGCCATTTTCCTATGTATATTATGAGAAAATTTAGAATTTTGAAATACTGGTTGAATATTCTAACTAACAAAACACCTTTTGTTTATGATGTTTATGATGTTTATGATGTTTATGATGTTTATAAATTGTTACTTGAAGATGCCAATAATGGCAAAAGAAACTGGGCTTCTTATGTACGTGACTTATTATTTGATTGTGGTCTAAATTATATATGGTATCAACAATCATATTATTGATGTAATTAAGAATAGAATTAAAGATCAGTATATAAAAAGCTGGTTATCATCTGTAGAAATGAGCGAAAAACTTAGTATTTATAAGAATATAAAGTTAGAATTTAGGTTTGAACATTATGTAAATTGCTGTTATAATTCACACTTTTTAACTAAATTACGTAGTGGTGCACTAAAGCTGAACATTGAAACAGGAAGATATACTGACATGGCTAGAGAATTACGTGTATGTAAATGTTGTAATATGCAGTGCGTTTAAAAAACGAGTACCACTTTTTGTTAGTATGCCCTGCCTATAGATCAATTATGCCTAAATATTTGCTAAAATTCTACTGTTCTTGGCCAAACATTACTAAATTACAGTAGTTATTTAAGTTAATGTCTGTTTTACATATTAAACAAGATGTGTCGGAACGACACGAATGGCCCCGTCTCAAAAAGTTGAAAAATCTGCAATTTCAACAACACATGTGGACACAAACATGCATGGATAGTATCCAGCTCTCAAGACCAATACTAGTTTGATGAAAAATTTCCTTGATCAATGAGTAGTTAAATTTCAAACTATCAGCAAACAGGAAGTGGATGTACTGAAGATGTGTTGAAACAACATGAAGATCAGCATATCGTAACGAAACATAAACTTGATCTGTAACCTATCATTGTAGATTCACATATCAAAAATCAGCGCAAAATTTGAAGGCGTATAGAAAAAAAGTCTGTATAACTGTGATTTTCGACCATTTATCAAAGCCCAAAACCCGTAATTTCTACAGAAATTAGCAGAGCGGAACGAAACTCAAACTTGATCTGTAACTCATCATGGTTAACTCACATACCAAAAATCAGCCCAATATCTAAAAGCGTTTAGAAAAATAAGTCCGTATAACTGTGATTTTCAACAATTTATCAAAGTCCAAAGCCCGTAATTTCGACAAACATTAGCAGAGCGGAACGAAATTTAAACTTGATCTGTAACTCATCATGGTTAACTTAAAAATCAGCCCAATATCTGAAGGCGTTTAGAAAAAAAGTCCGTATAATGGTTTGTTGCGGAATGACGGAATGACAGAATGACGGAATGACGGACAAGGGTAAAACTATATGGCCCCGACAACTTTGTTGCGGGGCCATAAAAATTGTGTAATTACATAAAATCTGCGTGGTCAATCAAATCACATATTGTTACTTAATGTTATTTGTTTTCTTTTAATGATTTTTATGTATTGATCTCTGCTGTTTATCATTTGTCGTGTTGTAAATATGTTTTCGTTGCTATAGCATATATATGCTTTTTGCAATAAAGTATTCATTCCAATGTCAAAATGTAATAAACAAATATGTTATATGTAACTATTTAATTATGTTATAATTAAGATATCCATCTTTCAAAATAGAAACGTGAAATTTAATTAACAATAGTTAAGGAAAAAATATTTAAATAGTAATTTTAATCTGTTTCGTCAAGGATTTTTACTATACAAATCCTTGGTTTCGTTGAAATTTGAAATATGAAAGGCTAGTATATATATATTCGTTGTATGTAACACAATTCAGAATAATAAATAAATATTTTTTTAATTATAGTGGCACATATTGATTGACAAATTATTTACATATCACAGTACTCTGAAATGAATGGGGTTTAAGAAAGTATAAAAATATAAAAATAAAATATATATTTTAATTTTTATGTAATTTTATCATAAAATTAACTTGCATATTTAATCATATATAAGGAGCAATTTAAAAGAAATATTTTTTTCAGATTCAACACTATTTAAGAAACAAAATTTACATAGTCTGTTTTCTAGTGCTGTAGATATATATCTGATTCAGTAATTCGATATTACGGTGTTTTTGTCCAGAATGAATGACAGATACAAAATTGTGTAATATCGAAATAATTTCTGAAATGTATTTTTCCCCGGCCCATCGAACCTCAAAAACGTATATTACGATAAGACTGTTATTTCGATATTGCGGTGTTATTGTCCAGAATAAATGACAAATACAGCCTCATGAAATATCGAAATAACTTCTGAAATGTATTTTTCCCCGGCCCATCGAACCTATATCCGTAAACAACAACGGATGAAAGATCAAGAGCAGAGGACGAACTAAACCATGAGACGTGTTTTTTTTTTTAAATAATTGTTATCCTAAAGTACTGGGGTGCGTCTAAACATGGCGAAGGAGCCCTTAGCGCACCAAGAACTTATAGTATGCCACTAAAGACTTGATGCGGTGCTGTTACAACGATTCAATGATTTTCGGCAATATCAAAGAAAAACCGGCACGTGTCAAACAATGTTCAATAACTCTTTTATTTGTGATGATTTTTCTATAAAATTTTTAATTTATGCATCAAATATCAATATCTACATGTAACAGCACCGCATCTTAGTGGCATACTATAAGTCCTTGTACATCCGTTTGTACAACTGATTATTCATAACAAGAACCAGGTACAGGCAATAGTTTGTTATACAGAAGACCAAATTTCAGATTTAAAATATTTCCTGTCACAAAAGTCAGAACCTTCAATCTGGGTAGCTTTGACGTTACGTCTATGTAGTTTATAAGAACCTGCGGGTACACTGAAAAGAAATAAAGACCATCCAATCTTCGCAGGACCAATGCTGCTACACAAGGATGCATCATATACAACCTATAGAGCTTTCTTTTCCCACAGTTCTGCCACACTGAAACTTGCGATAGATGATGTCGAACTTCGACTCCATGAGAATATAGAGTTCGGCTTTTCCAACAGCAAAACGACGTTTATGTACAAAACATTTGAAAGACAATGTGCAGCATTACTTACAAGATCGTGTTGGTGTCAGCTCACAAGAAAGAAAACACATTATTTACGCAATCTTTGGGGACGACGGCATAGCCAGTGCAAGACGATACTTTGTAATTTGCAAGTGCATATGCACAACTTAAGGATTTATGTTCACATTACCCTCAGTTTCTAAAATACTACGAACCGAGTTTTAAACCAAGAGTTCGCGAGTTTTTAAATGCAGCAAATAGACGTTTGGGCACAAACAAATTGTGGATAAACAATAACGCAGAATCTATGAACCATGTAATGAAAGTGGCAGTCAACTGGAAGCCAAAACATAACCGCAGATTTGGTCGAAAAACTGTTTGACATGGTGGACTTTCAGTTCATCTATCTTAGATCAGCACTGCATCATTCAGGAGATTATATTCCTGTCAATTCCTACAAACAATGAATGATCTTTGCTGATGATATCTGGAAAACTAATTAAATCAGACGAGGAAAAAAGGAAGCTCTATAATAATTTCGTACTGGACAGTAAGAAACGAAAACATGACAATGTCACAACTGCCTCTGATGAACTGTATTAAGTTGTTAACAAGGCAAAGTCAATAGCTAGGAAACCAATGCAGAGAAAGAGACCAAGAACCGAAAGAGCCGAAAAAAGACATTAAACTTCTATCATGTCTATCATGATCATATATGTAATGTTAACTGGAAGAAAAACTAAGTACATTTAAAAGTAATACTGCGGATTCGTTTATTTTCGTGGGTACCAATTTTCGTGGATTGCGGAAAAAATGTGTTTTCGTGGATATTTGATTTCGTTGTTTTGCCAAAGTCTGCATACAAGCCTATAGAAAATGTGTACTTTGTCGAACATTGAAATTCGTGGTTCACCGATACCCACGAAATAAAAAAAAAATGGTATCCCACGAATAATAATAAATCCACAGTATAAGTAACATACAGAAAAACATGAATAAATTTTACAAAATTTCCTTCTAGATACTAGCTTTTGATCATTAACAAGCTTCTATCCAAGTTTGGTACAAATCCAGCATAGTTAAAGAAAGTTATTTAAATATTAAAAAATTAAACCACAGAGTGAATATTTGTGGACGACGCCGACGACGACGGAATGTAGGATCGCTTTATCTCGCTTTTGCGACAAAAGTCGCAGGCTCGACAAATAGACTAAAATGTAGGGCAGGTTACTGGAAGGGTAACTGGAACCACATATATATTTTATTTAGCCTTATTCATAAAACATGTATAAATGTCCATTTATGACTGAATATAAAAAAGAAGATGTGGTATGATTGCCAATGAGACAACTCCCCACAAGAGACCAAATGACACAGAAATTAACAACTATAGGTCACCGTACGGCCTTCAACAATGAGCAAAGCCCATACCACACAGTCAGCTAAAAAAGGCCCCGAAATGACAATGTAAAACAATTCAAACGAGAAAACTAACGGCCTTATTTATGTACAAAAAATGAACGAAAAACAAATATGTAACACATAAACAAACGACAACCACTGAATTACAGGCTCCTGACTTGGGACAGGCACATATATACAGAATGTGGCGGGGTTGAACATGTTAGCGGGATCCCAACACTCCCCCTAACCTGGGATAGTGGTGTAACAGTACAACATAAGAACGAACTATAAAAATCAGTTGAAAGAGGCTTAACTCATCAGATGGATAAAAATACAAATACTACAAATACAAGTGGACGTGGCCGGGTACTTGTACATCCAAACAACAAAAAGACACTAAGTACAGATCTGAGAGTACTCGCAGTTACTGACAGCTAGTTCAAAGCCACTAACAACTAATAAAAAAAATCATGCATCTAAGACTAAATTATCAATCCATACACATCCAACATCCAATGGATTTAGGGTAAAGACGTCATGAACAGTCAGAGAAAAACGTGACTTTGTGCAATGCCAAGATACAGGTATCGACAGATTGTAGATCCATGAATGTGTATATGTATATAACAATAATATCTAGTTTGCTTTTAATTTACTGATAACAAAATCAATATCAGTACCAATAAAAACAATATTAATTGATCTAATTACAGTGTTGAATTGGTAACCTTTTAGAATAAGTTTATTTAAAGGATCGATAAGTTTATCAGGATCATTTCTAAATTTCCCGGCACGGTAAACAATATTGCCGTAAAAATGAGGATGTGCAATCCCGTTTGAAATAAGTTTTCTACAGGTACAACCAAACTTCAAGACCAAATCTTTATATCTGTGGAAGAATTTAGTAAAGGTTTTAAGTAATTTGTGGTAACGAAATCCCTGGCTTAATAATTTACCAGTAATACATAGATTACGTTCGTTAAAATAAAAAACGTCACAACAGACACTGGCAGAGCGAACGAGTTGTGAAATATAAACACCGTAAGATGGTGCCAAAGGAACATCACCATCCAAAAAGGGAAAATTAACAATAGGGAACAAAATATCGTCCCTTTTGTCGTACATTTTAGTGTGGAGTTTCCCGTGTAAAACCGAAATATCTAAATCTAGGAAAGGACAGTTGTTATTGTTTAAATTTGATTTATTTAAAGTAAGTTCCTTTGGGTGAATTTCGGCAGTATATTGAGAAAATTCTTGATTATTTAACGAAAAAATGTCATCAAGATAACGGTAAGTGTTGTTGAATTTATCAATTAAATGCGAATTAGACGTGTCTTTACTGAGTTTGGTCATAAACTATGATTCATAACAGTACAAAAACAAGTCTGCTATTAAAGGGGCGCAATTAGTGCCCATAGGAATACCTACAACCTGTCGACAAACTTTGCTGCCGAAACGTACATAAATATTATCATGGAGAAAATTAACAGCTTCAATCATCTCATCACACCTCCAGTAAGTATGTCTAGCATATTTACCTTTCTCATTAAAGAAGAAGGCTTTAAATGAGTTGCAGCGAATATATTTGCATTCAGATTTACCAAACGAACATTTAATTAAATAGTCAAATTTTTGTTTAATAAGATTGTGTGGAAGTGTAGTGATAAGAGTAGAAAAGTCAAAACTGTCAACAGAATCAAAAGGACCATCAAAAGCACGTAATTTATCTAAAACATCCAAAGATTTTTTTACACTCCAAAAATAGTTAATTCCACTATTTTCATATATTTTATAGTTTATGATAAGCTCTTTGATAGTAGTTAAGGAACTTGTTAAAAACACTGAAAGATTAGTTGTAGAACACTTACTAGAGGCCGAGATGAAACGATATTATACTGGTTTTTTGTGTAGTTTAGGTAACCAATACATAGTAGGAACCTTCAAATGTTCAGAAGAAGCCTTAAGCTGTGATATGGTTATGATATGTTTGTTAACTATATGACTCTCTGTGGCGCGCATATGAAGACTGTTAAACCATATTAATCATATTAATCACAAATATTACTATTGTGTTTATAAAAGTTACGTTTGTCACTAAATCCTTGACAAGATATAATACTTCACATGTCACCAAACTATTCACCACATACAACACATGTGCAAGGTTTTCACTAGTATAAGTTCTCATGTGTCTATCATAGTGTCTGGTGTCACCAAACTATTCACCACATACAACACATGTACGAGGTTTTCACTAGTATAAGTTCTCATGTGTCTATCATTGTGTCTGGTTTCACTAAACTGTTTACCACATACAACACATGTGCGAGGTTTTCACTAGTATAAGTTCTCATGTGTCTATCATAGTGTCTGGTGTCACTAAACTATTCACCACATACAACACATGTGCGAGGCTTTCACTAGTATAAGTTCTCATGTGTCTATCATAGTGTCTGGTGTCACTAAACTGTTTACCACATACAACACATGTGCGAGGTTTTCACTAGTATAAGTTCTCATGTGTCTATTATAGTGTCTGGTGTCACCAAACTATTCACCACATACAACACATGTACGAGGTTTTCACTAGTATAAGTTCTCATGTGTCTATCATAGTGTCTGGTGTCACTAAACTGTTAACCACATACATCACATGTGCGAGGTTTTCACTAGTATAAGTTCTCATGTGTCTATCATAGTGTCTGGTGTCACTAAACTGTTAACCACATACATCACATGTGCGAGGTTTTCACTAGTATAAGTTCGCATGTGTCTATCATAGTGTCTGGTGTCACTAAACTGTTAACCACATACATCACATGTGCGAGGTTTTCACCAGTATGAGTTCTCATGTGTCTATCATAGTGTCTTGTGTCAATTAACTGTTTACCACATACATAGCATTGGTAAGATATTCACCAGCATGAGTCAGTTTCATGTGTAAAAGACAGGTACTATTGAGGCTAAACTTTTTCCCACAAACATTACATTTGTAAAGTCCATCATGTGTTACAGTATTACGAGTACAGCTTTGAGTTCTCATGTGTCTATGGACGCTGCTCTTGTCCCTAAACCCTTTACCACAGACATCACATGTGTAAGGTTTTTCATCAATATGAGTTCTCATGTGTATATGAAGGGATCTGTTGCTCCTAAAACCTTTACCACATACAGCGCATGTGTAAGGTTTTTCACCTGTATGTAATCTAATGTGTGTGATTAATTCCTGATTTGACTTAAACCCTTTACCACATACATCACAAATGTAAGGTTTGTATTGCTCTCCAGTATGAGTTCTCATGTGTTCAAGACAAGAACTGGTGTTGCCAAACTCTTTATCACACACATCGCATTTGTAAAGTTTATCTCCAGTATGAGTTCTCATGTGTCTCAGACAAGAACTGTTGTTGCCAAACTCTTTAATACACACATCGCATTTGTAAAGTGTATTACAAGTATGAATGTTCGTGTGTCTATCAAAGTTACCTTTGTAGTTTAATCCTTTATCACATGCTTGTCTGTTATATGGGTTTTCACCAGTATGAGTTTTCATGTGTCTATTATAGGAACTGATGTCACTAAACCCTTTACCACATACGTCACATTTGTAAAATTCGTCACCAGTATGAGTTCTCATTTGTTTGTGAAAATAACTGTTGTTGTCAAACTCTTTACCACATACATCACACGTGTAACGTTTATGATATTTATAACCAGTATGAATTCTCAAGTGTTTATTGCAGTCACTTTTTCTGCCGAACTTTTTACCACAGACATCACATGTGTAAGGTTTTTCACCGGTATGCATTCTTGTGTGTGCCGTTAAGGAACTGCAGTCATTAAACCCTTTACCACATACATCACATGTGTAAGGCTTTCCACCAGTATGAGTTCTTGTATGTTTCTTATATGATTTATAGTAACCAAACCCTTTACCACATAAATCACATGTGTAGGGTTTTTCACGCGTATCACCTGTGTGAATTCTCATGTGTCTGAGAAAGTTACTTTTGTGACTAAACCCTTGACCACATAAATCACATGTTGTGCAACGTTTTTCATCAGTATGATTTCTTTTATGTTTCGTACAGTTTCTGGAGTTAGTAAACCCTTGACCACATACATCACATGTGTAACGCTTTTTACCAGTATGAGTTCGTGTGTGTTTCGTTAAGGTTCCAGAGAACCTAAAACTTTTATCACACATACCACATTTGTAAGGTTTATCCTGTTTATCAACATTATGAATACTCATGTGTTTAAGGAAGCCTCTTTTGTCACTAAATCCCTTAACACATACATCACATATGTAAGGTTTGTCAGCAGTATGAGTTCTTGTGTGTATCGTATGCGATCTGAAGTCACTAAACCTTTTACCACATACATCACATATGTATGTTTTTTCACCCGAATCCATTCTGAAGAGTGAATCACATATAACTTTAACAGGTTCTAACCGATATTATGTTTTCTCCTGTGAGTTTTTAAGATAAAGCTATGAATACCAAAGCATTGCTGTCAGCCGAAGTCTCATTTAACGGTTTATTTTATCAGTATGACATGTTTCTCATTCGTCTCCTTAGGGTCCACTGGAAATTGACAAAACCTGATGACACATATGGGACATTACTTAGATTTATTATCTTATAATTGAGTTCTAAGTTCTACTGTCATCTAATTGTTGTTAGACATGTCAGCTGGTTTGCTTCAAGACTGACATTTGATTGTTGGCCTGCATAACATGGTCTTCGTCGAGACAGGCATTTAATTGTTGCCTGCATTAGAAGGTCTGTATTTTGCATTTTTTTTTCAAATTGACGTGTCTTACAGTCTGGTCATGTATCACATACATGTAGATATCTGAAAATATGAAAAAATATCATTTTAATTGCAGACAACTAAACAAATAAACAGGAATCACGTGTTTACAAATATATGCACACATATTAAATAATAGAAAAGACTGGTGTTGCCGATATCGTTAATCTGTTTTATCGGCAATTTGTACATTTTTACTTTAATCGTACTGCCTAATACATGTAATATGTTTCATCTATATCATGGACAGGAACTGATACTTGAAAATATTAGTCAATGATGTCACCAATCTAATTAAAATATAGATCTCTGATTTCGTTATACTACATATATCACTGTAATTAAACTACCCCGGCGAAAACTGTTTGGACTCAATAGTATCTAATGTCCGGTACGGTGACGGGCAATAAATAGACAGAGAAATGTAGAAATTCTGTTAATTTATTTGTTGTTTTTATGATATTGATGAATATACATACACATATAACTATCTTCGATAGTGTGATGTAATATTTTCTACCACCGTTCTAGATTTATGGAGAAATAAGTAAAAAAGCACATCAAAATGGTGAATTGAGTGAACCCTGCCTCGAATTTGTTTAATTTCTCTTTAAATTGAGCACATTGTACGGAAAGAAAGGTACGGAAAGAAAGATATTAACACGGAGATTTCAAGACTTTTCACTATGATCACCTCAATATTTGCATGTCTGTGCATGGAATGAAAGAAGTGGGTCATGTCAAAATTGAAGCACCCGGTTTTGTCAATGTGTACGACCCGGTTTTGTCCTTAAATTTCACAAAGCAGACCCGGTTTTGTCATAGAAAATAATGCATAATCGCATGACGAAAATTAAAATATGGCGTTCAACAGCAGTTTGAGGGATCGTTGAAAAACATTTTCTTTCAGAGGATAACTTATAACCTTTTTGAATCCGCAAACACTTGAATTCCTGCTATATTAGAACAAAGCAAATTTCAATTTTGTTTTGTATATAAAAAAAAAGGAAAAATTAAAAAGAAATGAGATTTTGAAACAGAATTAGATTTTTTTATATCATCTATGTAAATTAAAGTGTTCAAACTTAATTAGTGTACGGCCTTGAAAATTTAAGGACGCACATTTGATATGAGATTTTTTGGGACAATAAGATGGTTATCTTAGTGTTCCGCTCTACATAAAGGGAAGACAGTATAATCGTTTGAAAATAAATATTCTGAAACTAAACGTTCATTATAAAGCAAGAGAATAAGACAAATGTATGTGCATGCAGAATCGCCCCAAAAAAAGGAATTTCCATGCGGCGCAAAGGATCACAATAATAGTGCGTCAAAAATCTGTTTACCCCTCATTGTTATAATAATACTAAGTAGAAATTAGTATAAAAGTCTTTGGCCATCCGGAAATTTCAATAATGATTATTTGATTAGTAATTTATATAAATAAACGATGTTTTATCTCTCTTTTTTTTTCTTTTTTTTTCTTTTTTTTTAACATTAACAAATTCTTTAATGCAGTAGTATGAAGTTGTTAACAACTGCCCTATATAGTACAACTATTATATATATTAGGTTTATCTCTTCATTGTATAATGATTATCGTACATTGACAAATGTTCTACAATTTAAGCAATTTGGTCAAGTTTAAAATTGTCAATATGCAAGGGCGGACCTAGGCCATGATTTTTGAAAGGGACGTATTCAGAAACGGATTTTATACCGCCGAGCATAGCAAGGGGAACTTTTTTTAACGATTTTATGCTAAATAAAAAATCCTATATAAATCGTAAAAAACATAAAATAATTATTTCTAGCCACCAAAAAAAAAAGGGGGGGGGGGGGGTCGGCGCACTCCCTCTACTCCCCTGGATCCGCCACTGATATAATGTAACTATATCGTATACCATCATAAAATTTAATAAAAGACGAAAAAACAGAGACAGCCGCCAATCCCATATTTACTATAGGGGATCTATAATCAAATGAGTTAAGCCTTTTTCAACTCACTGAATTATAAAATTTGTTCATATGTTGTGCTGTTATACCACTTTTTTTTTTGAGGGGGATCGTAAGGGGGGGGGGGGGTCTTACACGTTCAACCTCGCCATTCTGTATGTACCAGTACCGAATTCAGGAGCCTGTAAATCGGTTGTTGTCTTTTGTTGCTATATATCATACATGTATTTGTTTTTCGTTTTTTATTTTGTACATAAATCTAGGTCATTAGTTTCCACATTAGTTTTTTTTTTTACAGTTTTCATTTCGGGGCCTTTTTTAGCTTGCTATGCCGTATGGACGTTTCTCATTGTTGGATGCCATACGGTGTTCTATATTTGTTAACTTATACGTCATTTTACCTCTGATGGAAAGTTGTCTCATTGTCATTTTTCACGGGCTAAATTGCCTATTAGGTTGTTCTACGAAGACGAAGACGAAGATATTGGACGTTATAATGTTGCAAACCAACTTTTATTTATAAAAAGAAATAATACTTTCATGCCATGCTCAATTCTCATTTTAACATAGGAAGGCATTATATTTGTTAAAATTTTTAAACCAAGCGTTAGCCAGGTATAAAATATTGACAAATATAATGCATACCTATGTTAAAATGAGCGTAGAGCATGGCATGATAGAATTATTTTGTTTCTAATGGGGAAGTTTAGAACTTGTGTATTTCGAAGCGGACATAAAATGCACGTTCGAAAGGCAACCATTTTGATTGAGATATCCAAAACGTTCTAATAGATATAAGAAGATGTGGTATGAGTGCCAATGAGACAACGCTCCATCCAAGTCACAATTTGTAAAAGTAAACCATTATAGGTCAAAGTACGGCCTTCAAAAAGGAGCTTTTTCTCTCACTGTCCGTCAATGGATGAACGAATGAGTAAATATATTGTAAACATAGCGTATAGTGTAGTAAAGCATACTATCCTTACTCTTCTGATAAATTGATATGGTAACACAATTATTCCACATCTTCTTATTTTTACATCATTACAGTAGTATAGAAAACAAACAAACATTTTTGAGATGTATTTCTGTTTGTATCCATCTGATGACTTAAGCCTTTTTCAACTGATTTTTATAGTTCGTAATTCTTATGTTGTACTGTTACACCAATTTCCTAGGTTAGGGGGAGGGTTGGGATCCCGCTAAGATGTTTAACCCCGCCCCATTCTGTATATATTTACCTGTCCCAAGCCAGGAGCCTGTATTTCAGTGGTTGTCGTTTGTTGCTGTGTTACATATTTGTTTTTCGTTCATTTTTTTGTACATAAATTAGGCCGTTAGTTTCCTCGTTTGAATTGTTTTACACTTGTCATTTGGGTGCCTTTATTGCTGACTATGTTGTATGAGCTTTGTTCATTGTTGAAGGCCATACGGCGACCTATAGTTGTTAATTTCTGTGTCATTTGATCTCTTGTGACGAGCTGTCTCATTGGCAATCACACCACATCTTCTTTTTTCTATCATAAGGAATTAATGTAAGTACATGATATAAAGTATTTATTTCCATTTAAACTTAGTTCGAAGATAAGATCAATAAGGTATACGTATAGCATTAAAAAATGTCTACTCCCCATTTCGAAAAGTTCCCGTTTGAAATATATTTTAACACATGTTTGTATTGCAATAACATCTTTATAACATCTTTTTGACTCAAATATTTAATTTCTTCCGATGGGCAATGTCCAGATCCGTGCTAACGTAGCTTTTCATAAATTTGTGGTTTCAAAACAAAACAAAACCGGGTCCTATACTGAGACAAAACAGGGTCCTTGTGTAATAAACAACATTGACGAAACAGGGTCCTTCCATTTTGACATGACCCATTTATTTCGTTCCATGCACAAAAAATGCAAATATTGAGGTGCTCATAGTGACTAGCCATGCAATCTCTGTGTTAATATCTTTCTTTCCGTACTTTTCTTTCCGTACAATGTGCACAATTTAAAGAGAAATTAAACAAATTCGTAGCAAGGTTCACTCAATTCACCATTTTCGTGTGCTTTTTTACTTATTTCTCCATTAATCTAGAACGGTTGTAGAAAATATTACATCACACAATCGAAAATATTTATATGTGTATGTTTATTCTTCAATGTCATTAAAAAACAAATAAACAGAAATTCTACCTTTTCTCTGTCTGTTGATTGTCCGTCACCGTACCGGACATTAGATACTATCGAGTCCAAACATTTTTTGCCGGGGTAGTTTAGACACAGTGTATATATGAGTGTATAACGAAATCAGAGATCTATATTTTAATTAGATTGTGATGTCACTAAACACTGCAGCAATGTACGTCATATTGTCACGTGTTCGTATCCACCCGCTTCAATTTTTCAATGACAATTCACGCGACTTCATTCATACAACCAAACACTATCACAACGTTTCATACACGTAAAAGTGGTTTTACTAAACAAGTTAATTGTTTTTATTTTCTCAACAAAAACAACCTTTTTTTAAAGCAAATTTAATTTTTACTACGGATGAAAAAAAAAATAGCATTGTATTTGTTTGATCGTCTGCTCCAAATGACGGTATACTATTATATAGTGTCAACATTGGCAACTACACATGATGGCAAGTTATTTTATGTCAAGTACTGGAGCTTTCTGTCGTTTAATTCCAGACGATCTACAAATGGTCAAACTTCCACTTGTGACTCTTGTTAATATGGTCAAGTAAAAAAGGGAACATGAAAAACATAATAACTGCTAAAATTGACTGAAATACTTGCATATATATATTCAATGATTAAGAACTGATTGACCGGATAGGTCAGGATGGACCCAGTATTGCATGTATTTTATGTTTACTTTTATTTTGCCGCCCTTGCGTTCCATACATATATATAAATAGACACGATACATCCAAGGTAACACGCATATTTATTTAGTATTATCATGATTATTACTATAATCTTATCCTAGATGTCAATATTGACATCGATTTAAATAATACCTTTAAGATAACATTATTGACTTACGAGTTACTTGATGTAGAGATTAATCAACCCTCAAAATAAGCAATTTTTCGAACGAGTCCAGAACTTTTGCAACTAATGATATCAAAGGCCGATAACCACAAATTAATACCTATGGAACGTCTGAGAAATAAATCAGGTAACAGTTAATTCTTTGCAGAGGTGGATTTCACTCGAAAGTAAATTATATGTTATAAAAAAAATGTGGACAATTTCTTGCCAAAAAGATATATTTTCCTATCAAAGCGAGGCCTTTACGAACACTGACGAACCCTCTCTGAATCCGTAGTTGGAAGATTTTACATCTGTACCACAAGCAGAAACAACTATGCAATTATTAAGTGCCTGCATTTGATTTGTACTATTTCAATAAAATCATTATTTTGTTTGAAATTGAATAAATATACAGCAAAAATACCGGGTTTTTTTCAGTAAGAATTATTTGCAAAAAACACGAGAATACTGATGATTGTTGATTTTTGAAATTATTTTTATGCCCAATTAATGGGCATTATGTTTTCTGGTCTGTGCGTCCGTTCGTCCGTTCGTTCGTTCGTTCGTCCGTTCGTTCGTTCGTTCGTCCGTTCGTTCATTCGTCCGTCCGTTCGTTCGTCCGTCTGTCCCGCTTCAGGTTAAAGTTTTTGGTCGAGGTAGTTTTTGATGAAGTTAAATTAAGTCTAATCAACTTGAAACTTAGTATACATGTTCACTATGATATGATCTTTCTAATTTTAATGCCAAATTGGAATTTTTCCCCCATTTTCACGGTCTACTGAATATAGAAAATGATAGTGCGGATGGGGCATCCGTGTACTATGGACACGTTCTTGTTTTATTCTTATTTATATTTATATTCACTTAAAGATTTTCATTGGTTTAATTTTCTTTCACAAATCGATCATCACATGAAGTTAAGAATCCTGAAATTTTGCATCTATTGTAAAATAAACACAACTTACAAATGACTTATAAACCTAATTAAAGCTGCATTAAAGATATTTATATAAAATAACAATTGTTTTTTTTAAAGTTAAAAGCTTATTGTTTCAGACTATTCATTAAGAGCATCGTGGATTATTTTTATAATTGGTAAATAAGTTACAGCAAAAATTCGAATTTGTTGGCAAACATGGCAAATGTCCAAAGAAAATTCGAGTCGACGGTTTACACCCATTTCATTATTGTCATGTATTGTGTTCATTTGTTTCTTACACTTTCGTCCCAACGTTTAATTTCCTTTTTGTCATAGTTATTTATTTTTTCCATTTATACTGAGACTACTATAACAATATTAGTCTCAGATTTATTGTTCAGTTCAGTATAAATAAGGCCTTTCGTTTCTATTGTATCGTGTTGTGTTACTAGCTCATTTATTCACAGTTTTGATCAGAGTTGCATGTATATGTTCCGGACCATATGAATATTTGGACCATACGCGTATGGTCATGACTATATGCGTATACTCATATGATCCGACCATACGCGTATGGTAAGACCGTAGGGGTATGGTCGGACCATATGAGTATTTATCTTACCTCCTATACATTTCTAGGAATATGATTGGTTAAAAGCAACCGCTCGGAGACCATGTATATTCCATATTAGGTTAGTAGGCGGGGCTTATTTCAATACACGGTTAGTAGTGGTGTTACGTCCCTTTATAAAAACAAAACGGAACTGAGAAAAAATCTTAAAGGTTTCAACAGACGAACAAATTGATGATGAAAGATTGAAATAAATTCATAAAACACATTTAAAGCTAACAAGTTGTTATTGTTGGCATTTGTTTTTTTGTATGACCAATGGAAGTAGTTTCTTAATGCTAACGGTATTGAAGACTATGCTCACTTTGATAGGTCACTAGTCTAAATACCACATGTTAAGATAGTTGGTAAGATAAATTCGTTACATAGTGTGCTAGTGACGTAATACGGTATATATGGGGTCAGTAAATACCATATGGGGATTCGAGCTTCGCTCTCACCCCATATATACCGTATTAGGTCACTAGCACACTATGTAACTTATAATACTCGTTTAGTTATTCACGAGCCGGACCATATGAATATTTGGACCATATAGGTATTTTTTCAAATATGCATTAGAAACGTTTCATAATACAATAAACTTTATCATAAAAAAAAAACAATGATGGTTACATAGAAATGTATTATTTTATAATTCAAAGGCTACAGAAACATTAAATATAGATGCCACAGTCAGTTGATCTTAAGTTTTCGTCGGTAATTGTATTCTTGCATGTATGCTTAGGGTGACATTAACTTCCACACGGAACAATAGCTTTTCTGCATTTGCACGTCTCAGTTACACCTTTTGCTTGCGAGGGAAAAGCTAGCATTCTTTACAGCTGTGTACAGTGATACCGAGGTCTTAGGCCATTCCGATGTGTCTATACGGTGTTTTTAAGAATCTCTATTTCTCCAATTTCGTAACATGACTGCAGTAAACCATATTCACAAGACAACTTAAATAGCTATGGTCCTTGCCGGTGATGTCATCTACTTTACAAAATAAACGTGGTAAATCACCAGACGCCATGTCAATCACCGGTATACGTAAAGTAACAAAATTTCCTTTTACAATATGTGCATTTGGTTTTGTCATCTTCTTATTGTACTTACAAATAGTGAGTAAAATTAACTGTGTGAAACTGCTTATTTTTATTTAGTTAATCTTTTTTATTATTGAAATATAATAAAATGACATTTTTAATGAAGTGACAACCAGATGGGCTATTCCTTATGAAGAGTTTAAAAGTATTTAAGTAAACATGTTAATTACCCCGACCATACGCGTACGGTCGGACCATATGCATATGGTCGGACCATATGAGTATATACCAATATGGTCATGACCATACGCGTATGGTCAAAATACTCATATGGTCCGGAACATAAAATTATATATAACGTACGATTAGTCATAAAAGTTCAAATAACAGTGAAATACTGAACTATATATGATCCCTTAATACAAAAAGCGAGTGGTCAGTGCCCCTACCCTTTTATTTGCTATTATACTCTATATCGTGTCGAAGATTTATCTATAAGTCAAATATACACGTATATACTAATTACTATCGATGACAACAATTCGAGCAGTTATCAGAAAGACGTGTCGTAGATTCATCTATAAGTCAAATATACATACATATATATACTATCGATGACAACAGTAAGAGCAGTAAACAAAAAGTCGATAAGTATATAATTTATGCATGGTACATTTTTTTAGATAGTAGTACATTTTGATAGAGGCGGATTTAGGGCGAGGGACAAGGGGCCCGGGCTCCCTTATGGAGCTGTGAACATATATGATCAATACATTGACTTTTTAGGAAAATATCACATAAAGGTTGATTTACCTGGGGGCCCTTTTCAGAATCCTGTATCCGTACCAGATTTATTTATATAATCAACATGTGTCACAATCAGGCCTAACAAAATTAATTTCACTATTCAAAGAAATTTATTTCCCCTTTAGTTCCCTGCTGTAGATCAAGCAACCGAGCCTCTTGTTTTATATTGTAAAAATCCTTTCGTTTTGTGCTTCATTTTTCGTTTTGTTTCGTCATATTTCGTTTTATTACTTTTCCTTTAGTTTCGTTCGTCCTGTTGTTTTGTTTTTTTCTCTCGTTTTACACTAGATAGGGACCACACAATTATTCGAATGAGAGGATGGATTAAGTTTAAGGAATTGAAAATAATGAGCAAAATGTGCAGAACAAACATGATAAAGGACAAACAATGAATAGACATAATTGTAGATAAATATAGGCACAAATAGTAAACAATTATAGAATATAGAATAATGGGCAAAATAGATAACGAATAGACCGAACGTAATGCATTATATATGGGCAATATAAATTAAGAATTGAATGCTTCTTAAAGTAAATTTAATTGGGTGTAAAAGCGTTGACCGAAGTACATTTTGTATGAAGCGCACGGTCAACGCGTTTACAATCCTATAAAATTACTAATTTTAGCAAGTCTTTGACCTAATTGGTCATCCACAATTTTAGTAAGTCTTTCATTTAGAGTTGCATCAAGATTATTTTGCAAGATAACAAAGAGACTGATCTGTAGTTATTGGAACCATTGTTTTTATTAGATTTGTACAATGGGACTTCACATGATTTCTTCGTGTTTTGGGGGTATTTTCCCGTTTTCTGGGAAGCGGCAAAAAAAAAATTTAGAAAAAAGATACCATAGTCAAAAAGATAGATCTTTTAATTGGACATAAAATGCAATTTGTAATAATTCATCTTTGAATAAGCTTATTTTTCAGTTGTTGAAATTGTTCTCATGATTATTTTCTTTTTGTCAGACTCCAAGAAACTTACAAAAATGAAAAGTGAAGACGTCTGCACAGAAACAAATGAAATATCTTGCAACGGAACATCAGCTACTTCTGTGATTGTCTCCCTTGATCGGACTTCCGGTCCATTAATGGAGGATCGCTTAGTTAGATGTCATGGCATAGGAATTAGTTATATATGTAAAGTGTGTGGTAAGGAGTGTAATAGCAATGCAGATCTAGAGGAACATAAAATAACTCATACCGAAGAACAAGCTTTCAAATGTAAAAAGTGTAATAAAGAGTTTCGTGCATATAGTGTGCTACAGATGCATTTAAAGACACACGCTAGGTGTTATATATGTGATAAATGCGGTATAGGTTTTCGTAAGGATGATGACTTAAAGACACACTTGAAAAGTCACTCTGAAGATAAACCTAATGTTTTTACGTGTGATGTATGTGAAAAAGGGTTTAGTCAATATAGGTATCTACAGACCCACATGAGAACACATACTGGAGATAACCCTTATAAATGTGATGTATGTGGTAGAAGATTTGCTTGTAGTAATTACAAGCAAAATCATATGAGAACACATACTGGTGAAAAACCATATGTATGTGATGTATGTGGAAAAAGTTGTAGCCAGCTTAGTAGTATACAGAGGCACATGAGAACACATACAGGTGATAAATCTTATAAATGTGATGTATGTGGTAAAGGGTTTACTAACAAATGCTGCTTGAAGAGACACACAAAAACACACACTGGTGAAAGACCTTTCAAATGTGAAATATGTGGTAATGGGTTTATTCGGAATTGTGACTTACAAAAACACATGAGAATACATACTGGCGAAAAACCGTATAATTGTGATGTATGTGGTAAAGGGTTTACTACCAAATGGTACCTGAAGAACCACACAGCAACACACACTGGTGAAAGACCTTTCAAATGTGATGTATGTAATAATGGGTTTAGAAAAAATTGCGATATAATTAGACATATGAGAATACATTCTGGTCACGACGATAAACTGTATAAATGTGATTTATGTGAGAAAAGGTATAGTAAGAAACAGCATTTAACAACTCACATGAGAACACATACTGGTGATAAACCGTATAAATGTGATGTATGTGGGAGAAGGTTTACTACCAGTTCGTGCCTGAAGAGACACACAACAACACACACTGGTGAAAGACCTTTCAACTGTGATATATGTGGTAAAGGTTTCATTCAGAATTGCGACTTACAGAAACACATGAGAATACATACTGGTGATAAACCGTATAAATGTGATGTATGTGGTAAAGGATTTAGTCAAAAAGGTCACTTACAAACACACATGAGATTACATACTGGTGATAAACCTTTTAAATGTGATTAATATTATACATGTTATAAATGTTTTAGACAGAATACAAATTTAAAGACACACATTAAAAAAAAAAACACTTATGATAATTAAACCATATACATGTGATGCATGTAGAATAGGATCAGAATTCGACTCTGCTGACATGCGCACTGACAATAAACTACTGTATAGTTTGCTATGTGTAGTTAATTAAGTAGAAATGACTTTCAGAAACAGAAGATAATTCGTACTTGTGATAACCTTTTGCATGTTTTACGAATGTGATATAAGTGGTTCTTTCGTGGCCATGAGTAGCATTTGGATTCTTTAAAATGCCATGTGCCCAATGGATCAATGGCTAATCGGGGGAAGGGGGGGGGGGGGGGGGGGGGGGGGGGGGGAGGTAACAGGGGTTGGAACCCCTTTTTTTACGATCAAATCTTTTGAATTTGGACATATGGTTGGAACCCCCCCCCTGTTATCCTGGGTTGGAACCCCTTTTAAAAATGGCTGGATTCTTCTTTATTGGCCATGATAGCTGTTGGATTTTTATACGCCCGTCAAAATTTTAACAAAAGAACAGTGTTTCAATGTCCCCCATGTTGCACATATTTGATATTTCCAAGGGGCATAACTCTTTTTAAAAAACTTTGATGACTGTGTAAAATTGTCTTAAAAGGGCAATAACTCCTTAAGATGGCTCGGGAGTCTTCCTCCATTTTGTCGTCTGTCCGTCTGTTCGTCTATCCGTCTGTCCGTCTGTCTGTCTGTCCGTCTTTCCGCCTGTCCGTCTGTCTGTCCGGCGTAAACATGTCGCACCGTAACTTGAGAACGACTTATCCAAATTTCATGAAACCTAACATAGTTGTTTCTTATGATGGTCAAACGATCTGTATACTTTTTGGTGAAAATAAGATTAATACTTTTTGAGTTACGGGACTTAGTAACTAAAACAGGTGTGTGTTTTTTTTTTTCACATGTCGCGCCGTATCTCAAAAACAATTTATGATTATTGGTTAAAACTTTACACACTTCTTAGTTATATTAATCTCAAGATCTGTATATTTTTTGGTGATGATTCAAAATTTTAATTTAGAGATATTGAGTATTTTGTTAAAAAAAGGGGGAGGGGTTTTTCACATGTCGCGCTGTATCTCAAAAACAGTTTATGATTATTGCTTAAAACTTTACACACTTCTTAGTTATATTAATCTTAAGATCTGTATACTTTTTGGTGATGATTCAAAATTTCATTTTTGAGTTATTGGGTATTTTGTAAAAAAAAGGGGGGAGGGGTTTTTCACATGTCGTTCCGTATCTCAAAAACGATTTATGATTATTGCTTAAAATTTTACACACTTCTTAGTTATATTAATCTAAAGATCTGTATACTTTTTGGTTTTGATTCAATTTTTTATTTTTGAGATATTGATTTTTTTCTAAAAAAAAAGGGGGGGTTTTTACATGTCGCGCCGTATCTCAAAAACTATTTATGATTATTGATTAAAATTTTACACACTTCTTAGTTATATTAATCTAAAGATCTGTATAATTTTTGGTTTTGATTCAAAAATTTTATTTTAGAGATATTGAGTTTTCTGTGAAAAAAGGGGGTTTTCGCATGTCAGGCCGTATGTCAGAAACTATTTATGATTATTGCATAAAAATTCACACACAAGACGACGGGCGTATCATACGCTCATGGCGCAGCTGTTTATTAAATTCTATGTATTCTTCAGCAATACACATCATCAATTGAAACAATGTGTTCAGCTATAGGCATATTGACACATGTGTTCTGATCATATTTATTTTCCTACGTTCCAACATGTGCCCAATGGATCAGTCACTGTGGCGGATCCCAGGGGGGGGGGGGGCGTGGGTTCGATCAATGATTTTGAATGAGGACATATGGTTGTAACCCCCCTCCCCCTTTATCCTGGGTTGGAATCCCCTTTTAAAAATGGCTGGATCCGCCCCTGTGGATCATAGTATATATATTTACATCTTATGAACATTATCTTCTTTATAATGGTTTTTCACAGGAAAAAAAATTTGAAAGTCTGCGTATACATGTAGTATGTGCATTGAATTGTGAACAAGTTTGACCATGCAGTTACCATGGTTACTTTCACGAATAACTAAAATACCTACAATTATGTATAAATTGAAATAATGTTACTAAATAACAAAAAAAACAAAAAAAAGTTCAAATAAAAAACTAAAAGACCAGCTATTGTATTGTTACTATCATTGTTATGATTATTATTATTTTTGAAGATTAAAGAGTTGTGCAGCCATACAAATTAGAACTCGGATGATCCGATATTTGTTTTTTTTATGTTAACATTTTTTTTTTATATCTTTATATATATATATGGAATAGGATCCCAGTTACAGGATACCAGTCCAGACTGAGTACCCACGAATGAAGTCACTTAATAAATTTACCATCTTTTAAATGTCCCGAAATGAAAATTATGTAAAGATGTTCAAATTTGTTTTATGTTTAAAGGGTATTCATTAAACTTTCAACTTCTATTAAATTTTAATTCTGATTCTGAAATGTATAGGGTGGATGATTGTCTGAGTAAATGGTCCAAATTTAATTTTCGATTTTAACAAAATGACCCTGTTAATACTCAAAAAAGTATTGCTCTCTTAAATGCCGGTCATGACCTTTCAATAATTCTCCCAGAAACCATGAAGGGGGCTACTTGTATGAGAAAGAAATTGAAATTTTGCAGTCTAATATAGGGATTAAAAAAATCTGCCCCTCAATTTGGATAAAATTGCATTGAAGTAATGGGGGAAATAATTGGGTCCCTGTTCCATATTTACTCGTATTTGCTACTTAATGTTACCATAACTACTAGTGTCAGTTTTTATTATTACACATGTCACACATGGACAATATTTTGTTTCTTATTTTGTGTTTTTATAAGATGCATTAAAAGAATCCTGCATGCAAATACGTTATCATTTACAAATAATCCGTTAAATTATTTACAAACGATGCATGAACAATAATTTTACTAAACTATATAGCTGTGTAGTTGCACTTTATTAAATATAGTTTTATTTTTACGAACAATCAACGTAAGTAATAGCTCAGACATAAACAGTATAAATATAAGTAACGGTCAGTGTGCTATGATTGTCCATGAGACAACTATCCACATGCGTTTAAATAAGTGGATATAAGCAATTAATTACATGTCATCGTACGGCCTTCAACAATGAGAAAAACCAATACCGTATAGTTGGCTATAAAAGGGCCTGACATATATAAACTTAAGGTTCTAAAGAACCGTACGATGGCTTATAATTGCCTACATCCACTTCATTTTAACCGTTTTATGGATAGTTGTCTTATAGGCTATCATTATAGTCTGTATGTTTTTTTTATAAAGCCCCATTTGTGGACTGTTATTGACCCTTCGCAATGATAGCAGACTTTATATCATACGATATGTGCCAACATTTTTTTAATGCATATTAGGAACATAAAATACTCGCTTTCCCTTCTTTACGAGATAACTGATGAGTGCAGGAGCCTCTAGTTTTGGAAATATGAATGCCAAGTCCAACTAATTATCTTTTAGTTTTGTACCGTTTGATTAAATCTCGTGAACTAATTTCTGAAATCTTATTTATTTAATCTAATATATAATTAAGTGGCTATGATCCAAGTATTCTCGAACATTATTTTCTTATGAAAGTAATAGTTATCCCATGAGGACGCGGTGTGTCAGTGTAAAATCATCCCGATGGCCGGAGTCCAGAGGATGATTTTACGCTGACACACCAAGTCCGAATGGGATAACTTTTTTTACATCCCACCTGTTCTATATACCCTTTATGAGCACCGGACACAATGTTTAAATATGTTAAATTAACAGTGAGTTTATATCCAGTCGTCCTGGTGTAGGGGCATGGATCGTGGGTCTATATGCTAAAGGTCTTGAGTTCGAATCCCAGCATAGACATTGGATTTTTTTCTACATAAGTTTTGATAGTTAGTCTTTTCCGTATATTAAATAATTCTAAGTTTTATTGTAGACTTGACATTCCCGCCAAAATGTTACCAAACAAAGAAAAGCATGCAAAACAAAGAAACTCAAGCTAGGGTGATCTGGTAGAACAAAGAAACTCAAGCTAGTGTGATCTGGTAGGGGTGATCAGGTAGAACAAAGAAACTCAAGCTAGGGTGATCAGGTAGGACAAAGAAACTCAAGCTGGGGTGATCTGGCAGGGGTGATCAGGTAGAACAAAGAAGCTGGGATGCAAGATATAGTTATCTCATGAGGACGCGGTGTGTCAATGTAAGATCATCCCGACGGCCGGAGGCTAACATGTGTGTTTAAAGCCATACAGAGCTTATGTTATGTGTAATGTATGAGTACCTGCTAAATAAAATTGGTTTGTCTGAGTCTATGACTGTAATACGCCCCAAATATAGACATTGTTAAAAATGTCATCCAAGCGTTCCATACGTTTATCTAATTACATAAATATGAATAAAAACACCAAAAAGATTAGTTTGTAAATATCTAGCCATGATAATAACCAGTCCGGTTTCAGAAAGGATGTTTCCCCCCAACCCTAAGCCTGACACTGCATGTGCATGCAAAGATGCACCGAAACGAAAACTTAATTAAAGTTACTGTAATATATTTCAAACTTTGTTTATTTTTTCGTGTAGTGACCAGCACACTAACATTGAATTGGAACTTACAAAATGAATCATCTTATATTGAATTGATTTTAACTATCCAAGGGCTATTGGTACTTTACGGAACGGAACGGAACGGAACAGAATTTCATTAAATGTATCGATATGGGGCATCTATCAAAATTTCAAAAAAATCTTTAAAACAAAACAAACTTTAAATTTCTCTGTTTAAGGTTTTCAATATACAATAACACAATTGTATACTAAATCTCATCTTCACATGTCAAATGTGTAATATTGTTTAACATCGTGAAATATCCTGTAGATGTACATTCATGTCCTGATAAATTATCATGAATTTGATATTGGCAGGTCAGAGAAAAAGCCGAGAAAAGAACTCCTTTCATTCATTATGATATATATAAGAAGACAGACCTCCCGTCGTCCTTTCTGACGATGATTAGAAACATTGATTCTGATTTTAACTTTTTAAATTTGTTAATCCTGTCCGTTCCGTTCCGCAAAGTACCTGAGGAATTGGTATTTAACGGAATCGAACGGAAACAGACATCTATGTAAAAGACGGTATGATTCATTTTTTTGGTCTTACACCTCTTTTTTTAAATAAGCGGTAAGTGTTTTAGATAAACAAGCATTCAATAACCGGATCAATAATTTATATGAAATAGGCAAGTCAGACAAAAAGTATTACTCCTTTCATTCGTGATTATATCTAAGAAGACAAGACCTCCCGTCGTCCTTTCCGACGATGATAAGAAACAATGATTCTGATTTTAACTTTTAAATATATTATTCCGTTCCGTTCCGTTCTGTAAAGTACTAATTACTCTGAGGAATTGGTATTTAACGGAATCGAACGGAAACAGACATCTATGTAAAAGACGGTATGATTCATTTTTTGTTTGTTTGTCTTACACCTCTTTTTTTTTTAAATTAGTGGTAAGTGTTAAAAGTGTATCAATAATTTGTATGAAATAGGCAAGTCAGGCAAAAAGTATTACTCCTTTCATTCGTAATTATATCTAAGAAAACAAGACCTCCCGTCGTCCTTTCCGGCGATGATTAGAAACATTGATTCTGATTTTAGGACTATGTGATCTACAGGACAAGATTTAAAAAACGAACAAATCGTTAGTATTCTGTTCATTTTATATATTAGTTAACGTATATTGCCCTTGAATGATAATTTTGACCCGATGTGAGTTTTTAGGGGAAAGTATAAGAATAAGAATAAGAATATTTATTATTCCAATTAAGGGCCCTTGATGGGCAGCATGACATGTATACATGTACATACAAAACAATACATTGTGAATTGTAACAGAAAACATTTTTTTACATTGAAATGAAATATTAAAAGTTCAGATAGATGTTATTATGATAGAGCTACGTATATTTCTTCATTTCCTATACGTCATAGATATAAGTAGATGTGGTATGAGTGCCAATGAGACAACTCTCCATCCAAGTCAAAATTTATAAAAGTAAACCAGTATAGGTCAAAGTACGGTCTTCAACACGGAGCCTTGGCTCACACCGAACAGCAAGCTATAAAGGGCCCCAAAAATAACTAGTGTAAAACCATTCAAACTGGAAAACCAACGGTCTAATCTATATAAAAGCGAGAAAAACGAGAAACGAGAAACACTTATGAACCACATCAACAAACGACAACTACTGAACATCAGATTCCTGACTTAGGACATGTACATTTAATTCCAGGCAGGACCAGAACCATACATTCATTACAATAATCATTGTCTTTACGTATATTAATTTACATTTCGTCTAACATCTAGACATTTAATAATATAGTTTGCTAAATATTTTAGGACAGACAAATTTTCATTAGTAAATAACCAAACAAATTTTGTCTCATTTGAGAGATATGAAAAATTAGGACAAACACTGTTTATCTCCTTGAAAAATATCTCCCTATCATCTTTGTATGCTGGACAACTAGTAATAAAATGTTGTTCATCTTCAACCAAATTAAGAAGCCTTTGATCTCTTATATCTATATATAAAGTTTTATACCTGTCTCTTTCTTTTTTGAGATCATGGGCACTGATTCTGATTTTACATACGGCACTTCTCAATTGAAAATTGAATAAAGATAGATAAATTTCTTTAGAAAAACAAGTTTTTAGTTTGAAATAAGTATCTAATTTTCTACTTTTTGTATCTGTTCTTTTTGTGTTCCAAAATTTTACAAAACTATTACAAAGTTTTTGCTTAACTGACTAGATAAAAAAATTTAGCTTTACCTCCAAATTATGAATATTCAGCTTTTAAAAAATGTAATGTATTGATGAATACCAGCATTCAATATTATTAGTAAACATGTTTTTGTTACACTTATAGGTATCATACAGTAAACCATCCTTCATATTTTTTTTATTCTAAACCAATATTTCAACATTGATAATACAACTGAAAAATATAAAGGGAATCTATCAAGCTCTCCTAGCACAGCTAAGTAAGAAGACTTTTTGTTTACACCTAAAATATACTTCATATATCTAAAAAATTATTAATATAAATGTGCTGTAATAAATATTCATAGTAGATCATCATAAAACCTATAATAGATAGACATGATAGAAAGACACTTTAAATAGAACAAAATTAATGATCAGCAAGATAAGATCGACAAATAAATTAACATGGCCGAAATGGTCAGTTGAAAACCTTATTCTAGTTCTTGCTATTTAATGACATTTTTTTCCCAATTTTTGGCGTATTTGTTTATTGTCTTGGAAACTATATATAAGATAGATAGACATTGTAAATAACAAAAATATTGAGCAAGACAAGATCTACAAATAAGTTCGATTTTGTCACAATCTTTGGTAGACCCTTGATAGGAGTGGTTGCTCTTTAAAGACGATTGTTTTACCCTTTTCTAATGTTTGGTCAAAACCTAAATAGAGAGATACTGTTACGTTACAGTAAACACAAAAAATGATAAGCAATACAAGATCAACAAGCATTCTAGCGGAATTGTTGAACATGTTGAAGAGGGTCCATTGTCTTTGCGGTATGGGCTTTGATCATTGTTGAAGGCCGTATGCCTATGCGACCTATAGTTGACAACTTCTATGTCATTTAGTCTCTGGTGGAGAGTTGTTCCATTGGCAATCATACCACATATTTTTATTTTTATAGACGATATGATAAAATGTGTACACAGATAAAATTATGTCTGGCTTTTATCTAATTTTGTGCAGGGCGAGATGACTTTCATTGAATATAAATAGCATTGA
The DNA here is from genome assembly GCF_021869535.1 of Mytilus californianus. Classification (NCBI taxonomy): domain Eukaryota; kingdom Metazoa; phylum Mollusca; class Bivalvia; order Mytilida; family Mytilidae; genus Mytilus; species Mytilus californianus. The sequence continues at coordinate 1,680,776 of NW_026262674.1, forward strand.
CCCATCTATAGTGGTTCCCTTTTAACTTACCTAAACACAAATGTAACTTTTAAACTAGGCAAAAGATTCAAAGTCAAAGAACCATGATGAGGGGAGAGGACCGCATATATAATCTCCATTAAAATGAGACATGCAAATGCTAATACAACTGCATACCAAATACATTTGACTTAACATGAGTATCTTAAACTGATCTAATCACAAACGTTAACATTTAAACTATGCGAAACATTCAAAGTCACTAGACCATAACAGAGAGGGCGGATTCAGATAATCTCAATGGAAATCGAATGTGCCAATGCGAATACAACTGCACACCATATAGCAATGACCTACCACTAGTGATAACCCTTAGACTGACCTCATCACAAACTAAAACATTGTTGATGCCGCCAACGACAAAACAGTATGCCTAAGTCTCGCGAAACAAAACCCACCAAAAAATTATACAATAGGAGGTAACAACAACAGCCATACAGTTTAATTGAAATGCATATGATAAAGTTTTTTGATACTGTAAAGTGTTGAACAAAACATACATTTAAGAGTCACCACATTATATCAGTTTTCGATGATACTAGAGAAATTATTGAGCAGCCGTCAGCTACTAGAGAAAATATTGAACAGACGTCAGCTACTAGAAAAGATATGGAACAGACGTCAGATACTAGAGAAAATATGGAACAGACGTCAGATACTAGAGAAGAAATGGACAGACGTCAGATACTAGAGAAAATATTGAACAGAAGTCAGATACTAGAGAAGATATGGAGCAGACGTCAGATACTAGAGAAAATATTGAACAGACGTCTGATACTAGAGAAGATATGGAACAGACGTCAGATACTAGAGAAGATATGGAACAGACGTCAGATACTAGAGAAAATATTGAACAGACGTCAGATACTAGAGAAGATATGGAACAGACGTCAGATACTGGAGACAAACATCATAAATGTGGTGTGTGTTGTGATAGATTTGATCAAATTAAAATCTTAAAGACACACATGAGTACACATGATGGTGAGAAACCATTTTAATGTGGTATATGTGGTTTAGCACAAATAATAATACATTACAGAGACATATACGAGATCATAATGGTAATAAACCTTATAAATGTGAGTCGTGTGGTTTAGGGTTATTAGTCGAAATTTTCACTTACAGAGACACATTAAAAATCAAACATGTCATAAACCATATAAATGTGACGTATGTGATTCAAGTTTTAATCAGATGGATACCTTACAAAGACACGAGAGGATAAATATTGGTGATGAACCTTATCTATGTGGTATCTGTGGTAAAGATTTTAGTCATAGAGGGGACATGAATAAACATATGAAAAGAAGACATACGGAAACTGCTGGGGATAAAAATTATAAATGTGATGTGTGTGGTAAAGGTTTTATACATAATTATAAATTAGGAGAGCACATGTGAATACATACTGGTGAAAACCTTATCAATGTAGTATTTGTGGTAAAGATTTTAGTCATAGAGGGGACTTGACGAAACATATGAGAAGAAGACATAGTGTTACAAAACCATTTAAATGTTATGCATATAGTAGTGGGTTCAGTCAGAAGGAGTCGAGTTTACAGACAGACACGATAACACATACTGGAGATATCTCTCATGACTGTGATGTATGTGGTAAAGGCTTTAGCCACCTTAATAAATTACGGAGACACATGAGAACACATACAGATAGTAAATCTCATGACTGTGATGTATGTGGTAAAGGATTTAGTCAAAGTAGTGACTTCAATACACACATGAGAACACATACTGGTGATCAACCTTATAAATGTGGTTTATGTGGTACAGATTTTAGTCATGGAAATGACTTCAAAACACACATGAGAACACATATAGGAGACAAACCGTATACAGGTGGTATGTGTGGTGCAGGGTTTAGTGAGCGTCATAGCTTACAGACACACATGAGAATACATACTGAAGGTAAATTCCACAAATGTGATGTACGTGATAAAGTGTTTAGTCGGGGTTATCCTTACAGACATTCATGAGAATACATACGGGTAATATACAACTACATTTATGTGATGTGTGCGGAAAAGGATTCAGTAGGAAATCTAACTTGAAGAGACATATGGGAACACACACTGGTTATAAACCTCATGTATGTGATATATGTGACAAAACGTTTGAGACGAGTTGTGTCTTGCTAAACCACATGAAAGTGCACACTGGAGAAAAGCCCCATTTGTGTGATGTATTTGATAAAGGATTCAGGCGGAGTCAAATGTTAGAGATACACAAACGAACACACACTGGGGACCAACCTTATAAATGTGATGTATGTGGTAAAAGGTTTAGTCAGTATTTTTCATTAAAGATGCACACATGAACACATATGTATGTGATGTATGTGGTAAAGAGTTTACACAGAATCATAACTTAAAGAGTCACTTGAGAATTCATTCCGGCGATAAATCTATTATTGGAATTTGATTTATGTCATAGAGAGTTTACTCAGATCTTAAAGAGTCACTTGAGAGTTCATTCCGGCGATACATCTATTATTGGAATTTGATTTATGTCATAGAGAGTTTACTCAGATCTTAAAGAGTCACTTGAGAGTTCATTCCGGCGATACATCTATTATTGGAATTTGATTTATGTCATAGAGAGTTTACTCAGATCTCAAAGAGTCACTAGAGAGTTCATTCCGGCGATACATCTATTATTGGAATTTGATTTATGTTATAGAGAGTTTACTCAGATCTTAAAGAGTCACTTGAGAATTCATTCCGGCGATACATCTATTATTGGAATTTGATTTATGTCAAAGAGAGTTTACTCAGATCTTAAAGAGTCACTTGAGAATTCATTCCGGCGATACATCTATTATTGGAATGTGATTTATGTCATAGAGAGTTTACTCAGATCTTAAAGAGTCACTTGAGAATTCATTCCGGCGATACATCTATTAATGGAATGTGATTTATGTCATAGAGAGTTTACTCAGATCTTAAAGAGTCACTTGAGAATTCATTCCGGCGATACATCGATTGATGGAATGTGATTTATGTCATAGAGAGTTTACTCAGATCTTAAAGAGTCACTTGAGAATTCATTCCGGCGATACATCTATTGATGGAATGTGATTTATGTTATAGAGAGTTTACTCAGATCTTAAAGAGTCACTTGAGAATTCATTCCGGCGATACATCTATTATTGGAATTTGATTTATGTTATAAAGAGTTTACTCAGATCTTAAAGAGTCACTTGAGAATTCATTCCGGCGATACATCTATTATTGGAATTTGATTTATGTTATAAAGAGTTTACTCAGATCTTAAAGAGTCACTTGAGAATTCATTCCGGCGATACATCTATTATTGGAATTTGATTTATGTTATAGAGAGTTTAGTCAGATCTTAAAGAGTCACTTGAGAATTCATTCCGGCGATACATCTATTATTGGAATTTGATTTATGTTATAGAGAGTTTAGTCAGATCTTAAAGAGTCACTTGAGAATTCATTCCGGCGATACATCTATTATTGGAATTTGATTTATGTTATAGAGAGTTTAGTCAGATCTTAAAGAGTCACTTGAGAATTCATTCCGGCGATACTTCTATTATTGGAATTTGATTTATGTTATAGAGAGTTTACTCAGATCTTAAAGAGTCACTTGAGAATTCATTCCGGCGATACATCTATTATTGGAATTTGATTTATGTCATAGAGAGTTTACTCAGATCTTAAAGAGTCACTTGAGAATTCATTCCGGCGATACATCTATTATTGGAATTTGATTTATGTCATAGAGAGTTTACTCAGATCTTAAAGAGTCACTTGAGAATTCATTCCGGCGATACATCTATTATTGGAATTTGATTTATGTCATAGAGAGTTTACTCAGATCTTAAAGAGTCACTTGAGAATTCATTCCGGCGATACATCTATTATTGGAATTTGATTTATGTCATAGCGAGTTTACTCAGATCTTAAAGAGTCACTTGAGAATTCATTCCGGCGATACATCTATTATTGGAATTTGATTTATGTCATAGCGAGTTTACTCAGATCTTAAAGAGTCACTTGAGAATTCATTCCGGCGATACATCTATTATTGGAATGTGATTTATGTCATAGAGAGTTTACTCAGATCTTAAAGAGTCACTTGAGAATTCATTCCGGCGATACATCTATTATTGGAATGTGATTTATATCATAGAGAGTTTACTCAGATCTTAAAGAGTCACTTGAGAATTCATTCCGGCGATACATCTATTATTGGAATGTGATTTATGTCATAGAGAGTTTACTCAGATCTTAAAGAGTCACTTGAGAATTCATTCCGGCGATACATCTATTATTGGAATGTGATTTATGTCATAGAGAGTTTACTCAGATCTTAAAGAGTCACTTGAGAATTCATTCCGGCGATACATCTATTATTGGAATGTGATTTATGTCATAGAGAGTTTACTCAGATCTTAAAGAGTCACTTGAGAATTCATTCCGGCGATACATCTATTATTGGAATGTGATTTATGTCATAGAGAGTTTACTCAGATCTTAAAGAGTCACTTGAGAATTCATTCCGGCGATACATCTATTAATGGAAAGTGATTTATGTCATAGAGAGTTTACTCAGATCTTAAAGAGTCACTTGAGAATTCATTCCGGCGATACATCTATTATTGGAATTTGATTTATGTCATAGAGAGTTCACTCAGATCTTAAAGAGTCACTTGAGAATTCATTCCGGCGATACATCTATTATTGGAATTTGATTTATGTCATAGAGAGTTTACTCAGATCTTAAAGAGTCACTTGAGAATTCATTCCGGCGATACAAATTCCGGCGATACATCTATTATTGGAATGTGATTTATGTCATAGAGAGTTTACTCAGATCTTAAAGAGTCACTTGAGAATTCATTCCGGCGATACATCTATTATTGGAATGTGATTTATGTCATAGAGAGTTTACTCAGATCTTAAAGAGTCACTTGAGAATTCATTCCGGCGATACATCTATTATTGGAATTTGATTTATGTCATAGAGAGTTTACTCAGATCTTAAAGAGTCACTTGAGAATTCATTCCGGCGATACATCTATTATTGGAATTTGATTAATGTCATAGAGAGTTTACTCAGATCTTAAAGAGTCACTTGAGAATTCATTCCGGCGATACATCTATTATTGGAATTTGATTTATGTCATAGAGAGTTTACTCAAATCTTAAAGAGTCACTAGAGAATTCATTCCGGCGATACATCTATTATTGGAATGTGATTTATGTCATAGAGAGTTTACTCAGATCTTAAAGAGTCACTTGAGAATTCATTCCGGCGATACATCTATTATTGGAATTTGATTTATGTCATAGAGAGTTTACTCAGATCTTAAAGAGTCACTTGAGAATTCATTCCGGCGATACATCTATTATTGGAATGTGATTTATGTCATAGAGAGTTTACTCAGATCTTAAAGAGTCACTTGAGAATTCATTCCGGCGATACATCTATTATTGGAATTTGATTTATGTCATAGAGAGTTTACTCAGATCTTAAAGAGTCACTTGAGAATTCATTCCGGCGATACATCTATTATTGGAATGTGATTTATGTCATAGAGAGTTTACTCAGATCTTAAAGAGTCACTTGAGAATTCATTCCGGCGATACATCTATTAATGGAATGTGATTTATGTCATAGAGAGATTACTCAGATCTTAAAGAGTCACTTGAGAATTCATTCCGGCGATACATCTATTAATGGAAAGTGATTTATGTTATAGAGAGTTTACTCAGATCTTAAAGAGTCACTTGAGAATTCATTCCGGCGAAACATCTATTAATGGAATGTGATTTATGTTATAGAGAGTTTACTCAGATCTTAAAGAGTCACTTGAGAATTCATTCCGGCGATACATCTATTATTGGAATTTGATTTATGTCATAGAGAGTTTACTCATCTCTTAAAGAGTCACTTGAGAATTCATTCCGGCGATACATCTATTATTGGAATTTGATTTATGTCATAGAGAGTTTACTCAGATCTTAAAGAGTCACTTGAGAATTCATTCCGGCGATACATCTATTATTGGAATTTGATTTATGTCATAGAGAGTTTACTCAGATCTTAAAGAGTTACTTGAGAATTCATTCCGGCGATACATCTATTATTGGAATGTGATTTATGTCATAGAGAGTTTACTCAGATCTTAAAGAGTCACTTGAGAATTCATTCCGGCGATACATCTATTATTGGAATGTGATTTATGTCATAGAGAGTTTACTCAGATCTTAAAGAGTCACTTGAGAATTCATTCCGGCGATACATCTATTATTGGAATGTGATTTATGTCATAGAGAGTTTACTCAGATCTTAAAGAGTCACTTGAGAATTCATTCCGGCGATACATCTATTATTGGAATGTGATTTATGTCATAGAGAGTTTACTCAGATCTTAAAGAGTCACTTGAGAATTCATTCCGGCGATACATCTATTATTGGAATGTGATTTATGTCATAGAGAGTTTACTCAGATCTTAAAGAGTCACTTGAGAATTCATTCCGGCGATACATCTATTATTGGAATTTGATTTATGTCATAGAGAGTTTACTCAGATCTTAAAGAGTCACTTGAGAATTCATTCCGGCGATACATCTATTATTGGAATTTGATTTATGTCATAGAGAGTTTACTCAGATCTTAAAGAGTCACTTGAGAATTCATTCCGGCGATACATCTATTATTGGAATTTGATTTATGTCATAGAGAGTTTACTCAGATCTTAAAGAGTCACTTGAGAATTCATTCCGGTGATACATCTATTATTGGAATGTGATTTATGTCATAGAGAGTTTACTCAGATCTTAAAGAGTCACTTGAGAATTCATTCCGGCGATACATCTATTATTGGAATGTGATTTATGTCATAGAGAGTTTACTCAGATCTTAAAGAGTCACTTGAGAATTCATTCCGGCGATACATCTATTATTGGAATGTGATTTATGTCATAGAGAGTTTACTCAGATCTTAAAGAGTCACTTGAGAATTCATTCCGGCGATACATCTATTATTGGAATTTGATTTATGTTATAGAGAGTTTACTCAGATCTTAAAGAGTCACTTGAGAATTCATTCCGGCGATACATCTATTAATGGAATTTGATTTATGTTATAGAGAGTTTACTCAGATCTTAAAGAGTCACTTGAGAATTCATTCCGGCGATACATCTATTAATGGAATGTGATTTATGTTATAAAGAGTTTACTCAGATCTTAAAGAGTCACTTGAGAATTCATTCCGGCGATAAAGAGTTTACTCAGATCTTAAAGAGTGACTTGAGAATTCATTCCGGCGATACATCTATTGATGGAATGTGATTTATGTTATAGAGAGTTTACTCAGATCTTAAAGAGTCACTTGAGAATTCATTCCGGCGATACATCTATTAATGGAATGTAATTTATGTCATAGATAGTTTACTCAGATCTTAAAGAGTCACTTGAGAATTCATTCCGGCGATACATCTATTAATGGAATGTGATTTATGTTATAGAGAGTTTACTCAGATCTTAAAGAGTCACTTGAGAATTCATTCCGGCGATACATCTATTAATGGAATGTGATTTATGTTATAGAGAGTTTACTCAGATCTTAAAGAGTCACTTGAGAATTCATTCCGGCGATGCATCTATTGATGGAATGTGATTTATGTTATAAAGAGTTTACTCAGATCTTAAAGAGTCACTTGAGAATTCATTCCGGCGATACATGTATTGATGGAATGTGATTTATGTCATAGAGAGTTTATTCAGATCTTAAAGAGTCATTTGAGAATTCATTCCGGCGATACATCTATTGATGGAATGTGATTTATGTTATAGAGAGTTTACTCAGATCTTAAAGTGTGACTTGAGAATTCATTCCGGCGATATATCTATTAATCGAATGTGATTTATGTTATAAAGAGTTTACTCAGATCATAAAGAGTCACTTGAGAATTAATTCCGGCGATACATCTATTAATGGAATGTGATTTATGTTATAGAGAGTTTACTCAGATCTTAAAGAGTGACTTGAGAATTCATTCCGGCGATATATCTATTAATGGAATGTGATTTATGTTATAAAGAGTTTACTCAGATCATAAAGAGTCACTTGAGAATTCATTCCGGCGATACATCTATTAATGATAAAATTGAGAATGGAAATGGGGAATATGTCAAAGAGACAACAAACCGACCAAGGAGCAGAAAACAGCCGAAGGCCACCAATGGGTCTTCAACACACCGAGAAAATCCGCACCTGGAGGCGGGCTTCAGCTAACCCCTTAAAAATGTGTACTAGTTCAGTGAAAATGGACGTCATACTAAACTCAAAAAACATATAAATGAACTAAAGTTAAAAAAAAACATACAAGACTAACAAAAGCCAGAGGCTCCTGACTTGGGACAGGCGCAAAAATTCGGCGGGGATAAACATGTTTTGTGAGATCTCAATCCTTCCCTATACCTCTAGCCAATATAGAATAAACAAACACACAGCAATACGCACAGTAAAACTCAGTATAAAAGAAGTCCGAGTCCGCTGTCAGAATAGGTAACAAAAGAAACTAAGCAAAATGGCAAAATAATAAATTGTTCAAATAAGGCATTTGAAAATAGTGGAATTAACTACTTTTGGAGTGTCAAAAACTTGTTGGAAGCTAAGTACTTGATAAATTGCATGCATATATTGGTGATTTTGAATCTGTTCAAAGTTTTGATTTTTCTACCCTATATACCACTTTGCCTCATATTCTTATTAAGAAAAAAATCACACACCTAATTAAATGGGCATTTAAAAAGTCGGAATGCGAATACATAGGTTCAAACTCTTTCAGGTCATATTTTAGTAGCAATAAACAAAAGAGCTATGTCAATTGGACATGCTTTGATACTATATCTGCCCTTGAATTTTTACTTGATAACATTTTTGTTCGCTTTGGAGATTCCGTATATAGTCAAGTTATCGGAATTCCAATGGGGACTAACTGTGCACCACTTATTGCGGACCTGTTTTTGTATTGTTATGAGTTACAATTTATGACTAAAATCCGCAAAGATCCATCGAAACAACATCTGATACAAAACTTTAACAATACTTTTAGATATTTGGATGATATATTGGCTCTCAATAATGACGACTTCAATATGTATACTAAAGAAATTTATCCTGTTGAACTTACTTTAAATAAAGCTAATACTAACAATGACCACTGTCCTTTCCTCGATCTTGATATCTATATCATTAACGGGAAGCTTAATACAAAAATTTATGATAAAAGAGATGATTTTTCATTTCCTATCGTTAATTATCCATTTTTAGATGGTGACGTTCCCTTGTCACCATCTTATGGTGTTTATATATGTCAACTTGTACGATTCGCTCGTGTATGTAACAACGTATTAGATTTTAGCGAGAGAAATTTATGTATTACTGAAAAATTATTACACCAGGGTTTTCGATATCATAAACTAGTCAAAACATTTACTAAATTTTATCATCGGTATAAGGACATCATTCGTAAATATAACTCAACATGCAGACATCTTATACGTTCGGATATTTCACATCCAATCTTTTATGGTTATATTCTTTACAAAGCACAAAAATGTCAGTATTCACCCCAAAGGCTAACAAAACCTTTAAACAGACTTATTAAGAAGGGATATAGTTACGATACTGTTGTCAGGTCATTAAAGATTGCATACTTTGGCTTTGATATTGATTCACTTATAGGGTCTTTGCATCAGAATTAAACACATTTATTCTAAAACCAGTTGTTGGCATGATACGGGTTATGTTCTTCTCATATATTTTATGATGGTATGATACTAAACCCCTAACGGGAGGGATTGCACTTGATTTTCATATGATGAAGACATAATCTTTCAATCAGTTTAATTGAGGTCTGGAGCTGGCATGTCAGTAACTGCTAGTAGTCTGTTGTTATTTATGTATTATTGTCATTTTGTTTATTTTCTTTTGTTTCCTATTCTGACATCGGACTCGGACTTCTCTTATACTGAGTTTTACTGTACGTACTGTTGTGCGTTTGTTTTTTCTACATTGGCTAGAGGTATAGGGGGGGGGGGGGTTGAGATCTCAAAAAACATGTTTAACCCCGCCGCATTTTTGCGCCTGTCCCAAGTCACGAGCCTCTTGCCTTTGTTAGTCTTGTATCATTTTTAGTTTTAGTTTCTTGTGTATAATTTGGAGTTTAGTATGACGTCCATTATCACTGAACTAGTATACATATTTGTTTAGGGGCCAGCTGAAGGACGCCTCCGGGTGCGGGAGTTCCTCGCTGCATTGAAGACCCATTGGTGGCCTTCGGCTGTTGTCTTCTCTATGGTCGGGTTGTTGTCTCTTTGACACATTCCCCATTTCCATTCTCAATTTTAATGATACATAAATTAACAAAGGACTACTAGCAGTTACTGACATGCCAACTCCAGACTTCAATTGAACTGATTGAAAGATTATGTCTTCATCATATGAAAATCAAGCACAATCCGTCCCGTTAGGGGTTTAGTATCATACCATCATAAAATATATGAGAAAAACATAACCGGTATCCTGCCAACAACTGGTATTAGAACAAAATTGTGTTTATTTCCGATACAAAGACCCTATGAGTGAATCAATATTAATACCAAAATATGCCATCTTCAATGACCTGACAACAGTATCGTATTGATTGTTGTTACAAAAAAAATGACCTAAAAGAGTTTGAACATATATATTCACATTCTGACTTTTTAAATGCCCATTTAATTAGGAGTGTGAATTTTTTCTTAATAAGATTATGAGGCAAAGTGGTATATAGGGTAGAAAAATCAAAATTTTGAACAAATTCGAAATCACCAATATAAGCATGCAATTTATCAAGTACTTCCAAAGAATTTTTGACACTCCAAAAGTAATTTATTCCACATTTATGGAATGTGATTTATGTTATAAAGAGTTTACTCAGATCTTAAAAGAATCACTTGTAGACGGATATTTAACATGATTATCTGTAGAGGGATATTTAACATGATAAACTGTAGAGGAATATTTAACATGATAAACTGTAGAGGAATATTTAACATGATAAACTGTAGAGGAATATTTAACATGATAAACTGTAGAGGAATATTCAACATGATAAACTGTAGAGGAATATTTAACATGATAAACTGTAGAGGAATATTTTACATGATAAACTGTAGAGGAATATTTAACATGATAAACTGTAGAGGAATATTTTACATGATAAACTGTAGAGGAATATTTAACATGATAAACTGTTGTATTTTACTGTGAATAATTTTCTTGCTACCTAAATGCATAGAATATATACATTGTACACTGTACAAGTATTTGGTGTCACATAAAATTGCTCAGCATTGTCAGAAGAACTTGATTTTTTTTTAATCTTCCTATAAAATAAAGAGATTTCGAATGATTACAGAGTCCAAATTAAATGACGTGGATTTCAGCAGTTATAGGTCACTGTACAACCTTCAACAATGAGCAATTTCTTGCACTTTTTGTTAAAAACTGATAGTAATATTTGATGAATACCTGAATGACTCCGAAATGTTTAAAAAATAAACAACATACTATAGACATATATATTGAGGACAAACCTATGTATTGTAAAATGAATTTATACTTTTCTTCTGTATCTCAGAAATGATTCCGTGTCTGGGTTTTTATTTACTTTTCCCCGTTTTTGTTTTATCAGTTCTTCAACGTTTGTATTATTAGAGTTGGTGGCGGAGGAAACAAAACGGCAAGAGTGAGGGGGAGCGGAAGGTGTCGCGCGGCCCGACTTTTCCCCAACCACCTTGACCAATAATGTGCCACGGCACCTTGGCTTTTGGCAGATACCGATACGGGACAAAGAAGAAATAAAAAAAAAACATTGGTTGCGGGTACTTATCTGGATGATTCTGCCAGTAGTTATATGCTTGTCTCAAAGATTAAGCCATGCATGTCTAAGTACATACTTTTACATAGTGAAACCGCGAATGGCTCATTAAATCAGTTATGGTTCCCTAGATCGTACAATCCTACTTGGATAACTGTGGTAATTCTAGAGCTAATACATGAAGCACGGCTCTAACTTCGCGGAAAGAGCGCGTTTATTAGATCAAAACCAGTCGGGTTCGCAAGGGCCCGTCGGATTGGTGAGACTGGCTAACTTTGTGCTGATCGCACGGCCTCGCGCCGGCGACGTATCTTTCAAATGTCTGCCCTATCAACTTTCGATGGTACGTGATATGCCTACCATGGTTGTAATGGGTAACGGAGAATCAGGGTTCGATTCCGGAGAGGGAGTATGAGAAACGGCTACCACATCCAAGGAAGGCAGCAGGCGCGCAAATTACCCACTCCTGGCACGGGGAGGTAGTGACGAAAAATAACAATACGGGACTAGCTCTTTCGAGGCCCCGTAATTGGAATGAGTACTCTTTAAACCCTTTAACGAGGATCTATTGGAGGGCAAGTCTGGTGTCAGCAGCCGCGGTAATTCCAGATCCAATAGCGTATATTAAAGTTGTTGCAGTTAAAAAGCTCGTAGTTGGATTTTGGGTCCAGGCTTGCGGTCCGACGCCTGTCGGTTACTGCTCGTCCTGACCTACCTCCCGGTTTTTCTCCATTGGTGTTCTTGACTGAGTGTCTCGGGTGGCCGCAACGTTTACTTTGAAAAAATTAGAGTGTTCAAAGCAGGCAATATCGCCTGAATAATGGTGCATGGAATAATGGAATATGACCTTGGTTCTATTTCGCTGGTTTTCGGAGCTCGAGGTAATGATTAAGAGGGACTGACGGGGTCATTCGTAGTCAAGCTGGCGTTTTTGTCTCAGTCTTCAAATTTCTCGTTTGAATATTTGCTACTACCACCAAGATCTGCACCCGCGGCCGCTCCATCCAGGCTCACACCCCAGACTTCGACGCACACCGCGGTGGCCCTCCTACTCGCCAAAGCTTAGCACCCAGGGTGCTCGTATTGCCTTGACGGTCCGATATAAATACTAAGTTAAAGATGTATTGTTTATATTGAATAAAGTGAGACAGCAAACCAACCACAAAACTAACTAAAAGACATTTAGAGGGCAACATACAGCCTTCTGCAAATAACAAAAAAGAAAAAACATAGAAGATATGAATTTAAACCACTGACTTGTTGGCATGTTGAATATTTGTCTCATTGATATATTCCCCAGTTCTACTTTTTTGTTCATTATCAATCAAACCTGTTAGCCATAGAAACTAGTTGGCAAGGAATTGAAATGGCAAGTAACATTTCATTAAGAGCCTGCTAATTTTCTGGTTAGAATTTATGAAAACTTAAATAACGTAATTAAGACACACCAATTAACAACATTATATTAAGCCGTTTGAAATATGATCTTTTTCGATCTTTTATTACTTTCTTGGTGAGTGTTGATCTTCAGAAATTACCAGTTGTAAATTAAAATTATTATAATTAATGCTATGAAGGTTGGTATGAAAACCAATATGTCAACAAAATAGTTTTTTTTTTAATACCGAAACCAAAAAACTTACAGAAGAAATACATAAGTACAGGCAGTGTTAACTTTGTAACTGGTAATTAAAATTGCCAATGTCAATATATGTTCAGGAAAATAAAAAGAAATTTTGTGTAGAAGAAATAAAATTGTTATTTTAACCATTGATCCCTGTTCTATTTGAGTTATATGTCAGTTTTGATAAATCATTCTCAAAATTTTGATGAACAAGTCAATATATTTGTCAATTAATTCGATAGCAGGTGATTGAAATTTGAGATAGGTTGTCTTTGTATTTTGACAAAGATGTCATAAATGTTTTATGTGTCAATGAAAAAAGAGTTTAAACCAATTTGAAATCAATAAAATGGATTTTTATAAGATATTTTGTGAAAAACCAACAGAATACCAAAATTTTATCAAGAATAACTTGTGTTTCTCATTGTTGTGAAGTTTAAATATTTACGTTTTTATAAATAAATAAGGCTCTTTGTACTTGACAGTACCAGGGTTTGATTATGTGAAAAGGCAATGTTAGTGTGGACAGTTCCTGTTATGACCAAGTAAGTACCTAATCTTCTGGACACTTCACTTATTTTTCTTTTAAAGATTACAAGTTATTGACTTTAAAGGCCCTGTATAAATGCAATTGGCTGACCAAATAATCCACAGTCTTCAAAATTTTATTTTTAGAATCTTAGATTACTTTGAAAAATAATAAACATTTCACTGACATACTAATATTTTATGTACTCAAATATCTCAAAAATATAAAAATCGGTATTTTCCCTAGAGAATAAAGCTAATGGTTTTAAATAAATCTGTTTTGAAAACTAATTATTGTGAGATCAAAGGCATTTTGATATATCACAATCATGTATTCAGGATCAATAAGTCAAAAGATGTTGCCTGTTTGGCATGTAAACAATATGCACAGTAATGACAATGGGATGAATAAATAATAAATGACATACGTCGATAGCAGGTGATTGAAATTTGAGATAGGTTGTCTTTGTATTTTGACAAAGATGTCATAAATGTTTTATGTGTCAATGAAAAAAGAGTCTAAACCAATTTGAAATCAATAAAATGGATTTTTATAAGATATTTTGTGAAAAACCAACAGAATACCAAAATTTTATCAAGAATAACTTGTGTTTCTCATTGTTGTGAAGTTTAAATATTTACGTTTTTATAAATAAATAAGGCTCTTTGTACTTGACAGTACCAGGGTTTGATTATGTGAAAAGGCAATGTTAGTGTGGACAGTTCCTGTTATGACCAAGTAAGTACCTAATCTTCTGGACACTTCACTTATTTTTCTTTTAAAGATTACAAGTTATTGACTTTAAAGGCCAGTAAAAATGCAATTGGCTGAGCAAATAATCCACAGTCTTCAAAATTTTATTTTTAGAATCTTAGATTACTTTGAAAAATAATAAACATTTCACTGACATACTAATATTTTATGTACTCAAATATCTCAAAAATATAAAAATCGGTATTTTCCCTAGAGCGACACAATAAAGCTAATGGTTTTAAATAAATCTGTTTTGAAAACTAATTATTGTGAGATCAAAGGCATTTTGATACATCACAATCATGTATTCAGGATCAATAAGTCAAAAGATGTTGCCTGTTTGGCATGTAAACAATATGCACAGTAATGACAATGGGATGAATAAATAATAAATGACATACGTGCAGGTTGATTTCTACATGATTTTGTGGAAAATAGAATATGAATACTGTAAATTCAGAACTTATTTATGCCAACTGGGTGAGACACACAATAAAAAGAAATCGCGTTCTGATATCTGCTTCATTTATCTGTATGAAGCTTTCCCTGAAATCGCAATAACTTTATCTCGCAATTTTGTTCAATCTTCAAAAACAGCAATAATAAATGCACCCAATAATTTCTAAATTTACAGTACTGGTAATTTTTTTTGTTCAAAATGGTGTTGAAAATAAACTTTAAAAGCTTGATATGGAGTATGGGTTTTACTCATTGTTGAAGGCCTACAGTGACCTACAGTTTTAAACGTGTACATCATTTGGTCTTTGGTGTAGAGTTGTTTCATTGGCAATCACACCACATCTTCTTATTTTTATATTTTCAACTTAGGAGATACAGGATGTGCTAAGTTTGTCCATGTGAATGTAAAAAAATCATGATGTGCAACAAATAGTTTGAATCATACACTTGAAAGCTATTTATATATGATTTATCTCAACTATTTAGTTTTGGGGACAATTTTTAAATAGGGCCAAAGTTTGACCTTAAAATCATCATTTTGTGAAAAAACAAATAACAAGTAACATGTAAGGTCTCTTTTAGCTGACTATATAGTAGGAGTTTTACTCATTGTTGAAGGCTGTACTGCAATCTATAGTTACTTACATCCACATATTTTGGACTTTGGTGGAAAGTTGTTTCATTGGCAATCATACCACTGGTGATTAGTTGTCTCATTGGCAACCATACCTCATCTCCTTATTTTTATCACACCTGACCCAAAGGAGAACACTAAATTGTTGGTGCCTAGGAGATAAATTACACAAGATGACACTGTTAAAACCATTTCAATGGCATTTGAATACAAAATTACCAAGTTGAGCTAAAAACGCAAATTACTCCCTTTCAATTTGATATCAATAATACAAATATAGACAGAAGGCAACATAAAAGACACGTTTCTGTGCTATATATTTAACTCTGCTATTTATGTACAGACTTCTAACATTCTGTTGCTAATAACAGCTCAAGAGTGCTTTCAACTTAGTTAATCTATAATTGCTATTTGAAGTCATGACAAGATTTAGCATAACAGTTTATGCTACAATACTAACTGTCATTTCAGTCACAATAGGGGGATTTTTCATGCTATTTTTAACAACTTTCATAGATGTAATCATCTCTTTATACCTAGATCACGTTGTAATAATGAAATAAATCGAGTCTTAGATTCAGATTGTCTATCATTTCACAAGCTTTAGAATCTGTATGACTGTTGGACATTTCAAGCAAGTTTTGGTTCAGTCAAACATGATTTACAAGGTGTCTACTGTTTGACAGAAATGATCACAAACTAGCAAATGGACCAGAGGTTCAGAAAGACAACTGTAACCTTATAATTTTGTAAAACAATTAAAACTGTAGTTCAAAACTCTTTAGCAAACGTCATTTGAAAACATTTGAACTAGACTTTTACATGTCTGGGCCTTTTATTACCGACTATGCAGTATGAGTTTTTCTCATTGTTTAAGGCCGTATGGTTACCTATAATTGCTTAAATCCACTTCATTTGAACTTTGGTGGATAGTTGTCTCATTGGCAATCATACCACATCTCCTTATTTTTATATTGTCCCATAAATGCCTAGAATGGAATAATAGAAATGCTGATGGTTGTCCATCAGTCTATCAAAAATTGTGGGAACTCAGTGACTGTGTTGTCTAAGTAGTTGAACTACTGTATCACTAGCCTGTCAACTTTGAAATCTTGAGTTCGAACCCTGCATGTGGCAGGTGGGTTCTACTCCAATCTTATTTGATAAGGATTGTCAGTTTTCCTGCAGAAGGTCTGTAGTTCTCTCCAGGTAGTCTTCCTCCACCAAGAAAAACTGACCGCCATGAAATAGCCTTTAGTGCTGAAAGTGATGTTAAACACCAATCAATCAAACAATGGTAAGCATTGTCACGTCTACAGTTCACATCTGATTTTATTTAAAGGCTTACATTAGCAACATCTCTAACTGGTTTCAAATCCACTCAGATAAATCTTTAATGTGGGAGTTTTTCCCCTTGGTAAATCTATTATAGACGAGTCTCGGGTTTTGGGCTGTAGGAATTTTAAGCCCTTGGAAATGCTCTTTCATCAATTTAATGACACTCAACATGAACATGTACTATAAATTTATCGAAATTTAAGTGACAAACACAGGCAAATTCGCCTCCCGTGAATTTCTCTAGAATCTAATATGAAAAAAAATCAGATGTTATTTGAATGATTTATTTTGAAAATTCAAGTGAATTTCACTTGAAGAAATTCATGTTATTTTCACATGAAGAAATTCATGCGAGTGTCACATGAGATTCACGTGAAACTCACAGGAAATCAGTTCATGTGAGTTTCACGTAGAAGCTTGTTTGAGGTGAAATTACCTGTGTAATTCAGTCCTTGCTACCTAAATACATAGAATATACATTGTACACTGTGCAAGTATTTGGTGTCAACATTGCTCAGCATTGTCAGAAGAACTTGGTTCTTTTTAATCTTCCTATAAAATAAAGAAATTTCGAAGGTTTTCCAAGTAGACAACTATCTAACAGAGTCCAAATTAAATGACGTGGATTTCAGCAGTTATGGGTCACTGTACAACCTTCAATAATGAGCAATTTCTTGCATTTTTTAAAAACTGATAGTGATATTTGATTAATTCCTGAATGACTCCGAAATGTTTAAAAAATAAACAACATACTCTAGACAGATATATTGAGGACAAACCTATGTACTGTTAAGGGAGCCACCATTTGATTTTTATGGGGGGGGGGGGGGGGGGGCTAGGATGAAATTTGACAAAAATAGGCAGGACAGGAGTTTTGTGTAAAAAAAAAGGCAGGATGAGATTATTTGCAAAAAGAAAAGGCAGGATGACAATTAAGGCAGGACCAAATAGAGTGAAAAATAAAAAGGCAGGACCGAATAGAGGGAAAATAAAAAAGGCAGGACAAAATTTTTCATCCTAGCCCCCCCAATAAAAAATTAAATGGTAGCTCCCTAAAATGAATTAATGCTTTTCCTCTGTATTTCAGCAATGATTCCGTGTCTGGGTTTTCATTTACTTTTCCCCGTTTTTGTTTTATCAGTTCTTCAACGTTTGTATTAGAGCTTTTTTTTTCAAAATTTGGCCTCGAGCATCACTGAAGAGACTTTTATTGATGAAGCAAAAATTAGTACCGTTAATATACTATTCTGACAGATTTGGTAAATACTTATTTCTTTTACAAAAATTTGCAATGAGAAACTGAAAGAATTTCGTCATGTTTGTTAACCTAAGAAAATGTAATCCGCAGAAATTTTAATTCGGTAGGTCACATTCGAAGAAAGAGGTCGGGATTGTCATTACGATTATTGAACACATCCTTCGTCATCAGTAAAACAGATATTCCATAACGGTCAACCAACTTGTGATGGTGTCCGTAAAACTTAACAGGCAGGAGAATTGTTTTGCAGATACCAATAAAACGGTATCATTTTAGACCCACATTTTGTACCACCTTGATAATGTTATTGATAAAGCATACAATATTCCGCCGTTATAGTGGCAAAATTCAAACATTATATTTTATCTTATGTGTAGTCTTTGGAGCAAAACAATTCATGTTAATATATTTATAAATAAGGTGGTACATACCACTACAGGGAGATAACTCTGTAAAAATCATCTGAAGTTTTAATCACTTTCTACTGTTAATGAAATATTAAGCTTCTCAATGAACAAAATTAGTGTTTGTCAAACTGCTATATATATCCAACAATGAACATTTTCCGATAAAGTGTGTGGTTCTATTTTTTTTTTGAATTTTTATATTTTTATTAAGGAGTCAAAGTTAATATTTTGTCAAAATTTTATGAAAATTAAACGAGCTAAATTAGTTTTAGACAAGGTATTTGGTACCATATTTAATCAGTATATAGTGGGAATTAATCAAAAGATAGAGCAATGCATTATATTAAAACAATTTATTTCAATACAATTAAATGTGTCCATTCTTCCATGCAAAATTGCAATCCATCTTTATTTCTGGAAATAAAACCAAAATGTGGACTTTGATCTATAATGGTTTACTTTTACAAATTGTGACTTGCATGGAGAGTTGACTCATTGGCACTCCTACCACATCTTCTTATATCTATATATTAAGACATCTGAGTTCGTGTGGAACTGTATGAATCATTGAAAGAGAAAGTAACAATTACTTCGGAAGTGCCATCTACTGGATCCGAGCATTGCAGGTCAGTGCGTCACTTAAAGATCTAAAAGAGAGGCGAAAGATACCAGAGGTTTATGCAAACTCATGAGTCGAAAATAAACTGACAACGCCATGGCTAAAAAAGAAAAAGGCCAACTGACAAAAAATAGTACACAAAACACAGCATAGAAAACTAAGGACTGATCAACGAGAGCCCCACCAAAAAATCGGTGTGATCTCATCTGCTCCGGAAGGGTAAGCAGATCCTGCTCCACATGTGGCAACCGTCGTGTTGCTAACAGTCAACTTTAACCCATCGGAATCCAGAGTATCAACATCTTTTGTTATAAGTATATTTGTGTTTCTTACAGAAACCAAATGGCGGTCCATAAACCAAGGCTTAAATTGTTTGAAAGTGCTGGTCAAAAACATTATCTCGAGTTGTAGATTCGTTTGCTGAAGTTGTTTACCCTAGTTCTACCTGACCAGATTGATTTATATCAATATGTATATTCAATCAAAATGTAACTATTCCTATGAAAATAACAAAATACCGAACTCCAAGGAAAATTTTAAATGGAAAGTCTTTTATCAAATGGCAAAATCAAAAGCTCAAACACATCAAACAAATGGAAAACAACTGTCATATTCCTGACTTGGTACAGGCATTTCTTTATATAACCAGCTACCAAAACGGCAGATGCAATCAGTAAAACAGATCCAACATATCTTTTTTTCAGAATGGCTTTTAGTTTAATCTATTCGCATTTTCTTTTAATTAAAGCTCTTCCATGATAATAAATTTGTTTGTTTGGTTCACGTATTGATAATTTGACGTTAGGAATTCCTCATCATATCCAAGATACCCGGATTAACATTTTGTATGTCAGACGCTAATTTCTTCATCAAAAGGCTCATCACGACCCTCCTACCAAAGACGAACCACTTTAGTGGTATAATCACTGTTGTATAGATGATTGAATTTTTTTTATACACATTTTTTTATATATCGTGTACACATATACAGCAATCGTGTACACATATACAGCAATCGTGTACACATATACAGCAGACGTGGCAAACAAATTAAACAACATTAAACGAGTGATCACACAACTTAAAGGAGAAGCGAAAGATACCAGAGGGACATTCATACTCATAAGTAGAAAATAAACTGACAACGCCATAGCTAAAAAAATGAAAAAGACCAACAGACAAACAATTATAGTACATTCATAATTAATTCATTGATTTTGTTAATTAGTGAAGTCCTTAACTTACTTTTGAAAAAAAATCACATGATATGATATATATTGTATAAGAATTACGTGAAACAAACATTATTGCCGCAAAAATACTATAAACAGGAGAGAATGCGAATGGATTTATCTACCTGTCATTCCGAAAAGCATTCGTCGGATTTGTGTCAAAGATTTTCATTTCTCGTACCCGATAGCTGACATTAGGCTGTGTAAATAGGATAGTTTTGATCAAAATGATCGTATGTTATTTGTTATCATATTGATTTATATATTTTTCTTAAACATGTAAGTTGTATGTAAGACCTTTAATATAAATGAAAATGAATCAATGTTGCAGATCTCATTTCAGAATCTATAGTAATTATTGATCTATTGTATTAAGGATGTTCGCTACTCATGCTTTTGACTTTTTGTCAGGTATTCGGAATTTTCTAGTTTTATCCATGTAGTATCGCTAACCCCTACTTTTATTTTCATAATTGTATTACATATACATGTAGATTGAAGTCAGTTTTGAAAATCTTGAAAAATCCTTGTTATTTTTCATAGATTTTGAAAGAAAAAATGTGCCAATGTTAAATGCATGAAAAGTCTAGAGAGCACCAGTTCCAGGCAAATTTTCAATGGTTTATATCTTGCAGACAAAGACATGGTTCTTCATTTTTTTTTCTGCTTTTTAAGTTACGTTATTTATATACTATCAATCTATAATAGTATCTCAAATGGCTTGGTCTATTATGTAGAGTACGCTACAAAAATTTCTACGAATAACTACTGATGTATTTCGGTTTAGCCCGTCTTTGAAATCAAATTAAAACGCTTAGCCATAATACAACCATCTTGTACAGAACTTTATCAGAACATGAAGTTGTGCACCTGTTTATTTTTTGTGGTTTATTTTGGAAGCAGGTGGTTGAGG
Organism: Mytilus californianus; assembly: GCF_021869535.1. Classification (NCBI taxonomy): domain Eukaryota; kingdom Metazoa; phylum Mollusca; class Bivalvia; order Mytilida; family Mytilidae; genus Mytilus; species Mytilus californianus. The sequence continues at coordinate 1,702,504 of NW_026262674.1, forward strand.
GGATTCAATGCTTTAACATTGACGTATCATATATTCTATTATTTTTATATAGTGTTAAAGACCGTATGATGACTACAATATGTTTCATTTAATTTTCTGTACACCATCAACATTAACACTTCCAAAGAGCAAGCTTCATTCTTTGAACCATTTACCTTCTTGAAACTATTGTTTGTCTGTTAGTCTCTTTTTTTTTTTAGCCATGGCGTTGTCAGTTTATTCTCGACTTATGAGTTTGGATGTTCCTTTGGTATCTTTCGGCTCTGTTGAAAGATGTGAACACTCAGTTCAAAGGAGACGTTTCACCAATGTAAAGAACACAAATGAAGGAGCTATTTCCTGTGGATAACCCCGAATGTATACTAAGCCTTTTTTGAAAGTTACATTCATCAGTCATTCTTAAATCTAAGATACTCCGGTGATAATTGAGACTGCAGAATCAAATATACTAAATACAGTTTAGATTTTTTTCAGTGAGTATATTGTAGTCTTGTAAGGTAAGTAGCAGTGAGAGTCTCCTTAAACCTTACACAGCATACAATAAATTTATTGAGATGAAGTTACAGAATATGTAATTTAAACTCAGAGTAAATAATAGTACTTGGAATTTACAGCAGTTAAGATTAACATATGATTAAGTGAATGCCAAAGTACAATAAAGTAGTATTGAATAAGTACCAAATAGTTATTATACCTTAATAGTACGATACAATAACAGTACACATTTTGGTAATCCAGATTTAAAATACAAATAAAATGCTGTACTAACTTATTTGTACTGAAAACGTACATAAACGTCCTACACAACAACTCAATGATAAAAACATACTTGAATAATGTTTAATTGTGCATATTCAATAACAAAATTTCCACAAAAGTACAAACTTGTTCTAGTTACGCAATTTTACATGATTTCCTAAATATAGATATGTAAATTATTATTGAAACATTTCATAAAGTCATAATTTTAATAAAAATGTTACATTATGTGTTAATATTAAAGCCAGCTGTTTCTAAATTTGTAATAGTCAATCAATAGCAAACACAGATGGTGCAAATATTTGGAAGTCACCAGTGCATTTCTACTATAAAAATAGAAAGACGTATGATTGCCAATGAAACAACTCGACTAGACCGTCTGGTGCAGAAAAATTGGTACCGTTTATGTTATTGAAACAGTGAGTAAGCATCAACGTAATATTTTTACACGATTCATTGAAACAGTGAGTAAGCATCAATGTAATATTTTTACACGAGTCATCTGATTTTTTAACCGAACTGTAAAACACTGCAACGTCTTTATTTTAAAATATTTTGTTTTCTTGGAATACAAAAAAAAGTTTGAGTACATATAAGTATTTTTTATAAACTATGTAATACAATATTTAGAATATGATCGTATTATCTGTCAGAATAAATACATAAAGATCTATAAAGAATTTTGGTTAATATAGTGATATATCACTAGTAGCAAGATTTCAGTCTGAAACGGTCATTTTGGTCTGATCAAGTCTTAATCGACTGAATTTACCGCAAGGGAAAACGTTAAGACTTTTTCAGACTTTCAGACGCTGTTCCGATATATCAAGTTCAGTCCGTTCAGTCATGTGAAGATAAACAAGACGGAAGGCTCTAGCGTTCGATTAAGATCTGTTAAGACGGTTTTGGACGAATTCAGACCAAACATCAAAAGTAACGTTCAAATTTTTCAGATCGGGTTAAGATCCGTTCAGTGTGTCAGTATGGTACTAGGAGTTACGCCCCTTCATGTTGATGAAATATAAATGCTAGAATTAAGAACGTAACTTTTGAATAATTAAACATACAATAATTGGTTGAGTTTTTGTTTCTATTGGGTTTTTTTAAGAGATTACGGAATTAATATATCTAAACGTTTCGTTAACTTCTTTTGTCGAGGAAATAAATTATTCGTCTATAACTATTTCTGGTTTTATTTTTCTAATTTATGTTAATTTATGTATCTATCTACTTATTATTATATATTGCATTTTTTTTTTAATTTCACAGATAATTTGTTGACGACTGTAAGGTTAACTAAGGGTTGTGAAAGTTACCGTTTATAACAGATTTACAATAAACGGATAGTGTGTAGACGTGAGGAATCTTTGAGGAATCTGTTATACACTTAAATTCAAAATGGCGTTAACCCGGTAAAAATATAATTCTTATCCTGAATAAAATGTGTACAGCAATAGTTTTTCGTCTTTGAAAAGAAGTAATTGCAAATTATAAACGTAACAACAACAAAAAAGTGATAACAACTTATTATAAATTGCATGCGTCCGAAGCACTTTCTGGATTTAACTTCACCTGGAACGATCAACGCCGAATACAAGTATGTTTTATGACAGATAATTCATTTTGTTAATTTCGTTATATTTCGATACTTTTCTCTTAAACTTAATAATTACTTCGTGGCATTTAATAATCATTGCCGTGTAAGTTATTTTTTTTAACTTGGACAAGCGTCTATTTTTTTAGCTTTTACCTCGTAGAGTGGTGCGTCTGAACACCAAGGCCGCATCAGGGCACCAGAGACATGTCTCTGAGTGCACTAATCTTCTGAAACTGCACGTAGACCACGACGGGACAGTGTTAAAACTATAAATAACATACCATCGGATAGAGAAAGATGTGAATAGGGGTTTACAGAATAGAGAATGATGGTCAAAAAATATAAAAAATAGAGAAACATGGACGAAAAAAATAAAGAATAGAGAAAATAATAAGGTGCTTGAATATAAAGAATTGAGAATAATAGACAAAAAGTATAAACAAAGAATACAGAAATGAAGGACCCCCCCCCTAAATCCAGACCCTCAAAGGACTTTTCATTAAAACAATATAACTTGATCCGGATCTAAGAGATGTATATATGCGAGATTGGGTTCGGGGGGAGGGGGGTTCAGATCATCGTTTCTATATTTCTATGTCTTTTAATGTTTTACCATTTCACTTTATTGATCTCTATTGTATTCGTCCTAAACATGCATGAAATATTTGCCACTGGACGTTAAAGACCTGACTTGACCTTCTGTAAAAATTACCAGGTGGTAAGCAATAAAACCTATATGGGGATGGGAGGAGCTTGTTCTTATCAACATCCTATTTATAAATATACACATCATCTGTTTACAATAATAACACATGGCTGTGTCTGAATGATAAATTTTATGTATCTTTGTAACAGAAGTGTACATTTGTAAGTATAATTAAAATTCCACTGAATGATGAAAATTAAAATGTATGAACAATTTACAGTAAATACCTAAATAATAATAAAAAAATAGAAATACAAAAATTACAGAAACTATTGCACAGCATTAAATTTCTTGTGCAGTGATTATTTCCAATGAATTACAAAAACAAATGTCTTGAAAACTGCAGAAAATGAATTTTATTTGAAATATCACATTTAAAACACTTTTTTTGTTCTACTGTCTACGATTTCTTTTTGAGTAAATACTTTTCATAAATCTTGGCCAAATATTGTCTCTAAATTTGTATGTAGCTCTTTTGTAGTTCTTCTTCCCTTTTTTACTCCTTGGCATCCTGTGATTTTGTTTAATTGACACTGAAGTAAAGTCTCTATCAACATTTTCATTCCAGTGAAGTACACTAAGGTTGGCTCGGGCATTGTATTGGCTATCACGGAACGCAATTCTTTTGTTTTGATAAATATTTGTCACATTGTTAAAACTTCCAACATAAAATGTATCCCTTCCAAGAACATAAACCTTTGCATATTTGTATACAGTTGCATTAAGTATAACACTTAAAAGAAGTTTTTCAGCAACTGGAGAGGTTATTACAATTCGTGACGGTTCATATTTGGCATCAACCTTACACCGGGCACTCTCATGGCAGTCAGTGTGAATATTCTTAAAGTGATCTAGGATATTTAATAAACTCTTCTGCAGTTTCTTTTCATCTTGGTTGCAGTTCTGGATAGCCCAATGCATGTGGGTAGCCACAGGTTCAACCTTGCCTGATAACTGGAATGACCATGTTTTTCCCTCAGAAGTTTTAGATCCAGTTGACACCTTCTTTAATGCTGATTTTACAGACTTAACACAATGCCAAACATCGTTCTGATTGATTGCTTCTGTATTTTCCCTTACATATTTGTTTATTGACAAATTACTGTCATGGCAATAAACATTCACTGTTACACCGTTTTCATGTAAATAGTTGAAGATCTTCTCTGTCCCAAGTCTTTCATGTCTTTGAGATACAGGGTCCATTAATTTCGTAACATGTTCACAACTAATAACTTTATGTGTTTTTCTCCAATGCAAACAACACTTGTATCTTTTGCATTCTTTCGCCAGCCATGTCTTGCATCTGACATAATGTCTATCTTGCTGTCAAGTTCTGCATAAGATGCTATCTCTTGTAAAAGTGCTATGTCAGCTGAATATTTATACTTCTCTTGTATGTGCTGACTGTGAATGTGAAAAATGATGTACGATTTTCATCACTTATAACCCCAATTCCTGATCCTTTTGCAAATCTCTTGTAGACTGCAGGCAATATTCCCTACATGTAATCCCATGATTCACTCTACTGTTCACTAAGTAATCCTTTGTGGGCAAATAAGGAGAGGAGGGCCAAGAATATACATGAGGTGTCTCTTTATCGTTACATTTTAGGCTTGTTTTGCAAACATGTCCTTATTTCAACATTTTGTGGGTTAAAGTTTTTCTTTACAACATCTTGCATGCCAATCAGCAACCGATATAAGCCTCTTAAATGAATCTTCTGCAGTCAGACAAATATGTTGGTTTGTGTCTACTTTCTTTGATCTGATATATGTGGATGGACAGGGTTCCTCTTGAAACTCTTTTGACTGGGTGTTACTGGTATCATTCTCTTCATTCAATTTTTGAAGTAAAGCTTCAATAACCTGCAGGTTTCCCATAGGTTTGTTGTTTGTTTTAGTCAATTCTTGTCTAATTGAAGCAAATTTTCCAAACATTTCATCCTTCTTTTCCTCAGTACCTGACACTTCAATCCGAAAACACGGAGTTCTTTTTCTATTTTTTTTTCTCACTTTCTGACATTTTCAACAAAGACCATTTACAACAATTACTAAACGAAATACTATAAGAAAGACTGATGGTTATTTTATCTGAAATATGGATCAATCTATTTAGTTTAAGAAAGGTATATAAGTCCTCAAGTCAAATATATATGTAATATATTTTGTTAATTATTTTTGATAAATTTAGGAGATAAACCTTTATGAGCTTTGAAAAACAATTTATGATAAAGAATTTTGCTGTTTTGTTTTTAATATTAATCTTTATCATTCTTAAAAAATTTCTCACACCCCTATACTAATGTATCAGTTACAGATTTAGTACTTGCAGATATGTCCATTCCCGCCAAATATCAATGATATGCAAACAACATGTGTAAAATATCACTGTCATAGGGCATTTTTGAGGTCTTACTAGCGATAAAGAAAATTAAAAATTAAAGATTTGTTTCCCACAAATATATCTGATATTTTTTTTTTAATTGTTGATTGTTATTTTACCAAAAAGAATGTATATCAACATTTCCAAGTACTTTTATTAAATCTGTTCAAACCGAAATCTTCATTGTGTCTTGGGTTGCAGATTACACATTCTAGATTTTGGAAGTTCATTTTCATCTTATAAAACATGGAGGGAAACAATGAATGTAGTAATTTCACTTCTGTGTTACACAATGTATCACTTGAAGTTACACAAGAGCAGAGAGATGCAATATATCACTTTTTTGCTCATAATGATTGGGATTTTAAAGAGGCTAATTCTGACAAGAATAAAATGAACAATTCTGAAAGTAATGAACATTCAAAAAATTATCACATTGAACAGGACCAAGAGTCACCTGAATGTCCATATTGTTTATGTCGCCCATGTATAACAGATGAACAAAATAGACAATTGTGGTGGGAAAATGAAAATTGTGCACCTCATGAAAGAAATTCTTTCTTAAGAAAAGATAAATCCATACGTTTTTGGACAAACCTTTTTCATAGAGGGGTGTGTAATGACCCAAGATATTTAAGGAGAAAGAGAGACGCACTTAAAAAGGACAGACCAAGGAGAAAATATACGTATCACAGGAGAGATTTAATACCAAAATGTGTCCTGGAATTGGTTAGGAAATGGTTTCCAAATCCATCATGTCAAGAATATATGGGTCACAAATGGAATTAGTGTTATGATTATTACATATCTTCACTATTCTAGTATACAATGGACGTTTCTACATAATCTAAATGATTTTCACTAAAAGTAAATTACCCAATTGCATATTAATAATTTAACCTGCACAAGTTATTATGAATCAATGGAATTTCTTAAAAGTCATTACTGTGAAATGGAATAAAGATTAGATTAAAGCTGTACACATGCAAGGTAAGAATTTTTCACTTATCAGCACGTGCATGTGGTATTTATGTAAACAAAAACAGAAAACACCTGATGCAAGCTCCGCCTTATCTGTCAGTCTGGGAAATTCAATTTTGAAAATCTGACCACTTGAGTTTTTAAACAGTCAATATTTCTTATATTTATGGATTTTTTTCAACATTAATTTGTCAAAATGCAGATAATTTATGTTCCTACTTGGTTGACCATTCCTAAAGGAAACAAAAAGTTATTAGTTGAGATATCTGAAAAAATGTTCCTTACACTTCAAAGCTGCAAAGAAAACATAAGAAGCCATAATATTTCTCATTGGATTCTATTTATACCCCCAGTCCGGTCTTTAAACAACCAACAATCAATCATTTTTTTGCTTTATATTTCATTACCTCTTTATATTCTGTAATCTATATTATTTTGTCCCGCTCCTTATCTAACTTTTTTGCCCATTATTCTCATATCTGTAAACCCCATTCATAGCCTCATACATGTGTACATGGTAATTGAAACAAGAAAAATATACATATATTACTGTATGCTTGGGCTATCAGATAAATGTATTAGTCCCAGATTATGTTATAAAGTAGGTCTTATTTATAAAAATACAATAGCAATTTATTAATGATTTAAATTAGAAAATGACAATTCATTTTTAATTATTGGAATTTGGGGGGACAAGTTTTTTTTAAAACAAATTGTTGGTTTCCTTTGAAAATAACAGGGAAAAGTAATATGACTTTCAGTTTTAAAAAAATCTCGTCTGATATTAAAAAGAAACTAGTTTGTTGTTGAATAAAGTAACAAAAAAGACAGTTTCGAACAAAAATACATTCACAAGAAACGGTAATGTAAGTATTTTGTTATGAAGACATATCCCATATATCGGTACCAACATTCTTGACACTAACATTCTATTTGTACCTATTCTTAAAAAAAACAGTTTTTAGTTAGTAATTTCTTTCCTGATCAGAAGAGTTTACCTGGTAATCGATCTTAATCTGTAATATTGTATTAAAAACCAATAAAAATATTCGTACTATTCTAATCAATATGTACATGTAGTTTACATAAAAGCTTTTGTCATAAATCACGCATGTTGAAGCTGGGGTTAATTATCGACCGGTTTGAGAAGTTAAATCAAGCTGTGATTAATTTTCACTCTAGATAAGCAGATTAAGTAGCAATAAAATTATGTTAGGAAATTTTTTGGTGACCTGGACTGGGGGGAAGGGGGGGAGGTACTTCCCCTCTGTCCCCCCGGTTAGTCCGCCACTGTACCCTGCATTGAATTCTATCATTCTGCATTGACAATAATAGCTTGGTGTAAATTAGATACACTTATTCGGGCTAACGCCCTCAATGTGTATCTAATACATAATTTTGTATTTCAGACAACTTCCCAAACAGGTTGTTACACCCACACTAATAAACTGTGATTTCTGTTTAAATTCGTCTTTAAGGAATATTTTATTTTGCTATATGGTTTTTCCATGGTTTATCATAACTTTCAAAATCTGCATTAACTAATCCTGCCTCTTAAAAGGTCAAATGAAAGTAAGTTATTGTCTCTACTATGGCATGAAATGAACGAGAGAACTTTTGACGTGATATAGTTATCTAAAATCATGCGGTAATTGGCGACTTATAATTGTATTGTAAAACGAAAGGAGCTTGACGCATTGACTTATTTGTTCTTTTCTCTTTTCTGTCTTTATGTTTTAGATGTTTTTTTATGTTTCGAATTATTTGTCCTAGTATCTTACAAATACTATATTTAATACTTATAATTAAAGTTTATACTGCGAGTCGAAAAAATCCATAGTTGTTGATGTCTATTAGTTGTTTTTTGTGGTTTGCTTGCTGTATCATTGACGTAAAACCGAAAACTCCTTTATTCATATAATAGTTTGACTTCTGTAAAATTCTAGACGTACGGAAGAATGAAGGATGAGAATGCAGGTTTCATAAATGGTCATTAAAGAGCCACACAATTAAAAACAAATAGAAATATAATTATTACAGCTACAGTCATTTATTTTTTTCTACTATTGAAACATCCCTGTTTAAATGTTTTTTATTTGAGTGTGCCCGGTGCAAAATATAACCCCATCTGTGGTTCACATCATGACGTGCTTGTAATAAATGACACACTCTCACTGCGACCGATCGATAATATAAGACACATATACAAAAGCGGGGTTATTATAGTCTCTAAGTGGTCTATGGCTACAAAAATTATTTATTCTGCTCCCTATAAATAAACATATATAAGTGGCGGTCTTATTTATTTACAAATTAACCCTAATAGAATATATCCTAAAATTAGGACCATCTTAAGACCATCTTAAGACACCGTAATAGGTGTTCTAAAGTTAGGACGATTCCTATGACTTTTCCTAAGCTACGATATGTTTGATAAACCAACTTAGGACTAAGATACGTCCTGAAATGATCTAAGGACATGTCCTAGTCCTGAGAGCGCTTCGATAAACAGGCCCCACGTCTACTTATACTTTATGACATTTAAAAACATAGTTAAAATTTCTAAGACTGTCTTCTTGTATACATGTTGTAAAGACATGCGCTTTTTGTTGTTGAAAACTGCATGTATATGATGGTATTGATGTGGGGTTCTTCATTTCTGTATTCTTTGAATTTTCTGGTCATTTATCTCTATCCTCTATATTTTTGTCCCAGTTTTCTCTTTTGTTTATTTGTTTCTCTATTTTTCTGTACTATTGACACAATATTCTCTATTCTATAAACACCACCCAGATCTTTGAAGATGACGTTTATTGTTTGTTTGTCGTTCGTTTGTGTCTGCAATATTTGTTTTTCGTAAATATTATTGTATATATATTAGTTCGTTAGTATTCTCGTTTGAATTGTTTCACATGTTTCTTGTCGGGCCTTTTGTTATAGCTGACTTTACGTTATGGGATTGTTTCGTTGTACAAGGCCTACGGTGACATATAGTTGATATATCTTTGTCATTTGAACTCTGGTAGATAGTTGTTTCATTGGCAGTCATACCACATCTTCTTATTTTTTACATTAGTTTTTTTGAATAAAAAGGATATATTTTTCTTGGTGCCATGAAATTATTCAATAAGTCCTATTGATATTTTGTTTTCCTAACAACAATGGTATAATTATTGATGTTTTACTACAAATGTATTCAATATGAATGAGTGTAAAAAGTTTTTTTTTGTTTTAGATCTTTGCCAAAAAATTATCTAAAAACTAATTTGTGACTTGTTGTCCTTCATTTTTTTCTTGTGACCTTCTGTCCTACCTTCTAATTGACGAATGTAGGAGGAAAAGTCACAGAAAATAAAGTCATAATAATAAATTTTTAAGTTATTGTTGAATAATGTTTTACTTTGAATTTGTACTTTCTTTTATAATAAGATTTACTTTTAAAAAATCATTTAAAATGTTTTCTATTTTGGAACTTATTGGAAAATAGATGAAAAAATGTTGAAAAAAACCTTACCGGTGCGTAAAAATACCACACATTTATACAAAATACAAGACCCATAAATCAAAAACACTAGAACATGCTGAAATTATATATTCATGTTCAACCTGTATACACGTGCGTAATAAACGGATCCTGGTTGAATGAAAATGAATTTCAATCGATTACACTTACGTGACAATAGAGTGTGGCACGTGTCGATGAAACATTAAATTACTGGCGTATACACATTTCGCGAAAACATCTTTTCGGTTCTGACATTATTAAGATTAAACTTTCGAAATTCAGATAAGTAAAAAGAAGAATAGTTAGAAAATGGCGACTATGAAACCTGAAGACCAGGAATATGAGCAGAACCCAACGGATGACGAGGTTATGAGGTCAGACAGTCGAACATGCCGACTTTTTAAAAGGAGTGGGTTTCTGTTCCGCAGTGAGCTTATATAAAACCAAGGATTTGTATAGTAAGAAAACTGGCTTGATATTGAAATTTTGATAATTCTTCTCCAACGGACTTTTTAATTGAACAAGTTGAAAAAGTGGATCTCAAAATTGATTTTATGACTCAAAGCATGCAAAGGTTGCTTTAGTTTGAGGCAATAACTCTTTTTTAAGCATTTCGTTTAAATGTGATCATTAAACACAAGATTTGAGCAAAACAGAATAGTATCTTTATACTTCATATGAGAAACAAACTTTGCACTTTATGTTTAATGTGACATGTTTTTTGTCCATGAGTATATCATGGGCATACATATCTGAGGGAATGGATGGGGGTCCTTCATTTCTGTATTCTTTAATTTTTTTGGTCAATTTTCTCTATTCTTTATAATGTTTGCCCTTTATTCTCTATTCTTTATATTTTAGCTCCCCACTATTCTCTATGTTTTTGGTCCATTTTTCTCCATTCTTTATATTTTTAGCTCATTGTTCTCTATTCTGTAAACCCCCATCTAGACGCTCATATATTCTGAGAAGGGAATGAAAAAAAAAAAAAAAACGATTATTTAGAAAAAATTTCTTTTATCTTGCTTAGGCTGTGCGTTGTTCTTCAATGACCAAGGAAACCAGAAACTGAAGAATTTAATTAGGGGAAAAACCTTCCCATTTTCATTAACAGAATAAGTATAGACTGGAATAAAAGAGAACACAAATAAGAAGGGGGGGGGGGGGGGGTCAAACGGAAGACTCAGAAAGAATTGGTTAACAAATTAAAATCACGTAGGGAAAATTTTAGATTCAATTTTGGTCACATTTCTATAACTTTCAGCTTCTTGCATAATTACCAAATCTTATACACTTCTAATCTTTCTTTTTTGGGGTATGTACTAAATATTTAAATACGAAAGCGATATTGGAAATCATTGAATCCTGTATTTTTAAAGATCTGTTTATATTGAAACAATCATTGATAAAAAAACAAAGAAAAATCAAATACAAATTCAGATGGCATTTTTATAACCATTTAGTGTGTAGGGTTTACTACAATAAACGGAGCCTCCGTGTATCTTAGGCACCCAGCTGTGAAATCAAAATTCTTCTCGCATGCTGTTTTTACATGTATAAAATAAGGGTTTACTACAATAAACGGATCCATCGCATCGTGTATCTTGGACACCCAGATGTGAAATCAATTTCATCTCCCGTGCTTTTGAAACTACATGTCTTTACAGGTAAAATATTTGTATATTAGATACAATTAACGGACCTGTAGTAAAACAATGTAAGATTAATTTGATTCAGATCCATTCACATTTTCTAGAGTCGCATAATTAAAAACAATTAATGATTAAAAAAAAATGATAACTGCAATGGACGATAAAAAAAAAAATAGGTATAAAAGCGGGAACATAGATTATATGTTGGTCAACTATTTAGTTACTTTACCAGTAGTGACTTGTTTTCGTTTATACCTTGTTTTTGTTTTTGTTTAAACATATTTTATTTGCAAAAGTAGCAAATTGGATTGAAGTCAGTATAACAACATTACTGAAGTCCTCTCCCTACATTTGTATATGCTTTGAACATAGATATAATAGCCATATATATGGCAATTATATCTATGCTTTGACGTAAAAGAGACGTGGTTCTTCAATTATATATATCTTTTTTTAATTTGATTTCCTCGCAACGTAAATTTCAAAGAATAAGAAATTCCATTAATTAGAGTGGATTTATTGTGCATCGCATTTGTTTGTTTTTATTGGAATGTAGGACAGAAAGTCACATGACAAAAAAATCACAGTTCAGTTTTAAGATTATTTTCAACTATATCAAAAAAATAATGACAATTAAATATCCTTGAATGTGTCTATCAAATTCTTTATCGGTACAGTTTAATGAAAAATCAAAAAAAATTCGATACAAGAATAAAGAGAAATTATCAACATCACGAATAAATCTTCAACAAACAAATGTAATCTTATTTTCAGATAAAAATATCTGTTTAAAACACGCCAGTGAAGAGATACAGTGCATGTTTTACTGAAGTTATCTAATCGATAATTTTACATTCGTAGTAATTACGTAATACGACTACTTTTTAAATTTGTACCTAGGTAAGAATTAACAGCAGATGGTATATGCATAACAAATTGATTATTGTCGTTCATTATACGTATTTACTATACCATACTAGACATACCAAACATACTCAAAATGTTGACTGACCAGTATACCAAATACAAATTGGACTATACTTCAAAACTATATAAATCTAAAAAATAACTCAATATATTTTGCATTTGCCGTGCGGACGAACTAGCCGGCATTTAATATGATATAATCTGACATTATGTGACGATACATATTTATACAATACATCAATTGAAAATGATAAATTAGACTAACAGATTTGTCCATCTTAGTCTATATTTTTGAAACAATATAAAAGATTCTATTCCTTGAATCTTTATCTCCGTCATTAGTGATGAATGCCACCCAGGAAAAACCATAAAAAATAATTTCATGGAAACCTGTAACTCGAGGTAATGCCGACACCACTTCCAGAGAAAGCGTCAAGTCCAGCGCTCAAAAAAAAAACCAAATACAAAAATAAACAGCCACTGTTTATAACATACTTATATATAAATATATACACTTGTAATTTGTGGTTTACTATCGAACGTCCACGGCTAGAATGAAGACCTTAACACAAGACAATACACTTGGCGCCAAACCATAAGAAACTTGACCATTGGTCATTCTAAACACGTGACTACACTTAGTCTTGATGAACCGTACAATACATTATTTTTCTACTATACTACGAAACGCAGAAAAATATACGTATTTACTATACCATACTAGACATACCAAACATACTCAAAATGTTGACTGACCAGTATACCAAATACAAATTGGACTATACTTCAAAACTATATAAATCTAAAAAATAACTCAATATATTTTGCATTTGCCGTGCGGACGAACTATAGAAATCCACAAAGAACGGGCGCAGAATAGTTAGAACAATAAATACTTGAAAAACGTTTCCCCCTAAAAATGTCAAATACCTAAATGTTTGGTCACTTCTAATCTATGTTCTAATGAATCAGCGACATATCCGTTCTTGGCCGAGTCGCTCTTCCAACGACCATGACGTTTCCAACACCTGTCGCTTACATTTGAATTCGCTGCTTTTGTAGCACCACTAGCTCTCAGTGAATGCAACCCAATATTCAAATTTTTACAAACTTCCTTCAAACGATTGACAATACATTCTCTAGCCCTAGTGTAACTAAGTGGTTTATTTTTATATATCAAACTATAATATCTGCCTGATCTAAAAAGAGGTCTAAATATGAATTCATTTGACAAACTGATATTAGCTAAATTCAAATACTTTTGAAGTAAAAGAAAAGGACATGCTGCGGATTGACCTTTAGCAATAACTACAGAGTCACCTAATCTGTATTGATCGGTTTTACTCTTTTCTATAGTAATATTTATATGTGATTCACAAAATTTAACATCTTTGTATTTTATATTACTGATTTCACTAAATCGTAAAAAACCAGAGTAACCAAGCACTATCATGACTAAATCTCTTATTACACCTATGTCCTCACTATTAGTATATTTTTCACATAGCTTAACTATATCAGCTGAGTCAATAATATCTTTCTTAACTTTTGGACTATGCTCTTGTCTTTTTGAGGATTCTAACAAATTTTTTGCGAAATTATTATCTGTTGGATCATCTAAATTGTTTATATTATGCGCCCATTTAATAGCGTAAAAAGCAGTTTGTAAAACACTGTGCGAAGAACCATTGTCTAAAAGTTTGGTTAGATATAATGACACGTGAATAGGTTCTGCTGGAATTGCCACTCCTCCTTCAGAAACGATGAATTTCTCGAATCTCCGAAAAGCACCATGATATAATTTAGTTGTATTGTCACTTCTAGAATGTAATAGAAAATGTACCATTCGATTGGCTAAAGTTGAAAAGTTATCTGACGTCACACCAGCTGCTAAAATATCGTCTTCTATTGTTTGTCCTAGTTGAATCCCTGTCAAAATAAATTAAATCAATAAATATCTATTTCGATTCATAAAATAATTTTTGTTGTAAGTATTTTAATTTGTTTCAGTCGTTATGTCCTATGCACATGTGCTTTTAATAAATTAAAAACAAATTTTTAATGCGATCATGTCAAATACAGATTTGTACATTCCAAAAATACCGTTTTTTCCTCTTCCTCGTAAAATATGATTTGAGGAAAAACTTTCCGACTCTACAATAAAAGTTTTCAGTTTTCCCCCCTCAGTCACTAACAATGGCCAAAAGGCTGCTGAGGTCCATTTGGGAATTACTAATGTACATGTAACATGTTCTTGTTGTATCTTTAAAATACATTTTGCAATCAAACTAGGAGGTGGAACAATCCAATTGTTCTCTCCTGCCCATGCGTAATTAAACGCATCAATTCCTTCGGTACCTGTGCACCAATGTTTTGAATTAAAACGCATGCATTTTTTATTGTAATCTGACGCAAATCTGTCAATCGAATATCTACCCCACTTTTTATTAAGATGGTTAAAAATAAATTCTTTGATCTCCCAGTCATCACAATCTGATTTTTTACTGAATAAATCAGCCTTTACATTATCAGTTCTGGGTATCCATTGTGGACTTAACTGAATTTCTTCCCTAGTACATATGTCTGCAATATTTATTGCGATTCTTTGTAGATCTGACTTAACACTGCCTTTATACAATATGTGTACGACGTTCTGATTGTCAGTTCTCCATAGAACTTTTTGACCTTTCAAATAGGTCAATTTCGACATAAGCATTCTATAAACTGCCTCAAGTTCACGCCATGTTGAACTTTTTACTTGTTCCTCAGGTTTCCATGAACCTATTACTTCGCTTTTTTCATAATCTACTATATATCCACCGAAGCCTGTACCAGAGGCATCGGTGTACACCACACTGGTGCAGATTTTTTCCTCCAACAGTTCCTTTCCATTGAGGAACTCTACGTTTTCCTTCCAGAAAACGACTTCATCAAATGCCATTTCTTTAATGAAAACTGGCGAATCCCAACTAGCTTTTTGCATTATGCATTCATAAAGACTCCTAGTTCTCAACCTAACCAAACTACCCATAGCCGCTTGCATAGAAATTATCTGACCTACTAATGAAGCCACTAACCTCGCTTTAAATAAACAGTTTCCTGAAGGTATTTTCTCGATAAAGTGTTTTAAAAAATTTCTCAGTTTATCTAAACGTTCAGGAGACGCATAAATCTTACCAACACACATGTCCCATATTAAACCTAACCATGTAACTGTCTGAGAAGGTTGCCAGTTGCATTTTTGTTCTGCTATAAGAAATCCAAACATTTGCAATTCTGTGTGCACTTGATTACTTATCTCTAATGCTTTCTCATAATTTTCCGCTCCACCTATGCCATCATCTAAATACATAATGATTTTCATACCCTTTTGTCTTAAATACTGTACTACCGGTCTAGTAACTTTAGTGAAAATGTAACCGGCTGTTGAAATACCAAATGGCAATACATTAAAAACATAATAGGAAATTTTACCTGAAATTTCCCATGCAAATCCAAGATATGTTTTATGTTCAGAAAATATTTCAATATGGTGATATGCAGACTTCAAATCATATGAAAACAGATAATCTTGCTTGTTAAACAAATTTGATGCATCACTTGCATCTTCATATTTAAATCTAAATTTATGCAAGTGCGGATTTATATGCCTAGCATCTAAAACTAATCTCAACTTATTTTTATTTTTAGCTACTGTCAAAGGATTTACTACTTTTGGTATGACATCTACTTTTGACACACAACCTAAACTTATTAATTGGTCTATCTCACTCTGTACAAATTCAGGATTATCTAATGCCGATCTGTTGTTTTTTAGTGAACAATTGCTAGGTACAGTGTAAAATGGTAGTTTATACCCGTTCTTGATAATATCTAATACTTGTTCATTAGCACCTGATTTCGTCCAATGATTAAAAGCCCTTTTTAGCATGCCTATTGGCGATCTATTATCTACTTGTTTACTTTTCGATATGTTGTTTTCGTTATGAAAACTAGACTTGTTTAAAAAATCATACGTTATATTTTCAGAATCGGAAATACCGAATTCTTCAAAATCTTGAAATTCTGATAAATATTCAAAATCAATACTTATCTTATCAAAGTTCTGCTTCATTGACATTGCAGCATGATCTTTACGCCAATGACCTGGTTTTCCGCACTCGTAGCATTTCCCTGGTCTGTGTACAGGTAATGATATCTGAACAGGTATGGGTGCACTCGATCTGGTTGATGTGGGGTGCGAAATGGGGGTAAATCTACTCTTCTTTGTCTTTCTCTCTGCCTTCATTTTCTGTGCAGCTCTTACATCAGCTCTGCGTATTCTTTTCTCGTCTTCGGAATTATCCGCTAAACTATTCGTCTGGTATTCCTCTACCGTCTTCCACCCGCTTTCTGACTGATCAGCCATCTTCACAAGTTTTTGCCTATGTGTTAGCAAATCAATACCTTCACCAATTCGTTGGGTTGCTGAGTTTATCTGTTCATTCTGCATTGGACTGTCTTGTAAGTTAGATTGGGCTTCTTTCATCTTCTTGATGATTTTGGTGTTGATTTTATGTTGTTCTTTATTGCCCTTCCGTTTGAACTCGTAATTGTCTGTTGTTAGTTCTTCGATTTTTGCAATTTGGCTATCGGAGAGCTGTCTTTGGGATTCTTTCATGGAACTTTCAAAAGAACCTAGCTTATTGCTCATCAGAGTGTCGATTCTGGAAAGCATGGAATTCTGAGAAGTCTGTACAGCATTATGAACCTCGTTTGCTATTAACTGTTTAATCGCCGGCTCGTCCATTTTGTTGTTTACTATCGAACGTCCACGGCTAGAATGAAGACCTTAACACAAGACAATACACTTGGCGCCAAACCATAAGAAACTTGACCATTGGTCATTCTAAACACGTGACTACACTTAGTCTTGATGAACCGTACAATACATTATTTTTCTACTATACTACGAAACGCAGAAAAATATACATATGACGATGACATTTAGCTTGAAGGCAATAGAGAAGAGCGAATTTTAAAAATTAAAACATTCTGTCAAAAAAATCATTCAACAGGTAAATACGCTCGCATCCTAAAAACATATGAAAAAAATGATATACTTAGAAAATTTCATGCAATCTAATATTAATAATAAAAGTTTTCTAAATAAGAGTTTAATGTCTGACAAGTTAAACTCTTTCAGTAAATGCAAATTATTTTCGTCTGCAAATAAACACATGACACCTTTTAGGCTTTTAGTCATCGATACTTATTATCGTAAGGAATAGTATACGTAATTAGGCAGTTTTTCAAAGATTTTCACTTTAAATTTCGATTTTCAATATTCTGTCCGCAGGACTTTGTTTAATAAGTTATAGTTATTGAACAAGCAAATCGGTGTATGCCATTTAATCTACATGGCTCGGGTGCCCTTCATCTGTTTTAACACATGACGCCATCAATTTACATGACCGTTTGGGAAATATGCGGACGATATTCAATCAATGACTCCTGGGGCCTGGTTTTCGAAAGTATCCTAAGATATGTCCTAAGATATATCTTAGGACAAATTTTATGACCATCTTATGACTATCATATGATATGTCCTAGAATGTAAATGTAAATGTAAAATAGTCATACCTATTTATATATATAGTTATGACTGTCATGAGTGAAAATATTTTCTTTTATTTTAAATAATGAGTGAAAAATGATAAAAATATTTATAAAAATAATAAGTTTGAAGATAATTATTATTACCATTCTTATTATTTACGAATATTTTATTGTTTTCATCATAATGAACATTAAGCTATAAGGAAAAGGAAAACACATCTGAGTTGATAATTTGTTTACATTTAGTTTGTATATATAAAATTTCAGGACTTCGCCCGTTCATGTATTATTATACATGAAGTGTTATTTAATTGTGAATACTTTTAAGATTTGGTACATCGAGTACTCGTTTAACGAAATGTCCGTGCAAATACGTTAATTAACTACTATATAAGGAAAGAAACAATATATATATTTATTATACATAATCGTGAGTAAGAAAAGGAGTCCACATTTTAGGTCGCAGGAGATTCAAATTTTAATCGACGAAATAGAGAAGAATAAGTCTTTACTATTTAGCAGACTGAGTAACACAAACAAAATGAGAGTATGGGAGGCTACATGTGCAAAGATAAATGCAGTAAATTACACTGGTCACTTTAGATCCGTCAAAGAGATGTCGTAACTTTTATGATAATCATAAGACCATCATAAGTCATGTTTCGAGGTATCTTAAGTTTACGACAACAGTTATGACATATCGCAACTTGGGACACGTTCGAAAACATATCTTACGACTATGACATGTCATAAGACCATCGTAAGGCATGTCTTAGTCATAAGATACTTTCGAAAAGCAGGCCCCTGGTAAACTTCTCTTATAGGTTAAAGAAAGGGAAAATTATGCCTTTAAGTAGTAAAAGATTGGTACCATTTAAATTATTTTTTTATTTTTATATTCAGGCTTTCACCTAAATTGTTACATTATTTGAAAAATCGCGTTTTAATGGCAGATCTTTAATTGTTTTTGTTCAATGTATTCACAATTTTTATATAAACTCGTGACGATTTAGAACTTGACATATTGTGTAGACACCCGTTTCTTCTTGAAGACTATATGTTGCCCTCATGATGTTCTTATGTTGTTTTTGTCGTTTGATTGCTGTCATATTGACGCATAACCCACATCTCCTACAGTTTGAGTTCCGTTTGATTGCTCTTAAATCAGTTTATGACAAATCATAACTGAAAGGGTTATTGAGTATTGATTTATTGCTTTTCTTTCCCTCAAGCCATGAATATACACAGAGGAAGATTAATCGTTGAGAGATGTACCTAAATTTATAGCACATAGTTAACAGAAAAAAGTTTCACTTTTCAGTCTTTGACTTCTCCCCTCCTCCCACAATATTTCAACTGTATTAAATTTAAAGACATGTCACATCCAAACGAAGTCTGGTTGATTTGCAACTTATATTGTTTCCTGTTTTGGCACATACTTAATATTAACCTCATTAAATTCGATCTCAAAATAGTCACTATAAAGGAATAAATATTAAAAAAAGTCTTAATAAATTCCATTGAGCACAAAACTAATCCAAATCCGATTTCAATTATTTGGTGATTCTAAAATACGTTGTTTTTTTTTTTTTTTTTTTTTTTTTGCCGAAATTACAATTATTTTTTTTTATCTTGTATAACTTTTGTAAAAAAAACTATGTTGACTGTGTTCAAGCATCATCGCATACAGGTTTGTTTTATAAGACAGCTGATTGGATAAAAGTGATAGATTGCCACAGCTACATTAAACTGGTGTCCAATCAAAGGCCTTCAGAAACTTGTCAATAAAAAAATTACTGCAAACATGGTTAAGTTAGAGATTTGATTGTGTATTCGATATTTGAAAAAAAAGATGTTAGATAGCAGAAACATATAATACGTCTCTGTAGATAGTTTCTATTCATTCAACATTAAATTGCGAAGAAAGTGTCGAGTAACAACCCTCCCCCTTTTTCGGTCTTCGCCTTCAAATTTTTACACTTTCTTTTTAAACGGAGAAATATATAAATATGACCGTACTGTAAGTTTCTGAATTTTACAAGAATTCTATATAGCAACGTCTGACTCCCGGGAACATCATATTTTCAAGATTTGCCAACCTCTGAAAAAAGTTAGATCATACAATGTTCATCTACCGTGTGCAGAAAAATAACCACCAAATCATATTGGCAAATTGGAAAAGATTAAGAAAAGTTTTATATCCGTACTAAAAATCTTCTGCAATTATTTGAAACAAACAAAAATATGTTTCTCTCTGCCTGAATGCAATCGAAAACAAATTTTCATTTTATTCTTTATCTATTTGCAAAAGATGAAGAGTGCTCCTTGAAACTGTAAATTATTGAAAGACAGACTAACGATAAAATACAAGTAAAATTGAGAATGGAAATGGGGAATGTGTCAAAGAGACAACAACCCGACCATAGGACAGACAACAGCAGAAGGTCACCAACAGGTCTTCAATGCAGCGAGAAATTCCCGCACCCGCAGGCGTCCTTCAGCTGGCCCCTAAACAAATATATATACTAGTTCAGTGATAATGAACGCCATACTAAACTCCAAATTGTACACAAGAAACTAAAATTAAAAATAATACAAGACTAACAAAGGCTAGAGGCTCCTGACTTGGGACAGGCGCAAAAATGCGGCGGGGTTAAACATGTTTATGAGATCTCAACCCTCCCCCTATACCTCTAGCCAATGTAGAAAAGTAAACGCATAACAATACGCACATTAAAATTTTCAAGAGAAGTCCGAGTCTGATGTCAGAAGATGTAACCAAAGAAAATAAACAAAATGACAATAATACATAAATAACAACAGACTACTAGCAGTTAACTGACATGCCAGCTCCAGACTTCAATTAAACTGATTGAAAGATTATGTCTTCATCATATGAATATCAGGCACAATCCTTCCCGTAAGTGCATGTGTACTACCATCCAGGGAAATGAGTTTTCCATAAAGTAACTAATCCTTAATTCACAGCCGTCCATGTACATGCAAAACTCTGGATTCATTTTTGATATTTTACCTGAGATAAATGCTTCTTTTTGTAGACAAGTAGCAAATTGAATAAGGACATTTTGTTGAAAAAAAATAATTAAATTACATGCACATCTTTCTAAGTAAAGTGGCAAAAATACGCATATAGAGTTACGTAGATGCGAAAGAATAATTATATTAATGGTAATCTACGACTATTTTATAGATTAAAAGATTATCGGTCGAACACTACACACGACTCATGATTTCAAATGTACATAATCTAAAACAGGTTTATTTATTTTTTCTATAGACTGCATTCCGAAGTGCACATGCTTTGCTATGCTCGTTGAATGTTCAGCGAACAATATTACATGATATGCAGAATGATATCAATCGATAGCAAAAAAGAAAGATTAAATTTTTTAAAATCAGAACATTCCTTAAATTCAACATTTAAAACAGTTTTTTAAAGCACCAGCATGCATATTTTGATTATATAAATTTAAAATTGAGAATGACTGATGTACTTATTATTCTATCTAACAATTAGCGTTGGTAGTGGCGGCAGCTTTCTCTCCCTGAGTGATCCCAAAGAGTTACTGGGGAATAGAAATATGGTCACTACAGGTCTTCTTCCTATCGGCAGTAAAACCCTTGCCAAAGTAGGGCGTCCGTTTGGCTGTGCGGGATGTATCAAGTACGCAGCCACGTCCGGTCAGAATGGGGACGTTAAATCCGATGCCTCGTGTCGAGAGAGTGTCACGCTCTCTGCACGTTAAGAACCCTTGCAACAACTCTTTGAGGGGTTCTTAGGTGGCCTGTTGCAAGGCTAAATTTGTCTCTATCCAGTATACCCTCATTTTCAAGTGGCAGTTCAAATTTTCCCGTGGCAGTCTAAATTTTCCCGACCTGCAACCCAGTTGACCTCTATTACCGGACCTACCTATTGTTTTTATTGTTAATTTGTTCTCGTCCTGAACATGCATGAAATATTTGACACTGGCCGTTAAGCAACCAACAATCAATCAATCTCCCTGAGTGCGGGAGGTCCTTTTTTAACGGCAAACGGACAGAAAGTCACAGGACTAAAAAGTCACATGATAGAAAGTCACAAATTTGATAGGACAAAAAGTCACAAATAATTTGTTGACAAATGTTTGAATATATAAGAGAAAGATCTTGAAATAATTACTTTTTATTACATATATAATTTTTTACAGTTTAGGAAATTGTTCATTAGCCTTGATAATTAAAGATTTATTAAATTTTAATCATGCAAAAGGATATATTTTTTAACACCATGAAGCCGTTTAGGTACGAAGCCACTTTTTTTTTAAATAAGTATTTTTTTATTCAAAGAAAATAATCTCAAAAACTGAATTGTGACTTTTTGTCCTGTGACGTTTTGTCCGTGACTTTTTGTCCTGTGACCTTCTGTTCTACATTCGTTTCAACTTTATTCATACATAATGCGTGCTTGTGGAAAAGAAGTAAATATCAATCTCGAATGAGTATGTTGGGTTGTTGAACGGAATGTAGGACAGAAAGTCATAGGAAAAAAGTCACAGACATAAAGTCATGGACAAAAAGTCACAGGACTAAAAGTCACAATTCATTTTTTTAGATAATTTTCCACAATGTCACCTGTGTCTTTTCCTCGACATAAATGTTTAAAAAATATAAATAATGGTTACAATTGTAGCGTAATGAACTGCATTTGAACCTAACCTAGCTTTAATGTTCTGTTGAATCAGTTGAACATCTAAGTGGTTATCGATGTGAAATACTTAACACTGCACATTAATTTTACGATCGATACAATACAATCAATGCATTTCTATCAATCATTTACTTTAGTTAGACTTTTGAATGTAACAATATGGTACTCATTTACTTAATTTGTATATTTTTTTATCGAAATGAAAATGTTATAAACTGCTACCGGTTATTAGTACACGTCAGTTCGTTACGTACGTTATTTCATAGCTTTTATGTCAATTGCGAAAAATCAAGTAAGCGTCTCATTGTTTTTAGAATGAGAAGTTTAAAACACTGCTGCTATAAAAAAAAAAAAGACAAATCTGCTACGAAACAGAAATATATACCGTACACTAGATTTATAATTATGTACATTTTCTTTTTATCAATCGTTTCTTAACTTGTGCCATTTTATATTTGTCTATAATATAATTTATTCTTTATTAGTCCTCGCTAAAAAAAAAACTTGATGGAAAAAATGTCAGGGAAGTATCAAAACCGGGCTTTATAGGTACCTAATGGTAAATATAAACTGTAAACTAAACGATTAAAATATGCTTGTATTCTTGTTGCATTTATTTTGAAAAAATAATGTTTTATAATTTTACCCTGTTTATCCTTATATATGATAAAACATGGAAATATATTTCATTTTACTTTCATGGATAAAACAGCCATTTTTTTTAAATGTAAATAACTTTCACCAAACGTCTGTCATCTGTCAAAAATTAAAATGATTAAAGTAAATCAGATGGAAGTTCTCAGAATTTATTTTCCCTGGCAAATTTTATAAGGCTAAGAAAAATTATTTTACATTACAGACGGAAATTTGTTTAAGAACAATTTTGAGATATATTGCTAATCATTGTATCTTTACAGATGGAATGAATAAATACAGGATTACTTAATGCCAGAAAGCACGACTTCAAAGTTTTTATGACTTGCACACTTTTCCGGTTACAACAATTATGCATTCCTTATATAACCAATTAAATGTTAAAAATTATTCGAAAAAAAATGAATTATAAGTTTGCATACGTTATTTAATGAAATAGACATACAATATTACATTAAAAGACCACAAAAGAATATCCTCCAAGCTTTGCCGATTTTATTCATAAAGGGGGAGCAACCCCTGATAAATATAGAGAAAGTGTTGCCCGTTTTGCATCCGAATATTTAAAATCTTAACACGACTGAACACGATCTTACAAAATCTAAACAGCATTTTTACCTTTGGTCTGATTTGATCTGAACGTGGTCTGATCAAGTCTTAATCGAACGCTAGAAAAATCTGTCTTGTTTATCTTGACATGACTGAACGGACTGAACAAGGTATATCGGAACAGCGTCTGAGTGTCTGAAAAAGTCTTAACGTTTTTCTCTTGCGGTATATTCAGTCGATTAAGACTTGATCAGACCAAAATGACCGTTTCAGACTGAAATCTTGCTACTAATGAATGATAATATTCATTTTATAATTCAAATGAGAAGACTAAATGGCTATATCATGATTTATTATTTTATAATTATTAATTTTTTCAGCCGTACTGGAGACTTTCGAACATCAAGGCGACAATCGGTTTACACATTATGCTGTTGAAAATTCTACTTTTATTAGTTCTGTTGGAATATACTCTACAAGGTATATCTCTGTACTGATATTTTTGTTGCAATAATTGTTTTTTTTTTTCTGTTTTTTTTTACTGACCTTTTCTTTACCATGGAAGCAAATTGTTTTTATTTGGTGGAGGAATTTAAAGTACCCGACATTCGATAGGAAAATTCTATTCTACCATTAAAAGAGAGGCGAAGTACATACCAAAGGTGCATTTAAACTCATAAACTGACAACGCCATAGCTAAAAAAGAAACAGACAAACAGACAAACAACAGTACACAAAACACAACATTAAAAACCAAAGACGAACCCCACTAAAAACTGGGGGTGATCTCAGTTGCTCCGGAAGGGAAAGCAGATCCTGCTTTACATGTGGTATCCGTCATGTTGCTCATGTTAGTAGATACCCGCTGATAAGTCTTATTCAGTAAGTCACTTTCGGGGAAAAGGGGGGGGGGATTGTAGTTACGGCAATTGAAACATATCCGTTGTCATCTGTGAAACAGATATTCCATAACGGTTAACCAACTCGTGATGACGTCAGTAAAAGTTACGAAGGGACGATTTTAACTTCACCACTTGGAACTCTTGGTTAAAAGCTTCCTTGTGAACAGCAATCCTCTATCAAGAAAATCATGATAGGAAATACAAGCCCTGGAATATCGTATCAATTAGGAGATATATACTCCGTATGCAGGCGCTGCTGGAATGTTGCTTCATAGAAATGGAAATTCACAATTGGGAAGCTGAAATCTTTTGTGACAGTCGTAAAGTTTTGTTTTCAGCCGACCATCATTATCAGTTTCTAGATGTAAGTCATCCGGATAAGAAAATGATCTTGAGTGCATGATTAAAAAAAAACCAGTTTGCTCAAAAAATTAATTCATGTAGCTCCGGACAATTTGTTGAAATCGGGAATATGTCATCTGATCGAACTATTGTAATACATACCATTTACCTTATTTAAGATATCGTCATAATATTTTGTTATTGCTTTCTCTTTTCAAGGACGTCATGGACGTCAGTATTACCGACACAAAGGTCACCATAACCGACAAAAACGTCACCATAACCGGCACAATGGTAAGACATGCATCAATGTTTTGTTTCTTGAATTTAGTAAAATAACATCAATGGCACTAATTTTACTTTACAAAATGCTCATTTCGACAAATTATGTCTCTTTATTGATGCTTGAGGCCAACAGAAATGAAAGTCTAAAACCTTATGCTTACATCTACTTGATTTGAACTCTGGTGGATAGTTGTCTCATTGGCGGTTATACCACATCTCGTTATTTTTATACTGTAGAGATATATTATGTATTATGGATAAGATATTGGGATATTACATATACACATTTGACGTGTTTTCTGTAGTTATGTTTGTCGTTGGCTTATTGTCTAGTTGACCTTTTACTGACCCCACAACTCCATCTATTCCTATATACCATGGAATGGTAAGAGGCCATTAATGATCTACCAAGGTGTTATTTAATTTCACAGGGACAAATAGCACTCACAAACATGTTCAGCTTACTGTTCGGTGTGAGCCAAGGCTCCGTGTTGAAGACCGTACTGTGACCTATAATGGTTTACTTTTATAAATTTTGACTTGGATGGAGAGTTGTCTCATTGGCACTCATACCACAACTTATCAATTGTCCCTCCTGCTGTTGAACAATTCTGACAATTAAATGTGAATAATATGTGTTTATCTGCGGTTTAAATGTTGTAATGTACTATTATATTATTTATTTATGTATTTCTTTGTGCTGATGTTCCTGCCTTTGTTTGTACTGTATTCCTGGCACGTAGTGTTGTCATTTTAGCGGTATTTTTAACATTGACATATAAGCGAGAGGTTTGGCTAACCTTTAAACCAGTTTCAATCCACCATTTTGTCTTAAAATGTCCTGTACAATTCAGAAATATGGCAGTTGTTATCTACAGTTCGTTTCTATGTATGTTGGCGTTTGCTTTTGTTGTAGTTCAGTGTTTCTGTTGTTACGTTTTTTTCAGCGGTATACTACTATCACATTACAGATATACCCCCTTTAAGAGGTCATTAAGATATAATTACAATCATTTGTAAAAGTTATCTCTCACATTACAGATTTACCCCTTTAAGATCTAATTCCCAGACAATTTGAAAATCTTGCCTCTCTTCAACCAGATATAAGCTGTATTAATACTTGATCAGTAAAATTTGGAATAGAAACGTATATCCTTTATATTCCTAGATCTGTAAAAGAAAAACGTTGCTCTGCTCACTGAGATGTAGCCAATGTGGTGCAGGATCTGATTACCCTCCAAGAGCAACTGATATCACCCGGTTTTGGGTGGTATTCTGTACTGTAAACCGGTAAATTGTCGCGCTGTCTTCTTTTCGCGATTTACCAACAAGATCTAAATTCGCGCCGTTTTGAATTCGCGATGTCCCGATGTCCTTTACAAGTTTTTCATAAAAAATTTGCAAACTGTACAGTTTTACATGTTTTTTTTTAATTAAGTGATAAAATAGATCAGAATTCCTTTGTTGGTATATATTTAAAGCTATAATTCATGTTTGCTTGTAAAAACACAATCAAATGAAACATAGAGGAATGACATGATTAAGACTGAACTAAATGTTGACAGTATAACTGCTAATTAATAAATCTTATAATCTGATCGATCTGTGTAGCAGATACAATGAGGTAATCATTTTAAACCTTATTGACAGGTGTCATTTACATAACAGTAACGATAGTTGTTTATTTAGCAATATCCGTTGTGTTCACTTGCTTGAGATGTCATCCATGTTGATTAGACTATAATGTATTAAAGTTTTGATCTCTAACATTGACCTTCATTAAGAAATACAGTTATGTTTTGTAGTCAGTAAAAAATGTTTTAAATTGGTCAACTACATATCCTATTGATACAAGGTCATGTATGGTCTTCATCTTTGTGTTCGGTTTTCTTTGAAATATTCGTGGTCGTTTTATTTTCTCGCTTTAACTCTTACCTCGAAAATAGCAAAAATAAAACTGCCGTGAAAATTTCCCTGTTTACAGTATTTAGTTTTCTATGTTGTGTTTTGAATACTATTGTTTGTCATTTGATCGTTTTTCATTTAGTTGCCATGACATTGCCATGGTTATTCCTTTGGTATATTTCGCATCTCTTTTATCACTATAATTAAGATTTTTCTTAACAGAAAGCTGATGTTTGACCATTTTAAATGATAAATTAACCATTGCTTCACTCACAAATTGTTTAAGTTTTTTACACTTATTTCAGTACTATATATAAAAAAAATGTAAAAGAACAAAACAAAAATACCGAACTCCAAGGAAAATTCAAAACTGAAAGTCCCTTTTTAATGAAAAAATCAAAAGATTTAACACATCAAACGAATGGAAAAACAACTGTCATATTCCTGACTGTCATAGGCCTTATTACATTTCAGGAGTACGATCTTGGAGGCATTCAAATCGATACAGAGGTAAGGGACAGCAATGATTTGTTTTAACACTATATGGATAAAATAAAGAGATATGACGCTCTAGTTATCATACGAGCAATTACAAAGCCGCCCAAACCCAGCATGCTCAGGTAAAGGGGACTTTCACAAACATGTTTTTGTGTCTGTGAGATTGTCCACTGTTTTAGTTGGATGCCGTCCCTCTTTATTGTTTTTTTTTTTTTTTTGCCATTTCTTTTCATTTCTCTATTATCGGGACATTTTGTTTCTTATTTTGCGGCGTTTGCTTACTGTTATCTCAGTACGGATGTATGTGTTTACGTGCTTATTATTGAATCGACAGAAAAATATCAATAATAGAAAAACAAAGGATATGGGGTCTCCATCCATGTTCACTTTATATTTGAAGGATTAACTTGAATTAAGAAAAACATAAATCGTCAGATACTTTAGTTCTATATGGTTAACAAGTAGGATTCAGCTTTCGGAACCATAAGAACATTGCTATAGAGGTTTTGTTGTACTCCGACCAAAATTTCATATTAATAACAAGCCAGTTTTTATATTAAAATAAAATGTATTCAGGTCTAAATGTTGTTTGTTGGAGAACAACATAAGAATTTTGTTATTCGATAAATTAAGCAATTCTTATGTTTTTTTTATTAACTTTTCGTCATTGAAAATTCTTTTCGAATTTTATTCTGCTTTCAACATTTTAAAATTTACAATATCATATATTTAAAAAAGAGGCGGAAGTTACCAAGGGGATATTTAAAGCTAATAATTTGAAAATAAATAAAAAATACCATAGCAAAGAGTAAGAAAAAAACAACAAAAAGACAAACAAGTCCAAACAACATGTCAAATGTTTAATCAATTCGTCAATTTCAAATATTTAACATATGTACATATAATATCGCTAAGCATAGAATTACTTTCAGGTAGCAAACCGACACAATACTATAGGTACGGACCAAGGAAACCTACTCTGCCGCCATCTACAACTACAACTCCACCTGTAATTACAACGCCACCTGGTGGCAGAGATGTTCGTTTGCCGCTCAATCTGTATCCAGTTTTATACGAACTTGAACTACAACCTTTTATATATGAAACAAATCCAACAGACTTCTATTTTATTGGAAAAGTTACGATTGAAATGGAATGCAGACAGTCAACAAACGAAATCGTTCTACACAGCAATCAGCTTAACATTACGACAAGTTCTGTCAGAATAGAACCAATGGCACCTGGACAAAATCCAATTATTCCTACAATAGAATTTGATACTGTCAATCACTTCCTGATTTTGAAAACAAATACACAGTTAGTGAGCGGATCGAACTATTCTGTTTACATTGAGTTTCGTGGACCTTTACTTTCTAGACCGCCTGGGTTTTATCAAAGTTCATACCAACGTGGAAATGATACAATGTAAGTAAAACTTAGAAGTTTGAACAGTATACACAGCTACATCAGTACAAGCAATCTTTTTTGTTTATCTGTAAAGATTCATATACCCTTCTAATATGTTCTTCTCTTACAATTTATGATGGCATGATACTTAACCCCTTACGGGAGGGTTTGTGCGTGATTTTCATATGATGGAGACATAATCGTTCAATCAGTATGATTGAAGTCTGGAGCTGGCACATCAGTAACTGCTTGTAGTCCTTTGTTTATTTATGTTGGTCATTGTCTTTTTGTTTAGTTTCGTCTGTTACCTATTCTAACATCTGACTCGGACTTCTTTTAAACCGAGTTTCACTGTACGTTTTGCTGTGTGGTTGTATATTCCACAAGTAAAGGGAAAGGGTTGAGTCCCGAAAAACACGTTTAACTATGTCGCATTTTTGCGCCTGTCCCAATTCAGGTACCCCTAGCCTTTGTTAATCTTGTTTGGTTTTAAAATTTTGGTTCATTTGTTTCAGGGGTTAGTGTGTTGAACTAATAGGCATTATTGTTCAGCGGCCGGCTGAAGCACAACTCCGGATGAGTGATTTTTTTGCTGCAATAAAGACCCATGGTGGCTTTCAGCTGTTTTCTGCTCTTTGGTCGGACTGTTGTCTCTTTGACAGATTCCCCGTTTCCATTCACTATTCTCTATACCCTGTACATATTTTGAGATGCATGTAGATTGTACATCTCTTGAGAAGCATATAAAATGCGTATCTGTTAAGATGCATTTAAACAAACGGTGGATCTGTGAATAAGAGTATACTATGTTCATCTTTAAAGATATATTTTAACTGTGTATATACATCTTTACAGATATACAGTTGATATACATTTTTACAAATGTACAGTTTATATGTAAAAGTCACACTAAACTCCAAAACATATAAATGAACTAAAATTTAAAAAAAACATACACGATTAACAAAGGCCAGAGGCTCCTGACTTGGGACAGGCGCATACATGTGGCGGGGTTAAACATGTTTTGTGAGATCTCAACCCTCCCCCTATACCTCTAGCCAATGTAGAATACACAAACACACAGCAAAACGCACAGTAAAACTCAGTTTAAAAGAAGTCCGAGTCCGATGTCAGAATAGATAACAAAAGAAACTAAGCAAAATGACAATGATACATAAATTAACAAGGGACTACTAGCAGTTACTGACATGCCAACTCCTGAGCTCAATTAAACTGATTGAAAGATTATGTCTTCATCATATGAAAATCAAGTACAATCCCTCCCGTTAGGGGTTTAGTATCATACCATCATAAAATATATGAGAAGAACATAACCCGTATCATATCAACAACTGGTTTTAGAAGAAATGTGTTTTGTTTCCGATGCAAAGACCCTATGAGTGAATCAATATTAATACCAAAATATGCCATCTTTAATGACCTGACAACAGTATCGTAACTATATCTTTTCTGAATAAGTCTGTTTAAAGGTTTATATGTATGCTGTGAACCAATCAAAATAATAATGTTCTTGTATTGTCAATAATTATATATTTGTTCATTATGTATTCAACAGTTATATTGCCTCAACACAGATGGCGCCAACCGATGCAAGAAAAGCATTCCCGTGTTTCGATGAACCAGCTGTAAAAGCGAGATTTAGTGTGACTCTTATCAGAAAAAAACACTTGATTTCCTTGTCGAATATGAACCAAATCCGATCCAAGATCTTGTAAGATTTGATTTCTTTATATTTTTAAAAGAAAGAGGTATAATAATCTTCAATGTAGCCGAACAACAGCATTGTTAAGGATGTTCGCTCCTCTTGTTTTTGAATTTTTGCCAGATTTTCGGAATCCTCTGGTTTTATCGATGTTTGGCCATTACATAATTTTGTCCACTAACCCGTACTTTTCTTTTCATAATTTCATTACATAGTTTAAAAAACTATATTTGAAAATCTTATAGAATCCTTGTTATTTTTTCATTGTTTTTGAAAGAAAAAAGGTGCCAACGTTAAAAGTATAAAAAAATCAGGAGATAATCATTTCCCGCCAATTTTTCAATGGCTTATATCTCGAAAACAAGCACACGGACCCTTTATTTTTTTCTGCTTTTTTAGTTCCTTTATTTATATACTATCAGTTTATAACAGTTATTGAAAAAGCTTATTATTTTGAAACAAAGTAGCGAACATTTTTAACCTCTAAATATAGATAATGTCGATTCATATATATCACGTGATACATATACGATAGATTAATCGACCTCAGTTTTTGGTGGGGTTCGTGTTGCTCAGTCATTTGGTTGTGTTATGTATGGAGTGTCTTATAGACGTTTGAATGTATGCTTGGTCTCTTCCTCCGTTTGTATTCAACTTCTTAGTTTTGACTCTTTCAGGTATCTTCCGCCTTTTTTTGTTTTTATGAAACAGATCATTTTCTCTTTACGAATGGAAATTTATTTCTGAACTTTTTTGCATTCGTAAGCTTTTCCCAAAGGAAATCAAGTTTTAAAAGTAACTATCAATATATCGTCCATCTTAGACCTAGAGGATATCAAGTTTTAAAAGTAACTATCAATATATCGTTCATCTTAGACCTAGAGGATATCAAGTTTTAAAAGTAACTATCAATATATCGTCCATCTAAGATCTAGAGGATATCAAGTTTTAAAAGTAACTATCAATATATCGTCCATCTTAGACCTAGAGGATATCAAGTTTTAAAAGTAACTATCAATATACCGTTCATCTTAGACCTAGAGGATATCAAGTTTTAAAAGTAACTATCAATATATCGTCCATCTTAGATCTAGAGGATATCAAGTTTTAAAAGTAACTATCAATATATCGTCCATCTAAGACCTAGAGGATATCAAGTTTTAAAAGTAACTATCAATATATCGTTCATCTTAGACCTAGAGGATATCAAGTTTTAAAAGTAACTATCAATATATCGTCCATCTTAGACCTAGAGGATATCAAGTTTTAAAAGTAACTATCAATATATCGTCCATCTTAGACCTAGAGGATATCACGTTTTAAAAGTAACTATCAATATATCGTCCATCTTAGATCTAGAGGATATCAAGTTTTAAAAGTAACTATCAATATATCGTCCATCTCTTTAAATGGACCTGAAGGAATGTCTACAGGTCATCAGCAACTGCCCTTTTATGTAACTGCAAGTCGGATGGCAGAAATGAGAAATCGGATAGGCAATCGTTGAATTTATTCGCTTACACTTCTAAACCAATTTTGAACTGAAACGGTCATTCTACATGTTCTAATAAGGATAGCTCTTTAAATACTGAACAATAAAGTGTTCAGTCTATCAGTTAATTTCAGACTCAACGTCGGTTAATTCAGTACTGTTTAGACAGTTTGCCTTCAGTCAATTCAGATCTGTTCAGTCTATGTTCAGACTATTCAGCAGTTGTTATTTACCTGTGCACATCAAGACCGAATTGTATTGACTTCACGCGAATGTCTAAATTATCGCAGGGGATAAGTCTGAAAATTGACTGAAAGACTGCACATAATTTGATAATTTATTGTTCAGACTTTTCAGATACTGTTAAGATCAAAATGGACGTGTAAGACTAAACTACGTTTACTTGATTTTGCAACAATAGTTCAAGCTCTTAATAGACATTAGTCATTAAAAAAGGCGAAAAAAATATAAATAAAAAAAACATGTAAAATAAGAGAGAAAAACTACAGAAAAAAGGCTAAAAAATCTGTACTGCATGGTGATTGTTCAACAAGTATCTGGTACTGAAAATACATGAATGCAGGGGTTATTCGTAATATGAGTGTAATTCAGGATTGAAATTCACATAATATAACCTGTCTGAAAGCTGAATAAAATGTAAGAAGTAGGTCCGTGGCTTTACTGGCTATTTTAATGTCTTGTGAAGTTCTCGTTATCAACATCTTTAAGTCGCAGCTGGCTCTGTAATTTCAGAGAAATATTGAACAACTTGCATTTCCTATATGATATCCGTGATAGTGGGTTGCTGCATACATGGAAGCTACATAACCAAAAGTTTCAAGTGGTGAAGTTGGAGTCATCCCTTTGAAAAATTTACGGACGCCATCACGAGTTGGTTTGCCGTTATTGAATATCTGTTTAACAGATTACGACGGATATCTTATAATTGTCGTAACCACAATACCGTCCTCTTTTAACTTGAATTTGACATCACCGAAGTAGACTCATAACCGAAGTCGTACTCACATGAGCAAAATGGCGGGAGGGGGGCATGTGGAGCAGGATCTGCGTACCCTTCCGGAGCACCTGATATCACCTGCCGGGTTTTAAGGGTTCGTGTTGCTAATTCATTAGTATTCTATGTTGTGTTTTGCAAATTGTTGTGTATCTTTTAGTCTTTTTCGGTTTTTTTTGTGAGTTTGAATCTCTTTGGTGTCTACCGCCTCTCTTTAGTATTTGTTGGAGTATCCCTTTGGTATCTTCCGCCTCTCTTTAGTATTTGTTGGAGTAACCCTTTGGTATCTTCCGCCTCTCTTTAGTATTTGTTGGAGTAACCCTTTGGTATCTTCCGCCTCTCTTTAGTATTTGTTTTAATATCCCTTTGGTATCTTCCGCCTCTCTTTCGTATTTGTTTGAATATCCCTCTGGTATCTTCCGCCTCTCTTTAGTATTTGTTGGAGTATCCCTTTGGTATCTTCCGCCTCTCTTTAGTATTTGTTGGAGTAACCCTTTGGTATCTTCCTCCTCTCTTTAGTATTTGTTGGAGTATCCCTTTGATATTTTCCGCCTCTCTTTAGTATTTGTTGGAGTAGCCCTTTGGTATCTTCAACCTCTCTTTCGTATTTGTTTGACTATCCCTTTGGTATCTTCCGCCTCTTTTTATTATTTGTTTGAATATCCCTCTGGTTTATGCCGCCTCTCTTTTGTATTTTTTAAATATGCCTTTGGTATCTTCCGCCTCTCTTTATTATTTGTTTGAATATGCCTTTGGTATCTTCCGCCTCTCTTTAGTACTATTTGTTTGAATATGCCTTTGGTATCTTCCGCCTCTCTTCAGTACTATGTGTTCGAATATGCCTTTGGTATCTTCCGCCTCTCTTTAGTATTTGTTTGAATATGCCTTTGGTATCTTTTACCTCTCTTTAGTATTTGTTTTAATATTTTTTATGTTTTTATAATGCAGTTTGTGTATCATTGATGAGTCCTCAGTGTTTTTTAACTTCGTACTTTATTTGGCCTTTTTCACTTTTTTACTCGTGCGTCACTGATAAGTCCTTTGAAGACGAAATGCACGACTGGCGTACAATATTTCAGTCCTGGTAATTATGATAAGATTATTAAAAGCTTCGTTTACATTTTTTTTTTCACATATCGTTTACATTTCTTTATTTTTCAAATAGGAATGATTTTGAAAGATATAACATTTTAGGCAAAGTAATTATGAGTTATGGAACTATGTATCAAAATCATAGTAATTATAACTAAAAGTGGCTGTCCGTGTTAAAAATATTCTTAATATTACATTTATGGAACAGGAAAGACACGACAATGAAAAAAAAAGCTGGAAAGGAATGAAAGAAAACACATACTTGGCATAACTATGATCTAAAGAAATAATTCTGATATATTTTAATAAATAAGTTTAAAACATTTTTTTTTATCAAATCCGCTCTGTTTTTATTTTAGAGACAACAACTGGGTGGCAGATCATTATGCAGTTACACCGTTGATGTCAACTTACTTATTAGCTTTCGTTGTTTGTGATTTTACATTCAAAGAAGAAACAACTGACAATAATGTATTAGTAAGTATATCTGTAAAAGTTCAATAATCAATTCGTTCTTCCGTTTGTTAGTGCGAATGGTACTAAATAACTGCGAGAATAGGTTAATTAGAATGTATGGAACAACTTAAGGTAGTTTTCGATCCGCTTAACTTTATCTTTAACAATTCCAGAACTTTAGTCCATGATTTTCAACAAAAAAGTGTATACATTATAAGACGACAAGTAAACGGCTATGTTCTCTACAAAATGGATTGAAATGTTATATTTTACGACAATGCTACTCAGATTGAGCTTTACGGTCATCGTTTAGTGGAAATATAAAAAACAATACATGAAATGACATTTTTGTTTAATTATTCAGTTTTAATAACAGCTGTTTTCAACAAATTATACAAAACTTATCCAAGATACAGACATATATAATAAACCATTAATTTGAATATATAAAAAGTATTGTATTTTATATGTGGACATATTCAAATGAAAACGTTGATATAACAGATAGATGGATTTGATTTAACATTAGCTCTAAAGGTTGCTAAATGTGTTTTTTTAAGAAGCAGAGATATCCAAGGGAAAATTAAAACTTTTAAGTCAAAAAGAGAACAACAAAATTATGTCAACAAACGAAAAATCAATATATCACAAACAACAGTCTACAAAAGACTACATATAAATCTTTAGACTGAGCAATATAAACCTCAACTAAACCCGAGGGTGATATCAGGTTCTCCGGAAGGGTAAGAAGATCCTGTTCTAAAAAATAAACCACTACATAACACTGCATAAAATGCAAAAAAAAACCGGAGCGAAATAGAAGTAGAAACGGTGTGGAATCTTCAGATAGATTTCGTTAGCGTTGTCCCTTCTCACATTTTTGTGATTTGAGAGTTACACCATGTCCGATAAAGATCTAACGTTCTTAAACCATAAATGACTTTTGAACTGCGTATTTTTGTTCAATATCTATTTCCGTATTTAATATGCGAAATCTAATGCTTATTTCTGAATTTCTGCTCATGTTTAAACATTAGTAATAATTTTAAATATACGAAAGATGAATGTTCGTATGTTATAAATGATGTCATGTCATTACCGAGTTCAAAGCACTTAATACTGAGCAAATGATACATGTGCGCTCGGGGTCTAACAATCCCTAAGCGGTGGTATCATTTTAGTGCTAGTAATAACCCGAATAATTCAGTCCCTCCCCGTGATCGACTCTCCCACTCGCGAGGGCCTGAATTCTTTATACAATAAAAACGCGTCACGAATCCAGGATTTTGATTGGTGCTCTCTGTGAGAGAGAGCCAATCAGCTAATAGCTCAATGTTATCGAGATGGGTAAATCCCGAGCTAGTTCCGAATGATTATTTGACGATTGTTTATTGACAAGGCCTTCAGGCGTTTATGTAGCCAACGTAGAGCAGTGGAATATAACGACTGAATTATTCGGGTTATGCTAGTAAATGAAAATAGCACTTTTAGAATTGTGTGGGAAATATAGTGACAAAATATTACCTCCCCTGTAAACACTGAAAACTAGATCTTTTCAATGTTTCTCCCAATTTAGCATGGACGCTATCAATTATAAAATTCACGGGAAAACGTTCTGGTAAATAATAAAAATAGAAATAAGCTGAAATAAAAACAAAACTTCCATTTAATGTTATCATTTCCCTCCTTAAATAGAAAACGACGAGTACAGCAGACTAAAGGAGTTTGGTGTAAAATTGGTTTAAAATGTTGCTATGCGAATAAATTCCTGGAGTACCAACTTCAATTCATTTTTCTACTGGATGTATACCTCTCTTGAACATGCTAATTATCCGTATATATATGCAGCTAGATCAGAGAAAGTCAGGGAAAAAATTCCAAAGGAATGGATTGATATGCAGCAAAGATTGGCACTTTTGACCTTATCCCGATGTAAACATTGAATGTGAATAGATCGAGAAGATGGCAAATGCATGTACGAAAATCGAGACGACCTTTTCTTAAAATTATATAAAAAATAGTAATAAGATGGCTTCTTTATAAGAATATTTATCTTTAATTTTTTTAACCTGCACAAACAGACTTTTATATTGTTATATTCATGAAAAGACAATATTTCTATATTGAATTTTTATGCAACATGAACAGACCGGTGTTCTCGAAAACTTAGAATGTGAAAAATAAGTATATTTTGGGAAATTGTAACATGCTGAGGACTTTGTGAAACACTCAAAAAATTGGTGACCCGAAAGATCTTTAGATTTTGTAGGTACATGACTTTTTCTAATTTTTTTTTTATCAATATGCAGCAAAGATTGTCATTTTTTAGATTACAGTTTCACAATGCAATTATATCGAGAAATACTGAACTTAAAACATCGTGTATTTGCATGTATATTTCTAATAACACAGTTTAACAAATATTTATTTAAAATGTACAATTGTTATTTAGAAATAACTTTTGATCAGTGTCGTCACCGGCATTGTTTTATTATTGATTTTCTCAACTTTATCATAAGAAGAGGTCATTTTTTTTTCTTTTTCACTAGATTTCCCATTGTAAGCGATTAGCAGGGTTCATATTCAAATAGCAATATACATTAGCTTGTTGTCGGCCTGACGAAACAATTGATTTGCATTAGACGTTGAACAGCAATCTATAGTCATCAATACCAAATATATGTTTTGAGACATTTTGTGCAAAAACCATTTTTGGGTAAAGCTTTTACTTATATCTCAATATACGTGATTAAAACTCATGATGATACGGTTTTTGTTATTTTTTGCAATTTTGAATTAAATGCAAGAAATTTGAAGACCGTTGGCAAATATGTAGGACATATATGAAAATATAGATACTAAAATAGATATAATTCCTCATCATCAAGATCATACGTTCTATATTGCATGATGACATAAGAGCAATTATCGCAGTTGGTTTGAATGGTTTTTTAGTGTGCTATTTATAGCTTTGATGTGGAACAGGATCTGTCTACACTTCAGGAAAACCAGATATCACCCCCGGTATTTGGTTCGGTTCATGTTACTAAGACTTTTGATTTCTTTGTTGTGTTTTTATACTCTTGTTTGTCTTTTGATCGTTTTTCGTTTTTTTTTTTGCCATGGCATTGTCAGTTTTTGACTTATGAGTTTAAATATCCCTTTGCTATCTTTCAACTCCCTTTTGAAGCAGTGTCTTAGTTGTCCCTTTCGAATTGTATCTTATTTTGCATATATAATGAATAATATGCGGAATGTAGTTCGTAAAATCTTTTTTCTTGGTTGATAGATGTCTCACTGACAATCATACACATATCTTATTTATATATAGCACATGACATTCAAATCGAATTGTCTTTTTTTATCAGTACAAAGCGTGGACTCGTCCAGAAGCAATCGATCAAACAACATACGCTTTAGACGTTGGTGTCAGAATTCTGACTTTCTTTGAGGAATACTTTGCTACACCATTTCCGCTTCCGAAACAAGGTAAGAGGTATATGTATAAAAATCCATTTCCGCTTCCTTAACAAGGTAAGAGGTGTATTTATACGAATCAATTTTCGCTTCGTAAATAAGGTAAGAGGTATATGTATATGAATCCATTTACGCTTCTTCAACAAGGTAAGAGGTATACCGCTTCCTAAACAAGGTAAGAGGTATACCGCTTCCTAAATAAGGTAAGAGGTATACCGCTTCCTAAACAAGGTAAGAGGTATATGTATACGAATCCATGTCCGCTTCCTAAACAAGGTAACTAGTATTTGTATACGAATCCATTTTCGCTTCCTAAACAAGGTAAGAGGTATACCGCTTCCTAAATAAGGTAAGAGGCAATGTATACGAATCCATGTCCGCTTCCTAAACAAGGTAACTAGTATTTGTATACGAATCCATTTTCGCTTCCTAAACAAGGTAAGAGGTATATGTATACGAATCCATTTTCGCTTCCTAAATAAGGTAAGAGGTATATGTATACGAATCCATTTTCGCTTCCTAAATAAGGTAAGAGGTATATGTATACGAATCCATTTTCGCTTCCTAAATAAGGTAAGAGGTATATGTATACGAATCCATGTCCGCTTCCTAAATAAGGTAAGAGGTATATGTATACGAATCCATTTTCGCTTCCTAAATAAGGTAAGAGGTATATGTATACGAATCCATGTCCGCTTCCTAAATAAGGTAAGAGGTATATGTATACGAATCCATTTTCGCTTCCTAAATAAGGTAAGAGGTATATGTATACGAATCCATGTCCGCTTCCTAAATAAGGTAAGAGGTATATGTATACGAATCCATTTTCGCTTCCTAAATAAGGTAAGAGGTATATGTATACGAATCCATGTCCGCTTCCTAAATAAGGTAAGAGGTATATGTATACGAATCCATGTCCGCTTCCTAAATAAGGTAAGAGGTATATGTATACGAATCCATGTCCGCTTCCTAAATAAGGTAAGAGGTATATGTATACGAATCCATGTCCGCTTCCTAAATAAGGTAAGAGGTACATGTATACGAATCCATTTTCGCTTCCTAAATAAGGTAAGAGGTATATGTATACGAATCCATGTCCGCTTCCTAAATAAGGTAAGAGGTATATGTATACGAATCCATGTCCGCTTCCTAAATAAGGTAAGAGGTATATGTATACGAATCCATTTTCGCTTCCTAAATAAGGTAAGAGGTATATGTATACGAATCCATTTTCGCTTCCTAAATAAGGTAAGAGGTATATGTATACGAATCCATGTCCGCTTCCTAAATAAGGTAAGAGGTATATGTATACGAATCCATGTCCGCTTCCTAAATAAGGTAAGAGGTATATGTATACGAATCCATGTCCGCTTCCTAAATAAGGTAAGAGGTATATGTATACGAATCCATGTCCGCTTCCTAAATAAGGTAAGAGGTATATGTATACGAATCCATTTTCGCTTCCTAAATAAGGTAAGAGGTATATGTATACGAATCCATGTCCGCTTCCTAAATAAGGTAAGAGGTATATGTATACGAATCCATGTCCGCTTCCTAAATAAGGTAAGAGGTATATGTATACGAATCCATTTTCGCTTCCTAAATAAGGTAAGAGGTATATGTATACGAATCCATTTTCGCTTCCTAAATAAGGTAAGAGGTATATGTATACGAATCCATGTCCGCTTCCTAAATAAGGTAAGAGGTATATGTATACGAATCCATGTCCGCTTCCTAAATAAGGTAAGAGGTATATGTATACGAATCCATGTCCGCTTCCTAAATAAGGTAAGAGGTATATGTATACGAATCCATGTCCGCTTCCTAAATAAGGTAAGAGGTACATGTATACGAATCCATTTTCGCTTCCTAAATAAGGTAAGAGGTATATGTATACGAATCCATGTCCGCTTCCTAAATAAGGTAAGAGGTATATGTATACGAATCCATTTTCGCTTCCTAAATAAGGTAAGAGGTATATGTATACGAATCCATGTCCGCTTCCTAAATAAGGTAAGAGGTATATGTATACGAATCCATGTCCGCTTCCTAAATAAGGTAAGAGGTATATGTATACGAATCCATGTCCGCTTCCTAAATAAGGTTAGGTACATATGCATATCCGTTCATGTTAATTAATCAACATACTATAATACCAAACGAAACACTTACACACATTTAGTTCATTAAACATTAGTTCTAATTCTACAAACTTTGGAATACTTTTGTTTATTTTTTTAAAATTAGAATTGAGATCAGGATATGTTAGACATATATTAATGTAATACACTTACCATTGTTGTAATACGTATGGTCTGATATATTTTTCCATTCTTTAATTAATATTTGTTGCTTGTTTGCTAAGCAAAAAGCATTTAGGAGCATGAGAAAGGGTCGACTAAAAAACAAACTTTTGTGTCTCGTAGACTGGATTTCTTGTAGACCTTGACCCTAGAAAATAGCGTCTAGTAAAAACTGTGGTACATAATATATTACTTTTTTTTCAGTGAAATTGGA
The DNA here is from genome assembly GCF_021869535.1 of Mytilus californianus. NCBI lineage: Eukaryota > Metazoa > Mollusca > Bivalvia > Mytilida > Mytilidae > Mytilus > Mytilus californianus. The sequence goes on from NW_026262674.1 coordinate 1,743,633, forward strand.
TAACGTTTATACTGTAGGGTGCTTAGCAATCAAAATGAAACAAAAAGAAATGTGTGTAGATACTTTAACAAAACAATACAACATAATAAATAACTTATCAAATTATGGAGAGACACAGTTTCTTCTATCAATTTATTTGCAAAATTATGAAATGTAACACATGAAAATATCACTTTCATTCAACTTTACTAATTGATATTTATTTTGTATTTCTAATAAGTAACGTATATTACATGTAAGCAACGGGATTCATGTTTGCAAATCTACTGCCCCTTCTCAAACGAAACCTTTTTTGGCACGTGTTTTATATCGTTTGCATAAGTGTTTGCTATTTAAGATTTTTTCTTTTCAAGATATGATAGCAGTTCCAGCATTTGCTTTTGGTGCAATGGAAAACTGGGGACTGATAGTCTATAGAGAGACGTTCATGTTGTACGATCCTCTAGATACAGCAGAGAATTTTAAACAGTTTGTTACAATGGTTACCTCGCATGAATTGGCACACAATGTCAGTAAAAAATAAATCTTGATATTCTTTCTTTTTTAAAACATGGCAAACCATCTCTTATTCCAATCGTTGTCTGCTTTCACACTAAGGAGCTTAATTTTCCAACTGGTCATCATTTAACGTGTATTGTTTAACGGTTATTTTGAATTTCGATTTTTTTTTTATTATCAGCACTAATTTGCCAAAGGACAAATACATCATGATAAAACTTAAAACTAATGTTAAAACTCATGATAACACATGACTTGGGACAGGCACTTTATTTAATTAATTAAGCATGTTTTTTTTAACTCTCGTTTTGTTGTCTACCGTCAATTCATATCATTTTCAATATAAATCACATATTATATTCATTTCTCGAAATGTTTCGAAAGGATACGTCTATCGTTGAAGTCTACATTTAAGATTTGTTTTATTTGTTTGAATACATAAATTTATGAATGAATGAACTAGTTTTCACATTTAATGTTTTTAATTTTGAGATCTTATAACACTTGTTAAACTATTCCACATGTTTATATTATAACCCAACTCACCCGGACTCGCTCCTTTTTGAGTGCATGAAATTCCCTCCGTTTTTGTACATTATTTTTACTTTATATCTTTTTAATCGATCTACGAAATTTGAACATCTGATTTGAACATCGGTAAACTACTGACCCCTTAATTAAAAACCACCGTTTTGCACCGATTTGATAAAACAAATATATCCTAATGTGTTCTATATAATCCATTAGCAAATGATTAATACACAGAAAAAAAATAAAATAATGTTTCCAAATAACCTATGTTTTCTTACAATGAAATAGGATTTGTCTCATTGAACTTACAATGAAATAAGATTTGTCTCATTTGACTTTTAATGACATAGTATTTGTCTGATTGGACTTACAATGAAATAGTATTTGTCTCACTTGACTTATAATGAAATAGGATTTGTATCATTGGACTTACAATAAACAAATGACACGAATAATGCTATCTTAAATAAAAACATCAATATTGCATGTATAATGATATGCATATTCCTTTTTTAAACATGCATTCGTACAGGTTTTTAGTTTAATCATATGTAACCACTCATTGATTGTACGATCCACTGAATATCCACATTTTTTTTTGTTCATATATTCACAACTTAGATTTTTATTTTGTAGTGGTTTGGGAACTTAGTGACACCCTCATGGTGGGACGATATATGGCTAAATGAAGGATTTGCCAACTATATAGCATTTGTTGGAATGGATTTCATACAAAAAGACTGGCTGGTGGTAAATATTACATTTCAACGTAATATTACAAATGATATCATTACTATCACATATGCAGGTACATATGTAGTAGGTACATATGTAGTATATGTAGGTTACGTCGAAAACAAAGTTAATTTGTTGCAGAATTGTACGATTTGTGAACTGTTTTGGATTTTGTAGTTGAAAATGACCAAAGAAAAACTCGTGGAATATTAAAATGTTATTTTTATTTGAACACAATACATAATTCAATCCACGACTAGCTACTACTTCAGCAAGTACACAGAAGCCCGACAGACATTTAGAGGACACATTTTCGACTTCAACATAGACAGGTTTCTATATCATATTTCAAGTCTTTTCTTGTTTTTGGGTGTTATTGTTGTATGTTGTTAGTGTAAGTTTGGATGGCTTTTAATAGAGACTTCAAATTTAATAATTTCATTAGTTGCCACAAGTGAATAAAATAACCGAGTAAGCGTCAACGAAAAATGAAAAAAAAAGAATGACTTAAGTCTAGCTTGCAGACATCATCAATTAATGGACAGATGTCTATCTCATATGTAAAGATACAGATCAGTCCGAATGAAGACAAGTTCCAGAGAACTGCCACCAAAGAGTGTAGTAACATTCCGATAAAGCTAAGGACAACTAATGACAATGTTCATAATCCCCTTTTATTTTTGGTCCTTGTTTGCTTTAATTGTTTGATTACTTCTTACGTCTTAAAAAGACTTTTCTATGGCATTCCAAATTCGTCTGTTATGAAAGTTAATTCAGCAAAGTCGGTTTTGCTTTGTAAATATTATTTCATGACATAATATTTTATTTTTCTATTACTTCGTATTAAAAAGTAACGATGAGAATATAGTTTAAGAGGCTCTTATGAGTATCGATCGTTAACCTGACAATCTTTAACTTAATTGGTCTTGAGAGGATACAATCAACTGTATTAATAATCAATTGCTAGAAAAGAAAATAGCACTTTACGTTCGTAGAAACTTTGAAAATGAAGGGTCCTTAGCTTAAGGCAGATCTCAAAGGTTTCATTAAATACCATCTAAATTTATTCATTTTTTGCGAAAATGTAGTTTATATCATGTTGTTTTCAAAAACATAATTAAAAATATGGGTCACAGAACTTTTTTCAAGCCGTACGTTATGCAAAGTTGTCAGATTTTGTAAGGATAATACATAAATAAAAAAAAATGAATATAAGAAAATAGCTCGTAACACGTGCTTTCAGAAAAGAATAAAATGAAAAATTGGATTCGACGTCTTCCTGCACAACAAACACAAAAACTAACCGTTATTGCCTGTATAAAAAAAGTGAGATATCACCCCTTGAAATACAAAGTTTGAAGATGTGAAATCGATGTTAGAAATTTTTATGTAAAAAATGATGTACCAAAAGATAAAGCAATATTTGTTTCCATTCGAATGAACGTCTCAAACATATAATACATATTTCAATCAAAAAATAATATAGACCCCTTAATATGTTAATGATTAATAAAAGGCATTTTTTACAGACAACAAAATATTTAAAGTTTAAAATCAGGTTTTCGTCCATATTTTTTCGAAATATGACTTTTGCAATGTGTAAAAGTTGTTTTAACAATTTGGTTAAATCACAGATTGAATATTTGGATTAATTGAAAATCAGAATCGGTTTAAGTATATCTATATATCTATTTTGTAGCTCGACAATTTTGTGGTCTCAAGTGTTCATAATGCTTTAAGCTTTGATGGAGTAATTTCCTCACATCCTATATATGTTCCTGTTTCTAATACAGATGAAATTTTCCAACTATTTGACAGTATTTCCTACGAAAAGGTACGTATAAAAAATATAAATGTAACCATCTCTGAGATTAAAGATACTTCACTATTTTGGGATATAAAGGTTTTATACTAATGATATGTATACGTATGTTTTGATATCCGTTCATCAACCGTAATTCTATTCAAAAGTCACATGTAATTGTAATAGTTAAAATCGGGAACATGGCAAAAACCATCATCAATGTCATATTGATATATTTGGTAATAATTTTTCAATGGCACAGTTACACAATCCCTTGATTAGAAACTGAGACTTTGAAACGATCAATCGATTAAGTTCAATTGATTGATTGACAGTGTTTAATGCAATTTTCGTCACTTTTTATTGTTTCATAAAGCGGCCAGTTTTTCATTGTTGGAAGAAGCCAGATACAACAATCGGCAGGAAACTGGCAATCCTAGTCAATTAATATCAGAGTCGAAGACACCTTCGACCAGTAGGGTTCGAACTCACAACCTACACAATCTTGACAAGCTAGTAATCACTGTAAATGAACTACAGACAAGTCGGCTGAGAATCCGAATTGATTTAGGTTGACAACCGAACAACTTTTGAAGTGACGTTTTCGTTTCTTTTCTGATCCTTGCGGGATCTGCATAATCTTCAAGAGCACCTTAGATCACCCCTGCATTTTGGTGAGGTTCGTGAATACTGTTGTTTAGTAGAAAAGAAAGGATATGGGGTATCCATTCATGACACAAAATCTGTACATATACTGCAGAAAACATAAAAAGCGGTTGTTGTTGGTGTTTGTCTTTCGGTTGTATTTCGTCCTTTGCCATGGCATTGTCAGTTTTCAATTTTTGATTAATGAGTTTGAATGTACCTTTGGTATCTTTCGCCTCTTAACCGCCTCAGTGGTCTCGTGGTAGCGGGTTCGTCCCGATTGCGGAAGTTTCGTTGGTTAGAACCCTGTCCGAGGCCAACTAAAGTCTTTAAAATTGGTGATTGCTTCTACGCTTAGAACGCGGCATTAAGGAGTAAGAGTAAAGACTGGTCGGCTCGAAGTCAGAATAGTTTTTTCCGGGTAGGTTGAAGTTTCTTCCCGCAGACTGTTACCTTCTGAACTTGCACGTTTAAAATGTAGCTCGGCGTGTCGGTCTAGTACAAAGCAGGGTAAATATTCATATTACATTTACATGTTCTCGTCCTGTATATGCATTTTGTTCCGCTGGACGTTAAACAGCCATCCATCATCATCATCTATTGCCTCTCGTTTACTGGAGTAGTTAATGCGGAAGGAATAAAACCTCCTAAATTGTTTAGAAACGATTGAATTACTCTTCAATGACAAAAGTTAGGTAAAGTAAATGACAATTTATTTCGAAAACTCAACCTTACACGAATAAGAGTTCCAAAATGAACGAAGATGTTTAAATTGCAAACGAAATTTGTTTAACAATAAAAGAAATTAAATATTGATAAATTCAAGAATTCAAAATGTTGGCGTTTCTCAGTTCCAGACAGGTGCTATTTTGAAAATTCTACACTGGTCCGTTGTGCAATCAGATTAATCGATACAAATTAGTTGCATTAAAAATTTTATTTGTTATGAAATGATTTTAAGTCAAAGTGGGATATACAAATCTAAAACCTATCTGTAATGTCTTTTTCAGACTTTAAGTACATTTACTTTTTTTGGTTTATATATATGCAATATAAAAATAAATAATACAATATAATATCATAATTTCTTGTTTGAGACGAATTATATTAATAAATGGCTTTTTAGGGTGGATCTGTTATAAGAATGATGCAATTTTTTTTGGGAGACGAAACATTCAAAAGAGGTCTACAGGTGAGCATAATTAATCTCTAATGTAAACATCGATTTCAGTGCTTCGGTCGATACGGTAGAAAGATGGCACCTGATTCATCCGAGGTATGCCGATTGCACGATATATGTTAACGAAATAATGTCAATCATGTACGCTGGGGACAAATTATCTGCAAGCCTTCTTCATTAATAATTTGATCGCATTTGAACCGAAACAGCTTTGGTTTAATTAAAACCTCAGTTTTATTCTAATTCCACAGAAATGCATTTAGAAAGATTTATGAAAATGACTAGAGAACCAGCTTAAACCAACAGTTTTTGGTGGGGTTCGTGTTGCTCAGTCTTTAATTTTCTATGTTGTGTTTTGTGTACAATTGTTTGTCTGTTGGTATTTTTCTTTTTTAGCCATGGCGTTGTCAGTTTATTTTCGCCTTATGAGTTTGAATGTCCCTCTGGTATCTTTCGCCTCTCTTTTAAAGTAGTAGTAAGATAATGATATCGAGTTCAGTAGGCGTGGCATGTGTTCTTAATCAAGTTCTTACAATCTTCTTACCTTGTATATAATCAAACAAAACAACATTTCAAACTTATCGATGTAAAGTTATTTTTCAAATCATTTTCGAAATATTAACTTTGTTTGTTGTTATCTAATTACCATAGATTTTGTAAAACGAAACAATTAAAGGATGAATTACATGCGAATTGTGCATCCCCAAATTTCACATGTTCAGGTTAGAGATTTCTTGATGACGATATTTCCACGAAGCGCTTCGGACACAATGGAGATTAAAGAGTCAGTCTTCGTCAGTCTGTCCGTAACACATATTTACAACGGTTGTCCAAAACCTTATCTTCTTTATAGGACAAATCGTCACTTTGTGCAGTTTATTTATGTATATCGTTATTTTGTTTTATGACTGTTGCAGAGTCATTGGACTTGGTTCTTACAGTATAAATATTTAGTTGTTTCTGATGGATAATTCTCATTAGAGAACAAAAGCAATATACAGTATAAAAAAATGATTACAGTAGGTGTTAAATCTGTATATTTAAAAACCCATTTTATTAATTAAATAGAATCTTCTATCTTTCATTGAATTAAATCTAACAAATAAACATATAAATAGTAGTTAGCATATCAAAACTTAAAGATAGATGAGGTTTGCTGGTTCAAATTAAGAACGATAAAATTGTTTTCATACTTTGTAAAAATGCAATGCATGCAATCGTGCTATTTTCAAAAGCGTTATTAATTTGTATGGGTCAACGACATGAACAAGCTTTCTTTAATCTACAGGTTGTTCAAAACCGTCAGATTTGTTAGGAAGTAAACATAGGAAAAGCACTGATATGTGAAAAGAAAGAACACTAAATGATGGAATTTAAAACTATGTATGCGAAGATAGCATAATGTGCTTTCAGAAAATTTATTTTTTAACTCAGTAGATAAATTTCATGTCCTTTATAAACCTTGATTATTTCAGTTATCCTTCCTGATATATATTTTTTTTAAACTGAATCCATGAAAACATGTTTTCTTTTATTGTCAAAAAGAATGTTTCCATAAAATATTTATATAGAACACATTTTTGTACTAACTGAAAAGTCTCACAGATAAATGTCATGTCTGTAGGAGATTCCCCTCCAACCATCCCATAATTCAATGTGCATAACACATGTGTTTGGTTTTCCTTTTTAGCTATATATTACAGAAAGAGCATACGGTGTAGCATCACGTGATGATCTGTGGGATGCTTTAGGAAGAGTAAGTGATAACTTTGCTTACGAAAAACATCCATTCACTGTTCACGATACTTCAAAACATCGTTAGAATACTTTCATCTTACTTAAAAACATTCAATTATTATCTATTAGCCCAAACATCAGCAGTCGATATCATTACACATATAATAGAGAATGCCAAGTTATACATTATGTCGCCGATAACAATTCATGATGAGGCATACCAAAAAGGTCGGTAAAGAGGTGGGATGTAATGGGGCAAATAAAGGCACAACTAAGTCCCAGGATCACAAGTGATATGGAAAGGCAGCATATGCTGCTCTACCTTCATTACTAGTCGGTTAAGTCAGTGTTATGAGAACAAAGGGTCAAACTAAGAATCAGTTATCATTTGATTCTGTTTGTTATGATCGAGGTATCATTTGACTCTGTTTGTAATGGTTGTGGTATCATTTGATTCTGCTTGTAATGCTTGTGGTATCATTTGACTCTGCATGTAATGCTTGTTGTATCATTTGATTCTGTTTGTAATGTCTGTGGTATCATTTGACTCTGTTTGTAATGGTTGTGGTATCATTTGATTCTGTTTGTAATGGTTGTGGTATCATTTGATTCTGTTTGTAATGGTTGTGGTATCATTTAATTCTTTTTGTAATGGTTGTGGTATCATTTGACTCTGTTTGTAATGGTTGTGGTATCATTTGATTCTGTTTGTAATGGTTGTGCTATCATTTGACTCTGCATGTAATGCTTGTTGTATCATTTGATTCTGTTTGTAATGGTTGTGGTATCATTTGATTCTGTGTGTAATGGTTGTGGTATCATTTGATTCTGCTTGTAATGCCTGTGGTATCATTTAATTCTGTTTGTAATGGTTGTGATATCATTTGATTCTGCTTGTAATGCTTCTGGTATCATTTGATTCTGCTTGTAATGCTTGTGGTATCATTTGATTCTCGTTGTAATGCTAGTGGTATCATTTGATTCTGCTTGTAATGCCTGTGGTATCATTTAATTCTGTTTGTAATGGTTGTGATATCATTTAATTCTGCTTGTAATGCTTCTGGTATCATTTGATTCTGCTTGTAATGCCTGTGGTATCATTTGATTCTATTTGTAATGGTTGTGGTATCCTTTGATTCTGTTTGTAATGGTTGTGGTATAATTTGACTCTGTTTGTAATGATCAAGGTATCATTTAATTCTGCTTGTAATGGTTGTGGTATCATTTGATTCTGTTTATAATGGTTGTGGTATCATTTGATTCTGTTTGTAATGCCTGTGGTATCATTTGATTCTGTTTGTAATGGTTGTGGTATTATAAGCTTCTATTTGTAATGCCTGTGGTATCATTTGATTCTGTTTGTAATGGTTGTGGTATCATAAGCTTCTATTTGTAATGGATGTGGTATCATTTGATTCTGTGTGTAATGGTTGTGGTATCATTTGATTCTGCTTGTAATGCCTGTGGTATCATTTAATTCTGTTTGTAATGGTTGTGATATCATTTGATTCTGCTTGTAATGCTTCTGGTATCATTTGATTCTGCTTGTAATGCTTGTGGTATCATTTGATTCTCATTGTAATGCTAGTGGTATCATTTGATTCTGCTTGTAATGCCTGTGGTATCATTTAATTCTGTTTGTAATGGTTGTGATATCATTTAATTCTGCTTGTAATGCTTCTGGTATCATTTGATTCTGCTTGTAATGCCTGTGGTATCATTTGATTCTGTTTGTAATGGTTGTGGTATCCTTTGATTCTGTTTGTAATGGTTGTGGTATAATTTGACTCTGTTTGTAATGATCAAGGTATCATTTAATTCTGCTTGTAATGGTTGTGGTATCATTTGATTCTGTTTATAATGGTTGTGGTATCATTTGATTCTGTTTGTAATGCCTGTGGTATCATTTGATTCTGTTTGTAATGGTTGTGGTATTATAAGCTTCTATTTGTAATGCCTGTGGTATCATTTGATTCTGTTTGTAATGGTTGTGGTATCATAAGCTTCTATTTGTAATGGATGTGGTATCATTTAATTCTGTTTGTAATGATTGTGGTATCATAAGCTTCTTTTTGTAATGCCTGTGGAATCATTTGATTCTGTTTGTAATGGTTGTGGCATCATTTAATTCTGTTTGTAATGGTTGTGGTATCATAAGCTTCTTTTTGTAATGGTTGTGGTATCATTTGAATCTGTTTGTAATGGTTGTGGTATCATAAGCTTCTTTTTGTAATGGTTGTGGCATCATTTGATTCTGTTTGTAATGGTTGTGGTATCATAAGCTTCTATTTGTAATGCTTGTGGTATCATTTGATTCTGCTTGTAATGCTTGTGGTATCATTTGATTCTGTTTATAATGGTTGTGGTATCATAAGCTTCTTTTTGTAATGGTTGTGGCATCATTTGATTCTGTTTGTAATGGTTGTGGTATCATAAGCTTCTATTTGTAATGGTTGTGGTATCATTTAATTCTGTTTGTAATGGTTGTGGTATCATTTGATTCTGTTTGTAATGGTTGTGGTATCATAAGCTTCTATTTGTAATGGTTGTGGTATCATTTGATTCTGTTTGTAATGCTTGTGGTATCATTTGATTCTGTTTGTAATGCTTGTGGTATCATTTGATTCTGTTTGTTATGCCTGTGGTATCATTTGATTCTGCTTGTAATGCTTCTGGTATCATTTGATTCTGCTTGTTATGCTTGTGGTATTATTTGACTCTGTTTGTAATGCTTGTGGTATAATTTGACTCTGTTTGTAATGGTTGTGGTATCATTTGATTCTGCTTGTAATGCTTGTGGTATGATTTGATTCTGTTTGTAATGCTTGTGGTATAATTTGACTCTGTTTGTAATGCTTGTGGTATCATTTGATTCTGCTTGTAATGCCTGTGGAATCATTTGATTCTGTTTGTAATGCTTGTGGTATCATTTGATTCTGTTTGTAATGCTTGTGGTATCATTTGATTCTGTTTGTAATGCCTGTGGTATTATTTGACCCTGTTTGTAATGCTTGTGGTATCATTTGATTCTGCTTGTAATGCCTGTGGTATTATTTGACCCTGTTTGTAATGCTTGTGGTATCATTTAATTCTGCTTGTTATGCTTGTGGTCTCATTTGATTCTGTTTGTAATGGTTGTGGTATCATTTAATTCTGTTTGTAATGGTTGTGGTATCATTTGATTCTGTTTGTAATGCTTGTGGTATCATTTGATTCTGTTTGTAATGCTTGTGGTATCATTTGACTCTGTTTGTAATGCTTGTTGTATCATTTGATTCTGTTTGTAATGCTTGTGGTATCATTTAATTCTGTTTGTAATGGTTGTGGCATCATCTGACTCTGTTTATAATGGTTGTGGTATCATTTGATTCTGAGTGTAATGCTTGTTGTATCATTTGATTCTGCTTGTTATGCTTGTGGTATCATTTGACTCTGTTTGTAATGCTTGTGGTATCATTTGATTCTGCTTGTAATGCTTGTGGTATCATCTGACTCTGTTTGTAATGGTTGTGGTATCATTTGATTTTGAGTGTAATGCCTGTGGTATAATTTGATTCTGTTTGTAATGCTTGTGGTATCATTTGATTTTGTTTGTAATGCTTGTGGTATCATTTGATTCTTTTAAGAAATTTGTATCATTTGAAGCACAATTGGTACCTATGTCAAGTTTAGAATTAGTTTACATTGATTCTATATTTAATGCTTGTGGTCTCATTTGATTCTATTTGTAATGTTTGTGGTATCGTTTGATTGTGTTTGTAATGCTTGTGGTATCATTTGATTCTCTTTGTAATGCTAGTGGTATCATTTAATTCTGTTTGTAATGCTTGTGGTATCATTTAATTCTGTTTGTAATGCTTGTGGTATCATTTGACTCTGTTTGTAATGCTTGTTGTATCATTTGATTCTGTTTGTAATGCTTGTGGTATCATTTAATTCTGTTTGTAATGGTTGTGGTATCATCTGACTCTGTTTATAATGGTTGTGGTATCATTTGATTCTGAGTGTAATGCTTGTTGTATCATTTGATTCTGCTTGTTATGCTTGTGGTATCATTTGACTCTGTTTGTAATGCTTGTTGTATCATTTGATTCTGTTTGTAATGCTTGTGGTATCATTTAATTCTGTTTGTAATGGTTGTGGTATCATCTGACTCTGTTTATAATGGTTGTGGTATCATTTGATTCTGAGTGTAATGCTTGTTGTATCATTTGATTCTGCTTGTTATGCTTGTGGTATCATTTGACTCTGTTTATAATGGTTGTGGTATCATTTGATTCTGAGTGTAATGCTTGTGGTATCATTTGATTCTCTTTGTAATGCTAGTGGTATCATTTAATTCTGTTTGTAATGCTTGTGGTATCATTTGACTCTGTTTGTAATGCTTGTTGTATCATTTGATTCTGTTTGTAATGCTTGTGGTATCATTTAATTCTGTTTGTAATGGTTGTGGTATCATCTGACTCTGTTTATAATGGTTGTGGTATCATTTGATTCTGAGTGTAATGCTTGTTGTATCATTTGATTCTGCTTGTTATGCTTGTGGTATCATCTGACTCTGTTTGTAATGGTTGTGGTATCATTTGATTTTGAGTGTAATGCCTGTGGTATAATTTGATTCTGTTTGTAATGCTTGTTGTATCATTTGATTCTGTTTGTAATGCTTGTGGTATCATTTAATTCTGTTTGTAATGGTTGTGGCATCATCTGACTCTGTTTATAATGGTTGTGGTATCATTTGATTCTGAGTGTAATGCTTGTTGTATCATTTGATTCTGCTTGTTATGCTTGTGGTATCATTTGACTCTGTTTGTAATGCTTGTGGTATCATTTGATTCTGCTTGTAATGCTTGTGGTATCATCTGACTCTGTTTGTAATGGTTGTGGTATCATTTGATTTTGAGTGTAATGCCTGTGGTATAATTTGATTCTGTTTGTAATGCTTGTGGTATCATTTGATTCTGTTTGTAATGCTTGTGGTATCATTTGACTCTGTTTGTAATGCTTGTTGTATCATTTGATTCTGTTTGTAATGCTTGTGGTATCATTTAATTCTGTTTGTAATGGTTGTGGTATCATCTGACTCTGTTTATAATGGTTGTGGTATCATTTGATTCTGAGTGTAATGCTTGTTGTATCATTTGATTCTGCTTGTTATGCTTGTGGTATCATTTGACTCTGTTTGTAATGCTTGTGGAATCATTTGATTCTGTTTGTAATGCCTGTGGTATCCTTTAATTCTGTTTGTAATGCTTGTGGTATCATTTGATTCTGTTTGTAATGCCTTTGGAATCATTTGATTGTGTTTGTAATGCTTGTGGTATCATTTGATTCTGTTTGTAATGGTTGTGGTATCATTTGATTCTTTTAAGAAAGTGGTATCATTTGAAGTACAGCTGATATCATTTGAAGCACAGTTGGTACCTATGTCAACAAAGGGTCAAGTTTAGAATCAGTTAACATTGATTCTATTTTTAATGCTTGTGGTATCATTTAATTCTGTTTGTAATGGTTGTGGTATCATTTGATTCTGCTTGTAATGCTTGTAGTATCATTTGATTCTGTCTAAAAAGTGGTATCATTTGAAGTACAGCAGGTATCGTTTGGTCCGACAATCAATCTATCGGAAAGACCAACGTCGATCCGACAATCAATCTATCGAAATATCAACGTCGGTCCGGAAATCACTCTATCGAATTTACAAAATCAAAACTGCAAACAAAATATTCTAAATTCTTTTGATTTGAATTAGCATTTAATATATACATGTAGATGAAGAGCTAATAACAAATAGGTTTATATTTCCATTTAGCAAAGTATAATAGATGGTAAGCCACAAAAGGTTCATGATGTTAAAAGAATAATGGACACCTGGACGTTGCAAATGAACTACCCAACAGTTTTCATGGAAAGAATGGGAAATGACATAAAACTGAGTCAATCAAGATATCTTCGGGATAAAAATGCTACTGATCCTGGAACATATAACTCATCTTTCGGGTAAGTTTCATTTATTTAGTAATGAAAAATTAGAAGATGTGGTATGGCTGTCAATTAGACATTTAACAATCAAAGACTTAATGACGTAGATGGTAGCAACTATAGGTCAACGTATGCCATTCAACAAAGAGAAAAACCCATATCGTATAATAAGATAAAAGGGTTCCAACATCTAACTTAAAGTTAATTCAAACACGGAAACCAACCGTCATTTTGTGTACAAAACAATAAACAAGAAATAAAAACAAAATACAATACAATACATAACAACTAGCCGAGAGGTAGAAGATACCAAAGGCACGCTCAAAATCATGAGTGGAAGACAATTTTTTCAACGCCATGTCAAATAACGAAAACTGACGAAAAGAAAAAGTAATGACTGAGCAAAACGAACACCAACAAGAGCGGGATTAGTCGCAGGTGTTCCAGAGGGGAAAGTTGATACTGCGCCACGTGTTTTACCCGTTTTGATGCTCATGTAAGTACAAACTCGATAAAGTCACATTCGAGGAAAAGAGAACGGGACTTATTTAGTGTTTAATCTGATAAACATTTATATGTCTATGAACGTTAGTATTTCTTATCAATAAGCTACAACATTTTCTTGCAACGGACATATAGATATGCGGATGACAACCATTCGACAGAGGAACGTCCTTGTACATTCTAAGGTTGGATGAATACGCAGTAAAATACTGTTTTTTTATCAATCCCGATTGCAAGTATTTTTGTCTACACGAGCTGCAACTTCTCCGAAGGATGAAGGTGGTCAACTGTAACCCTATATTTTTTTTATATATTTCCTTGTTTTCAAATGGCAATAAAAATGGTTTTACAGTTAATCTTGTCATCCATAATGCGGGTACCTTTCCAAATCGGTTTCATCTAGATTAATTTTCTATGTTTTTGAATTATATTTCTGTTAACTTGTAATGTAACAGTTGAGTTAAGACTCAATTGATATTGACTCCACTTTTCCTTCTACTAATTCCTGCTTTATGTCAACCACAATAATTTTAAAATATATCGGTATAATACTTTTCCAGATATAAATGGGAAATACCTTTCACATTTACAACCCAAACTAATAAAGATTTTAACCAGAACGATGCTGACATAATCTGGATGGGAAAAGAAGGAACAGACAGTAAGTATAACAGATGTATTTGCATATTACGTCAGAAACGAAATTCAAAATCATATATCAATAGTCTAAGTTATTCTTGTCATAAATACCATAGATGGTGTCTTTTCATGTAATGTGGATTCAACAAATCCTCTAAGATCAAAGCACATAAAATGACAAATATTTAATTGGCTTTTGTATTTCTGTGTTCAATGAACAGATTTACCTAAGACAATGATAAGTAGTCTATCACAAATTGCATTTGAAAATCTGTAAAGACGAATAGTTTTTTTATTTATAGAAAGAATTATTCGACCGTGTGATGACCTCTGGATTTGTCTCTATAATATTACATATCTGTCATTGACACTTTCTAAAAATACATCCGGGGCATCGGTGGCCGAGTGTTCTAAGTAGTCGAACTATTGTATCACTAGCTTATCAACATTGAAGTTGTGAGTTCGAATCCCGCACGTGGCAGGTGCAGTCGACTCCAACCGTAATTGACTAGGATCGTCAGTTCTCCTAACGAAGGTCGGTAGTTCTCTCTAAATACTCCTACTTCTTCCACAAATAAAAACTGACCGCCACAAAATAGCACAATAGCACAAAAGTGTGGAAAGTGGCGATAAACACCAATCAATCAATCAATCAATCAATAACAATATTTCCTTTATTTATGTTGATCATTGTCATTTTGCTTAGTTACTTCTGTTACCTTTTCTAACAGCGGACTCGGACTTCTTTTAAACTGAGTTTTATGGTGCATATTGCTGTGTGTTTGTCTATTACAGATTTGCTAGAATTATAGGGGGAGGATTGAGATCTCACAAAAAATGTTTAACCCCGCCGGATTTTTGTGCCTGTCCCAAGTCAGGAACCTCTGGCCATTGTTAGTCTTGTATGTTTTTTTCAACTTTTGGTTCATGTCTCGGAGTCAAGTGTGACGTCCATTTTCGCTGAACTAGTATACATTAATGTTAGGGGCCAGCTGAAGACCGCTTCCGAGTGCGGGATTTTCTCACTGTGTTGAAGACCCACTGGTGGCCTTGGGCTGTTTTCTGCTCTTTGATCGAGTTGTTGTCTCTTTGACACATTCCCCATTTCCATTCTAAATTTTACAATATCAAACATCATCTAATTTGATTTTCCAATAATGGTATACCGTATGTGATCCAATAATGGTATACTATGTGATTCCTAGATGTCTTTGTTAACTGTGTTTTCCAATTATGGGATATCGTGTGTGATCCGTTATGTCTATGTTAACTGTGTTTTCCAATAATTGTATACCGTGTGTGATCCGTAGATGTCTATATTTACTGTGTTTTCCAATAATGGTATACCGTGTGTGATCCGTAGATGTCTATGTTAACTGTGTTTTGCAATAATGGTATACCGTATGTGATCCAATAATGGTATACCGTATGTGATCCAATAAGGGTATACCGTATGTGATCCAATAATGGTATACCGTATGTGATCCCTAGATATATGATATTTTGATGTACTTGTTAGCTGTGTTGTCAATGTGTTAGCTCCATATTTATGTTTGAAAGTTAACGATAAATATAGATTCCACCACAACATCAGGTGTGTTACGATATTTCTCAACTGGAGACAGTTAAATTTTAATGTTTAAAGCGTGAGGTTTGCCGAGTTTTTGAAATAATTAAAATTTAACTGTTAAGAGTGGAGAAATATCGTTATACAAGAGTTATAGTGCTGGAATCTGTTTCTCTAATGATTTTCAGACGATATCTAAACAAAGTTTATCCTGCCTTTTCAAAGATTTGCAGACAGTTTATTGTTTTTATGTATCGTCATCAGGCATGGTCGCCATTTTTCATGACGTCACAATAGGAAATTCAGAAGAAACCAAGAAAATTTTACGTCATAATTAAATTTCGACCAATCATTTGCCGAGAACAAAATTTTCTCTAGAGATGAGAAATATTTTACTCACACCGATCGAGAAATGTAAAAAAAAATCATGAAAATTAGAGAAAGTCCTTTCTTTTGTAAATTTGAGGTAGATAAAAATCGTGTTTATCGATTGATCAAATAATTTTACTTTCAGTTTTACTATCAGGAAACATAAGTGGTAATGACTGGTTTATAGGTAATATAAAACAGTATGGATTCTATAGAGTAAATTACCCAAAAGACAATTGGGAAAAACTTATAGATCAACTAAAGATGGATCATACGGTAATTATCTGTCTTTTGTTTAACCTTTTTTAAACAATATTGTAGTTCACAAGGTATACTAATATTTTTTTGGCGTGGCTCGGTATTTATTCACCCCGCCATTGTGTTACTGTGCTATGGTCATTTTTTGTATTCTTGACTTTCATTTTTGCTTAATATGTGCTTTGTCTATATAGTGTCTACATGCCATTTTGTTTTTCTTTGTTGGCATAGTTGTTTGTTTTTGTAGTGATAAAGATTACAACACAATGTTTACTGCTGGAACCCAATTTTTACTTTTTTACTTATTATGTCTGTTTGTTTTGCTCACACATTGTTGTCAGTATAATGGAATTTTATGCGACTGTCATACAAGTGAGAGATTAAGCTAGCTATAAAACCAGGTTTAATCCACCATTTCCTACATAAGGAAATGCATGTATCAAGCTCATGAAGTTAGGAATATGACAGTTGTTTTCCGTTCGTTTGATGAGTTTGAACTTTTGATATTGCCATTTGTTAAGGGACTTTCAATTTTGAATTTTCCTTGGAGTTCTGTATTTTTTATAATTTTACTTCTTAATACCTTTCCTTCTCTTTAAAGAAAAGAGAGAGAATATACCAAAGGGCTAATAAAAATATGCAGTCAATAATGGCTAACACGAAAACAACGAAAACCCATCTTGGTTAATTGCTGATATAAATTTGACAATATTCTAAATCAAAGTCAACCAGTGGGGTCTTAAAAACAATGAATGCATGGCTTTAAATATAGTTCATTAAACTCGTCATAGATACAAGGATTAGAATTGTGTATGCAAGACGCGCGTTTCGTCTACAAACGACTTATCAGTTAATTGATAAGATATTCCCGGGCTTGTATTTCCTATCATGATTTCCTTGATAGAAGATTGCTGCTCACAAGGAAGCTATTTAACCAAGAGTTCCAAATGGTGAAGTTGAAATCAGCCCTTCATAAATTTTACGGACGCCATCACGAGTTGTTTGACCGTTATGGAATAACCGTTTCACAGATGATATCGGATATGTTCCTTATGCCGTAATTACAATCCACTTCCTTTTTCACCACGAATATGACCTACCGAATTAGACGATTTACCGGATTTGTAATAACATGAGCAACACGACGGGTGCCACATGTGGAGCAGGATCTGCTTACCCTTCCGGAACACCTGAGATCACCCCCAGTTTTTTGTGGGGTTTGTGTTGCTTAGTCTTTAGTTTTCTATGTTGTATCTTGTGTACTATTATTTGTCTGTTTGTCTTTTTATTTTTGGCCATGGCGTTGTCAGTTTATTTTCGATCTATAAGTTTGACTGTCCCTCTGGTGTCTTTCGCCCCTCTTTTTTTACCCTTGAATAATAAAAGTTAAAAAGGTAAAATAAAATAAGAAATTGAAAGTGAGGATTAAAATATCTATTAAAATGAAAATAAATAAACGTATTCACATTTTGCTCGTCCAATGATTTCTGTATAATTAATTTGAAAACAAGTCTAAAAAGCTACCAATTTGGTAAGATTCACGTTTATAAAAGCGCTTCGGACGCATGATACTATTTAACGTATTGCTTTCAATTTTTTATATACTACAACACATTAATAAATTGTTCATCATTAATTTTTCATAGACTCATTACACCCCGTGCTTCATGTTATAACGCATCTTGTCCTCTGAACACTTGAAAATACATTTGGTTGATCATTATTTGGCTATGTTCGCGCTATATAAAAACAAACCTGTTATTGAGGTAATGAACATGAATCAGAACACACAAAGGGGAGACATTGTGATTGCCAAATAAAATATAGAGTTGTTAATGTATGAAAATTGGCACACGCAATCGCCTCAATTGAATTCCTCATCGAACAAGTTCAATAAAGTGTGTTCGTTAAATGAGCGTGGCACACTCGAAACCAAATGGATTCATTTGCTTCCCTTCGAAAGAATGGTTTGTGTATTTGATACTTAATAAACTTCCTTCGAAGTCCCTCATGAGAACGAGTGATTAAACCTTTACGTCGGAGATACCCGGTCAACATTATATATCTAAAACTATTATTTTCATTGTTTATTGTTAAATTGATATTATTACTAAAATGTATTTGATACAACAGCAGACTTATTAAGTTGAATCGTTCATTGTTGAAGACCCTACATCAGCTGTCAAGATGAAGAACAGGAATAAAAGCCCTGTTCATTGATATTTTTTTATTTTTTCTATGTATTGTGTCCGATTTTGTCCCATGTACATTTACTCCATATCCTTTCATTTTCTATTTTTTTATCCTATTCCAATTTTGTATACTTTTGATTACAAAGTATAATTTGTGCTTTCTTTAAAAACTCATATAACTATTCTGAAAAAAAAATGAAGTAAATAAGGAAAATGGTAAAACTCGGAAATATAATACTAGTAATACTAAAGGTTTCATTGGAACAAATTGAAAACTTTTAAAATAGAAGTTTCTCCGCAACAATCCTTGCATGACGGCTCATACGAATAGTACCACACAGAATCATCTGCAGGACTGACGAATTTGCAATTGCTATTTCATGATACGAGTCATAATAGCGGATTGTAATACCAAAACCTAAAAATCATCAATGTGCCTATTTTATTTGGAAAGGACCGGTAACACATGTCTTTCTTGAAAAACTCATATTTCTTTCTATTATAGATGATTCATCCTGTAAATAGGGCTCAGATAATTAATGATGCATGGAACTTAGCAAAGTAAGTAAACAATAAACCACTTACCTGTATCGTAAACACATACTTCAATATTCATATAACAAATCATTAAAGATATCAGGCATTTAATTAAGTATGCCAGACTCAAGATTCAGATTTACAAGATTCATCATTATCGCTTGAAAGAAATCGGTTGGAAGACAAAACAATTGAGGACTGGGGGGTAGATAAATCTTTAAGGTTTCGAATGATACTTTTAGTTTGATGAACTGTAAATTTACACAATTACCTGTATCAATGATATTTCCTGAGGATTGCTGACTGCTGGGCTAATGATATCCTTCGGGACAAAACGTCAACTAGCAGTTGGATCATTACATGAAACTGGAAAAATAAATAACAACAATAGTTGGTAGATGTTCACTACTCTCGTCACGTGATGTATCACTCTGATGTTCACTACTCTCGTCACGTGATGTATCACTATGTAACTACAACAGTATTTTCCTCTTTAGATCTGGTGACCTTAGCATGAATACAGCCCTGAAAACAGTTGAATATTTGTCAAGAGAAGACAGCTATTTTCCTTTTTTTGCTGCCAATAATGAACTTGTATATGTCGGAAACATGCTAGAAAGAACTGAGCTATATGGTGATTTTTCGGTAAGACTTTCTATTCTTTTATTGGTGCTGTTTGTTTAAAGAAAAATTATTTATCTTACAATAAAACAGATAGTTCGTTATTCATTTGTTTTTTAGTTGTAGGTTGTAAATTCTTTGAACCTTAGTTCTTGTATTTTCGTCTGTTTCTGATTTTTATAACTTTTCGTGTTTGTCCTTGACAATTTTCTTGTTCTGCTTTTTTCACCTACCATTAATTTTTTTGTATGTGGCGGGCATGGGTTTTTTCTTGGGACAAACACATTTTTGTTAATCAAAACATATTTTTTCAATAATATAGATTTACAGAACATTTTTTTTTTATACTCAAAAGTGTATTTATTTTCCCCCAAATTTTAAAGAGAAACTAGCTATTTTGTTCAAGAAATTAAGAATAATGATGAAAAACCATTCCCTAAAACATAAAACAAATATGAATGTTCGGTACCTTAACCATATTGTCTATAACAACATAAGTTATACTCAATCTATCATGTCGGTGGCCAAGTCTACGTAGTTCATCTACAGGGATCATTTACCTGTCAATAGTTAATCCTGATCGTGGCTAGGTGCGGTCCACTGCAACTAGAGGTATCTATCATGTCGGTGGCCGAGTCTACGTAGTTCATCTATAGGGATCATTGACCTGTCAATAGTTCTAATCCCGCTCGTGAATAGATGCGGTCCACTGCAATTTAATTGACAAGGCATGCCAGTCTACCTGCCGAAGGTCGGTGTTTTCTTCTTCTTTCAGTACTATGGATTTCTCCTACAAAAACAAATTGGTCGCCATGATAGAGCAAATATGTCTGAAATTGGCGACACATCAAAATGTTTTTTTTTAAATAAATTTTATATTTGGCATTTGTATCATTTTCGTTTCATATAGGTCAACAGATATAAAACTATGCTACAATGGGAAATTAACAAAACAAAAATCATCACTTTTAAGCGAAATCTAATTTTTATTATCATTCATGTATATCAAGCTCTAATTAATTATCTTGATATTAAGTAACTTTAAATAGTTTTGCAACGTTTTTGAATTTTCTATTCAAGCAATTATATGCATTCTTCGTATTCATACAATTTTAAATTACTGTGTGAAATATGATTATTAATGTCTCTGAAAATTTTCTATATATGGATCAAATTTGACCTTTTTTTTAGTAACTGTTTCCTTTATTAAGGGTCTACTTTTTAAATGCTTAAATGCTTTTGAATTTGTAGTTACAACTCATGGTTATATTTAATACACGAGAAACATTTTAACGATAAGTCTAAAAATGTTATATGAATACATATACAAGGAAATACATTTTATATTACATTTATACAGCTTTAACATAATCAACAATTACTGAAAATTTCAGGTACAGAAAGGATCAAAGCAGTTTACAAAAATAATGTTAATGTTGAGGCTAACTTTCATGACTTTCGCGACGACACCCATTATTTCATTTTTTTGCAACACAACATGTTTCAAAATAGTTAATTAGCATTTTTATGAAGATCTGTTTTTAAGAAGGAGAAGTCAGTCGCATTGTCCTGTTGAATTTGGCACATTCACACACGTATCATATAAAACAGTGTTTCAAACAAAGGGAGAAGATAGAAATAAAAACCAGTTGTCGAAGAAATCAGACAATACAAACATCAGTTCACATAACTCTACATAAAACCTTGAAAGTGATAAAACACAAACCTCCTAAACAATCTGAAACTGGTGCTCTGAAACGTAAGCGGTTCCTGTTATAACAGCTGTTACCGTCGTTTTGCTAAGATTGCATGACAATACGTGGTATTCAGTGATGTCACAGTGGAGGAAAAGGTAAGGGAATGTGTCTATTGTAACTGGAACATATTCGTAGTCATTCGAGACAATTTCAGAATTTAAAAAAAATACTTAGTCGCCATTCGCAACAATTTCAGAATTAAGAAAAAAACAAAAATAAAAATGATTGAAAAATTTTCCCAAGAAAAAGTAAAATAACAAAAATACCGAACTCCAGTGGAAACCCTAAACGGAAATCCTCTTGTACCATCGAAGATTCATAATGCCTTTGCAACATTTTAGGCGACCTTGTCGAAAAATTGACGGACGCAATAATCTTTAAACTATAATTCCCGCAGGCAAAGTTTACCTACGATGAATTGGCTACGCTTAATACATCTTTTGGTCATAAAGCTCCTTGTGTTTATACTTTTTATATCTCCATGGATTTCATATTGTTACGCTTGAGCATGCTACGCTTAATACATTTTTTGGTCATAAATCTCCTTATGTTTATACTTTCTATATCTCCATGGACTTCATATTGTTACGCTAGAGCATGCTACGCTTAATACATCTTTTGGTCATACAGCTCCATATGTTTATACTTTCTATATCTCCATGGATTTCATATTGTTACGCTTGATCATGCTTCATGCTTGTAAATCCAGAAGAGCGCTTCGGAGGCACAAAACCTACAAAATGTTAATTCCTTATTGAATATGTTGCCTAATGATTATTGCAGAATTGTTCCATCATCCTTTCTTTGTTTATGTTATCAAATGCATGTTATTATCAGATGGTTACTTAACATAAAAAGGGACACTAATGTTTAACTATTGAAAAAAAAAGTAAAATAGCAAAAATACCGAACTCCAGGGAAAATTCAAAACGGGAAAGTCCTTTTTCAAATGGCAAAATCAAAAGCTTAAACACATAAAACGAATGGAAAACAACTGTCATATTCCTGACTTGGTGCATTGCTTTATTTTATTTCTTGATTAATTGTTTATCTTTTAACTGACAAACATTTTCTCTTGTCACTATGAATAAATGAAATATTTGCATTTCTTGTAACATGTGTCTAATATCTGTTTTGCTTTTTTCTGCAGGCATTCATGAAGAAAGCATTTTCAATACCACTGAATGAGCTTGGTTACAACAATACTGGATCTGGACATTTAGAAATGTAAGAAACAACTTTATCATCTCGTAATTCAAAAACTCCTTATCCTTCCGTTGCACCTGAGATCACCCCCAGTTTTTGGTGGGGTTCATGTTGCTCAGTCTTTAGTTTTGTATATTCTGTTTTGTGTATGTTTCTTTCTAGCCATGGTGTTGTCAGTTTATTTTCTAGCCATGGTGTTGTCAGTTTATTTTCTAGCCATGGTGTTGTCAGTTTATTTTCTAGCCATGGCGTTGTCAGTTTATTTTCTAGCCATGGTGTTGTCAGTTTATTTTCTAGCCATGGTGTTGTCAGTTTATTTTCTAGCCATGGTGTTGTCAGTTTATTTTCTAGCCATGGTGTTGTCAGTTTATTTTCTAGCCATGGTGTTGTCAGTTTATTTTCTAGCCATGGTGTTGTCAGTTTATTTTCTAGCCATGGCGTTGTCAGTTTATTTTCTAGCCATGGCGTTGTCAGTTTATTTTCTAGCCATGATGTTGTCAGTTTATTTTCTAGCCATGGTGTTGTCAGTTTATTTTCTAGCCATGGTGTTGTCAGTTTATTTTCTAGCCATGGTGTTGTCAGTTTATTTTCTAGCCATGGTGTTGTCAGTTTATTTTCTAGCCATGGTGTTGTCAGTTTATTTTCTATTTATGAGTTTGAATGTCCCTTTAGTATCTTTCGCATCATATTAATAAAAGTGATTGGTCATGTAAATATTACATCGAATCTTTTTTACGAAATTTTAACTTGACTAACGGTAAATACCGACCGTGGTGATGAAGCGAGTTTGATATGATGTACATTTGTTGATTGAGAATTGACGACTTACGTCACTTCAGCGAAAAAAGACTATACCGGTAAGAGAGACGCTTAAGTATATATTTCTGCACTTCAGAATGGACAACATATCATTCCATGTATCTATTGCTTAAGACAATAATATGTAAACATAGATTGGACTCAATACTCAAATTGAATAGTAACACATTTAAGCAAGATATTTTAATCTTTCAACAAATTCTAGAATTAAGTTACATATTTATTTATATTGATAAATATCCAGATTTTCAATGATATTATATTGTGAATTGGGGTATTGACTAATACATTATATAAATTGTTAACGCTAACTTATTTCTTTCAGATAGGATAAACATTTAACTCACATTGCAAGTGGCTTCTTATAATCATTTTTGATACATTTGGAAGGCAGAAGTTTCCTTTCATAACTATAATGATCCCTTTTCACTGAACACATTAACAGGATATTTAATGGTAAAAAGAAATTCTTAAACTGAATATTGTTATTTTAGTTATAATTTAATCAGAAGATAATGTTAATATACTGTAGATTGTTAAGAAGATTAGTTGTAGAAGGGGCATGCGATTATGGAAATGAAGATTGTATAAATAATGCCATCAATTCGTTCCAAAATCTGATGCAGGGTACTGGTCCCATCAATCCGTAAGTTTAAAAATAGAACTCATTACAAGGTCAGCACATCAAACGAATATCATTCCTTGCAAACAATGAGTGCAAGTGTTACAAGAAAAGTCCAAAATGTATTTGAATATATGAAGATGTGGTATGATTGCCAATCAGACAGCTCTCCACAAGAGACCAAGTGACTTAAACTTAACAGCTATAGGTCATTGTACGGCCTTCAACAATAAACAAACACAATAAATAAATACCACATTGCAAGCTATAAAAGGCCACGAAATGACAAATGTAAAACAAATTCATTCAAAAAACTAACAATCGGGATAGAATACAAACAAAAACGAAAAAACAAATTTGATATATACTAGCAACAAACATCATACTTGATTACAGGATCCTGACTTTGGACAGGCATATACAGAATGTGCCTGGGTTAAACATGTTAGCGGTGCCCAACATAACAATACAAGAACAAACTGTACAAAACAATAGACGAAAAATAAATATGTTATAACTTATACATGTTTTCTATCATAAAAAGTTTATTTTGATATCTAAGGAATAAGAGTACTTGTTTTGAAGAATGTTCATTGAAAAATCATCAAATGACCGTACCAATTCTGCATATACAGTAGTGGTATTTCTCATCTAATGCAATACTTGTGAAAATGTTCAAAATAAAACATTTAAATATCCTTAAAATACCCTGTGCAATATCACAGTAGTGTTGTAAATGACACCAATGTTTAACCGTGTAATTGACGGCAGACGTTGTCTCATGAAAATGTGTGCACCATATCATGATTCTTGAGAACATTGGTTGTTACGAGTTGCAATGATTCAATTTATTATATTTCCCACCATGTTTTAAAAGTACAGATCTTATTAGTTTATTCCAAATTACAAATAAAAAAAGACCGGTTAAAATGTTTAATCGTCTTACCAAATGTGAATATATCATTTAAACGTGGTAACAAAAATAGTTCATGAATGATATTTCAAAATTGTATCAATTGATCCAGAACAGCAATTTTAACATTAGTGATAAAAGAATATATGGTAAACTTTAACAGAATTTATACTGAAGGCCTGACGCTGTGTAAATCAAATATTTTGGCAAGCAATCAGTTTCTATTTAATCGAAATACATTATAATTTGATATATCACGTCAGTTCCTCTTTTTACTGCTATTATTTTGGATATTATGTCGTATCAATGTGTACAAAACATTCAAACTGTTTGCAGTAAAAAGTAAAATAACAAAAGTACCGAACTCTAAGGAAAATTCAAAAGGAAACGGAAAGTCCCTTAACAAATGGCAAAATCAAAAGCTCAAACACCTCAAACGAATGGAAAACAACTGTCGTATTCCTGACTTGGTACAGGCATTTCCTTATGTAAAATATTGTGAATTTAACCTGGTTTATAGCTAGCTCAACCTCTCAGTTGTATGACAGTCGCATATTATGGACAGATATTTTAACTGAGTCAATATTTACCAGAGGCAATGATTAATCAATGAAAAGTGTATTATACATATGTTCATATTCAATATTCAAGCTCAATCTAGAATTGTTCTTCCAATTAGTCCTACCCGTCGCATTATGATGATCATGATGATTAGGTGTATAACGTCTAGTGGTAAATTTACATGCATACAAGGAAGAGAATATGTTAATTCGGTATAACTATGAACCCTCCTTTGTACTCGGCCGATTCGCTGAGTCGAATTTTATCGTGCTAGTTCAAAAGTTAACATGTTGCCAACCATGACACACAATTCTGACTAGTGCCAAGCATTGTTGCAAGTTGCTGTCTATTATATGGTAAGGTTACTAATTGTTGAATTCTTGAACTAGAAACGTAATGTATCTCTGTCAGTGCCTAATCATCTTTGTTCTAAAGAGTAGGCGACGCCAGTGTACACAACAGAAAAGGTAAGTGTGTAGTGCT
Organism: Mytilus californianus; assembly: GCF_021869535.1. Classification (NCBI taxonomy): domain Eukaryota; kingdom Metazoa; phylum Mollusca; class Bivalvia; order Mytilida; family Mytilidae; genus Mytilus; species Mytilus californianus. The sequence continues at coordinate 1,769,793 of NW_026262674.1, forward strand.
CCTGTGCTTGCAAATACCGGTGATATTCAGTATGAAAATTTTACATAAAAAATATTGAGATGTGGAATGATTGTCAATGAGAAAACTATTCACCAGAATTCAAATGACGTGGATATTAGAAACTATAGACACCGTGCGGCAATGAGTAAAACACATAATGTTTGTTCAGCTTTAAAAGTCTACGACATTACAAAATGTCAACCAATTCAAACGAGAATTCAAAATGTCAACCAATTCAATCAAGAATTCAAATGGCCTTATCTGTGCTTAAACAATAAACAAAAAATAAATGTGACATAAGCAACCAACGACACCACAAAATTACAGGCTCATGTCAGGTACATGTAGGATGCAGTGAAGTTAAACTTTTATGTGAGCGCTCAATCCTCCACCTATCTGGGACAGTGGTGTTTTAACACAAGAACACATTCCACAAAGCATTTGTCTTGAATCATCGTACACAATGTATTAATAGAATAGTGTTTTTTTTCAGAATTGATGTTGATTCGAGACAAAACGTGTACGATACAGCAATAAAATATGGAGGTGTGAAGGAGTGGGACTTTGTTTATAACAGATACAAAACATCTAATGTTGCATCGGAAAAGCTGACATCGTTAGTTGCCTTGTCTCATAGCAGAGAAGTCTGGATTTTAAGCAGGTTTGTAATAAATGATCTTTTGTTTAACAGTATAGTCGCGAAAATCCCCGATGTTATTCAAGATGGTATGTACATCAAAACCAAAATAAGAAGAACATTTTTCTGACGTTATTCAAAGTGCTATTTGATAAAGTGAAAGACGTATGGGGCCTTTATGCCACTTCTTGACAAAATAAAAATCGAAGGTTGTTTTAAATTATTTCCTTGAATGTGACCTACCGAATTAGACCATCGGGTATGTACTTGCATGTCAAAATATGATAAGACGATATATAAAGGAATAGGAATACTTGATCATTTTTGATTCTGATTGCTATATAAGTTTTCTACAACTAACAAAGCTACCCCGTCACTCTACAGTATAATGGTAACAATAACCTCCACGACAGTTCCTTGCTTTACGCAGAATTAAGTTGAATACTTGACGACAAAAAGGTTGATTACTATTTGAAATATTATGCTTGTTGGTTACTATACGACAACTAAAATAAAAGTCAAATAATAAAAACTTGCGGATGTTATTATAATGGGTGTAAAACATATAGATATGATCCAGTCAAGTCTCAGTCCTTACAATTGAACAGATCTAGATTATCAGCCTCCTATTAGATGTCTTCTGGTTATCTAAACATGTGATCACGTGCTTGCATGTGATTACAACATTCAAGACCGCACAGTAACATCCTAGTTGTTGTTTTGCGCTGGTCGCATGTGCATGCACTCTTTAACTAAGAAATCGGAGGGCTCTGTATCCAGGTTGTTAAACAAATGGTTATTCCCGGCTTCCATTAGTTACCTTCGATTTATCATCGATTCTTTCTAGTGGAGTACATCAACATGGTCACTAAACGTAAAGGACATCGACAAAGGAACACAAAAAATAGCCTAAAGACCGCTATCTGTCTGTGTAAAACCTTATTTAGATAGTAAAGGACGTTAATAAACAGTATTAGGAAAAGGAGAATTACCAAATGTGTAATAACTAAACCGTATTAGGTCGATAGAAAACAGACATACCACTGCAAAAAAATAACGACAAAAATACAAGTAAGTCCACACAAAGATTGAGCGACACGAACCCAGCAAATAGGAGAGGGGGAAACTCCGATGCTGCAGAAGCAGTTTTTGATCCACTTGGAGGATATACCTAGTCGGAGATCAACGTATTCTGACTTCAGTTTTTGTTGATATGAACATGATATGGATTTGACAATATTTTAACCATGAAAATACACAGAACAATAATAAAACTGTTCTTCCTTTATAGGTTCCTACAATATACCTTAACAGACGACATTCGAAGACAGGATGGTTTCAATGCCTTTCGTCTTATTGCAAGAAATCCAATTGGTAGATCTCTAGTGTGGGATTTCTTAAGAGGAAATTGGAATGATATATCAAATCGGTAAGTAAAAATATTCAGTTACCTAGTGTTTGACCTTTGTGACGTCATATACATTGTCCTCGTCTCAAGTGCAGATAGGCTTGTGTGTGATCTCGGTATTGCCACTTTTTCAATAAAATATGTATTTAAAAAAAAATGACTGAGAAATTGCAAATTGATACATTGTCATTATTATTTTGGCTATAGAATTCTCTTTGGGCCTTGATGGTCGAGTGGTTCAAGTAGTTTATCTACCGTATAATGTTATAAGCATATCAACACTTAGTTTGTGAGTTCGAACCCCGCACGTGGCAGTTAGTTCGACATCAATCTTAATTGACTAGGACTCCCAGTTTTCCTGCCGAAGGTCGGTGGTTCTCTCCGGGGAACATGGCTTCCTCCAATTATGAAAATTGACCGCCATGATAAATCCAATAGTGCTAAGAGTGACGTTAAACACCAAAAATCAATCAATTAATCTTGTCATGTTGGACCTTGGATTTCTTCACACTGAAAATGTTGGCCATCGCATTTCTCATTCAATATAAACAATTTTTTTTCTAAGCACGGCATTCCAAATTAAAAATAACATTGATTTCTTACTTCACACATAATTGTACTTTTTAAAGTGTTCTGGTTGTCTTTCAGGCAGGTAAAGTCGTCAGTAAATAGAGAAACAAATTTCCGTTGTCTTCATCCCATATGATTTCACCTTTTTTTTGTAGCGTGTACTTTAAAGTAACCTCTAAAATTTTGACTTGAAGTCCTGATTATTTGGTTGGCTGTTACTAGACATCTGGGCAACAGATTACCGGTACCAGTTCAAAATCTCTTAGCTACAACCCCAATCTCGTCCTTTGTTTCCTTGATTAAAGCATTCCGAATGTATACTTGCAATGGAAAATATGTCATTATTAGAGTAGGAACTGCTTGCTCTTGCGGAGTGTAATTCCGGTTTGTGGTGGGGTTTGTGTTAGTACTGTTTTTTTTTGTAGTAATTTGTTGTTTTTTTCCCTCATTTTTTTTTGCCATGCTGTTCTTTTTTAATTTGACTTATGTTTTTTTTATCCCTCTGCTGATCATTATCTTTAATGTCATTATATCAAAACAACAACGTTTCGAGCGGGAAAAGTTTATATTGAATAAAAACTTCAGGAATTGTTTAAATTTTTTTTTATTAATCACCCTAAGGGCAACAAATCGAGAGAAAGATTTAAAATGTCTCAGATGTTTCAATTCTGCAATAATTTCATTTAACATTGTCAGCGGGAGAACGTTTATTTGAAACTATGAAAATGTTGTTTCATTACTGTTGGGCGCTAAACAGATAATTGTGTCGAATGGAGATAAAAGTTGGTCGGTAATCATCAGATACGTTCATCCGACTTGTCCAGGATCCTAGGGATTTGTCGCTTGACAGATACATGTGTTGTCCGAGTATATAAACATGGTGGCTTGGTCAGAGTGCATTGAGTTTGCGCTTGCAGTACATAATATTTTTTTTAACTAAACAATGGCATCTGGATTTCCATAAATGTAAATGTTAGCAGCTGAGAGGTGCAATTTTGTTATTTTCAAAATGTCATTTGTTTCCTTTCAGTTTTGGATCAGCTTCATTTCTCTTAGGAGGGGTTACAGCCAAGTTTAATACTGAATTTGATCTACAGTCGGTAAGATGATATAGGGGGAAAAATGTGCATTAATACATATAAATTGTACATATCTTTTTTTGTCTCGGCCGCTTGTAGTGGAACATTATATTTCATCATAGTGATACTTGCGATATGATATTTCTTACACGCAGGATGCAAAATAAGCTTAGTTTTAAGTTGAGGCTCAGGTTTTCAAAAACTGCTTTCGTTTTAGATTTAATGCTCTTCAAAGTTAATATTTTCAGTAACACTAGCAAAAAATAAATCAGCATATTTTGGTCTAAAAATGGAAAAAATATCCATTCACATTATGACAAAAAAATTGAAGCGTAGAAAACAAACAGGTTATCCTGTGAAACATCTTTAAAGCAAAATTAAGACCGGGAAGTATTGGATCTGCTTAAATCTCCCAAGTCTATAGCCATACTTTAACTCAGCTAGTTTTATCAAAAGGGTAGAAAAAACATTGGTCCTTCAATTTTCTATTTTTATTTAATAATATGTTAAAAATCAAAGATCAAAGAATTTAAATATCGAACAAGACATACATGCAACCGCAAATTAATGTATTGTTCATTCTTTCGACATGGTAAAATACAGATTATATCCAAATATGAAATATGGTTTATAATTTGTGTGGTTGTTATTTCATGACAACTAATTCCGTAATTACTTGCCATCTAGGGAATTCGGTGATAATAGCAGATCTTGGACTCTGTAAAAGGATGAGATTCACTTTTGTCAAAATGTGGCATTGAATACTAGTATTAACTTTATCATAGAATACAAAAAGGCAACATTTTTGTTCTTAAATGGATCTATTTCAAACACATTTAGTTAGTGCTAAATGAAAAAGTCGTTTCATAACAGTACATTCTCTAAAGTCAGCATATTTTAGAAATGTTTGTCAAAACACGATTATTTGGTGCATTTTTCGGAGAACTCGTTGACTTCAACCTACGATCCAAAATGATCTGAAAAGTAAATATTGATTATCTGCACACAGCTATTTTCAGATTCAGAGGATGCATCCAAAGTGAAGTGTGCTAATAAAAATATAGATAAGGAAGCATTTTACTCAAACAGACTTAACATCACAAATATTGCATGATTAAAGGTTGATAACTTATTTATAATGTGTCAAAAATACTTATTTTGTATTTATAGTAATTTCACAACCACATAAATTTATATGTAAAATGTGACATACTTCCGGGAGATTTAAAACAAAAACATAAAATTTTAAGGTAAATTTTTAAACTTTTGTGAATTTTCTCATTTTAAAAACGCAATCGTCTAGAGACTGCATTTTGTTAAAATATGCCAGATGGCACTCTTTGTATTCAGTTTTGTCTAGAACTAAACTTTTTATGAGTGACGAAAATAGACATACAAGAAATTATGTATTTACTTTTTGAAAAATTAAATGAATTGCAGCAACAGTTTATTTTCAACGTTATTTCAATGTTTACCATGGTAACAAACTAACAAACATTCCAACAGAACCTGCATTTTGAGTATATGTTTCTCATTTGATACAATATTCCAAGAAATACATTTCCTGTCATAATTTTCCACCTACATTTAACATACCCGTATCAATCTTTTGACAGATTCAGACCTTTAAGGATAGTCTGCCAAATTTAGGCAATGCAGCAGCAGCATTCGATAGAGCAATTGAAACAACAAGAGCTAACATCAAGTGGATGGAGAGTAACTTCCAAATTATAAAGGATTGGTTACAGAGTCTAAAATAGTTGGAAAAACAATGTAGTTGCATTTTTCAATTAAATTCACTGTCAATATTTGTTATTTGATTTTTTCTTTAAATTCTTCATTTATTTTGAATATTTTAAATGAAAAACAATAGTGAACGAGCGTAACATATGAAATGAGATACGTAAACACCATATGTGTGGTAAGATGGTATAATATTGCTGAGAAATGGGAATTTGACAATAGGAAAGTAAAGTATAATAGCATTAATGGTACCAATGTTTCTGCACAAGATGCGCATTTCGACATATGTGAAAGTCTCTTCAGTGATGCTCGAGGCCAAAATATTTGAAAATCCACAACTTATTAAAAATAAATGGAGAATGTGTCCATGAAAAAAAATATACAAAGAAAGGGAGAGTCTCGTCTTTAAAATGTAAGACGTCACATAATGGTACTGAAATGTATGAAAGTCTTTTTAAAAAAAGGATAATTTAATAAAAAGGGACCTTAATATAATGCTTAAATCAAAGAAATGGTGTACTGTTAACAAGCTTTACTCAAAACACCAAAATTACAAAAATATTTTGTATGCGGTATTTTGTGACAACTTACTCTATCGTAGTTATTTCTCACATATTAAAGGATCTATAATTAATCTAACAAGTTTATTTTCCTGTGTATATACATGTAGTTTATATAGCATTGAAATTGATATTATAATAGAAACTGACAAATTTTTACTCAAGCTCAAATACCCCCACGCCCCCACATTGTCAATTTGTCACGGGGCAAACAAAATCTGACCAAATTCCGAAGTTAAAAGACTGATAACTCCTACAAAAGACAACAAATAACATATTGGTGTGGGTATGCACATCTTCATAATATGTTCTCAAAAATTTCATGAAATTCTGTCACGATGTCAAACTGTTGCAGTAGTATATCATGGCCATAAATTTAAAAGGGCAACTCCAAGCAAAAAAATTTTAATCCTAATTTCCTATCAATATGCATATCTACATTGTATATGTCCTTATTATCTAATTATCTACAAAGTTAAATGAAATTCTGTTGTGTGGTTTCACAGGAGTTGCGCTGATAAAATGTTGCAGTAGTGTATAATGGCCAAATTTCTAAGTTCAAAGGGGCATAACTCCTAGAAAAAACATTGAATCATAATAACTTGTAGTGTGTACTATCATCTATGAAGTTCTGTTGTGTGTTGTCAGAGGAATTGTGATAACAAGAACAGGACTGACAGACAGACTGACGGACGAACGGGTCAAAAACTTTTTACCCATTCAAATTCTTGTGTAAGGTATTATAAAGTGACTATATTATAATGATAACTTTATATTGCTTTTAGTCAGATGAAGTTAAAACCTATGTGACATTATATACATTTGCTTCTATAATTGCAACAGCTTCATAAAGTTTTTCATCTTGTTCCACATTTTCTTCAATTCCTCTCAATTCAATAGACGGAACACCAGCACTATTATCAGTAATAGAATTTGAACTTATAGATCCTGATTTTAGTCTAGTCACTAGTGGTGCGAAGTAACTTTTAATTTGAGTAGGATTCAGCCATTCCTCCATCTTAAACATTCTTTCTCCATTTTCATCGCATGATTTTCTCAGTTCATCTGACAGCGCAAAAATAATTTGGGCGTTTCCCAGTTTTCTCACAATTAAACATATTTCATCTTAATATGTTTTAACTTTTGGTGAAAAGCGAATATTTGTGCTTTTGCCTTTTAGAGCCTATCCCTTATTCTTTATATTACTTCTTGTATCTGACTGCGAAGCTGCACTCACTGTTTGAATCAAATTTATTTGTGTATCCTGAACAGAAACAGACATACAAGCATATACTTCAACTGCAGTATCTAATCCAGATTTTTTTTTCTATATGAATGATTTCCAACTAGAATATGCTTTTCCAGATGTGTTGCTCTAGCAAAAGTTTTGTTACAGGAAAGATCGGGACAACAGAAAAGTTTACATTTTGACTGTCACGTGCACTGGTTGGTTCATTTGCTGAGTGTTGTGCTGTTTTTAGGATATGAAACCTTCCCGGCTGTTTTACTACCTGTAAAGGGTTCATGGACATAAACAATCAAATACATATGTATTGTCAAATATTCGTTGAACAAAATATTTCATTTATGATAAGCATTCTGAGTGTATTTTTAGGCAATAGCCACATTAAAAGGTCCCCTACCAGCCACAGTGTAAAACTCAGACTTGATTTGTAACTCACGTATGGACGGACAAACAAAAGAACGGACGAACAAGGGTAACACTGAATGCCACCTCCGGTGCCGGCGGGGGCATAAACTGAAGAGCTTACACACCAAAAAAGGACAAACGTATAGCGACAGCCGGGCAAGGAATTATAGCTTTGCATTAGGGAGATATATTCCTTAATTCAAAATGATTTCCAAAATTTGTAACAGCAAATTTTAATAACACAACATCTGTACTTTCGTGCCAGTACTGAAACACTGGCTACTGGACTAGTGATACCCTCGAGGACTAACAGTCCACCAGCAGACGTATCGAACTAGTGGTAGTAATAACATTAAGGGTATCAATGTTTCTGCACAAGATGCACATTTTGACAAATAATGTCTCTTTTGTGATGCTCGAGGCCAAAATAATTGAAAATCCAAAACGTACTTTAAAAATATAAATAGGTATTAGAATTATATAATAAACTTTGTTAAACATGACTTACATAAAATTCACCACGACTAATGGAGCTGATTCTGCTTACTGTCCCGAAGCACTTACAATTCCTGGTTTTGTTGCGTTAGTGTTGCTCAGTCATCAATTTCCATTTTAGTGTTTTTAGATTGTTGATTGTGTTTTTGTTGTTTTTCTTCTTGTGTGTAGTATTTTCTGTTGGTCTTCGCTTCTGATTTTGAAAGAGGGACGAAAGATACCAGAGGGACAATCAAACTCACAGATCGAAAACAAACTGACAACGCCATGGCTAAAAATTAAAAGACAAATAGACAAATAATAGTACAGATGACACAACATAGAAAACTAAAGACTAAGCAACACGAACCCCACCAAAAACTGGAGGTGATCTCAGGTGCTCCGGAAGGGTAAGCAGATCCTGCTTTACATGTGGCACCCGTCGTGTTGCTTATGTTATTACAAATCCGGTAAATAGTCTAATTCGGTAGGTCACATTCGTCAAAAGGAACGGGATTGTAGTTACGACATAAGGAACATATCCGATATCATCTGTGAAACGGTTATTCCATAACGGTCAACCAACTCGTAATGGCGTCCGTAAAATTTACAAAAGGATGATTTCAACTTCACCATTTGGAACTCTTGGTTTAATAGCTTCCTTGTGAGCAGCAATCCTCTATCAAGGAAATCATGATAGGAAATACAAGCCCTGTAATATCGTATCAATTGGGAGATATATACTCGAATTGACTCTTTGGTACCTTCATCCTTGATTATTAACAAGATGATTCAAATACTGTTTGGAAGTCAGACCTTGGCTCATATCTTTATATTGAAGACATGTAATAACATGTAGCTATTCACCTCCCTTGATAAGAAGTTATTCGTCACCATAATGCACTTTTACACACACAAAATTGAGAGAAAAAAAATCAAGAAGAAAAAAAAAGTTTTAAGTCCAATACGAACATAAAACACCTTGGTCTAAAGGGAAAACGATGAAATGACAGACCAAAGCTAGACTGGTTCCCCTTCCTTTACCTATTTGGCTCTGACAGATATAACAACAAAGGTATCTGAGATACCCGTATGTTGTCAAGGAAGGGGACCAACCTAAGACAAAAGTCAACAGAACACTTCAAAGAACACTAAAGATTGAGCATTAACAACCGTAGATTTCGTGGACTTTTTAACGTCAACAACGACTGTAGCGCCACCTAATTAATTCCCCCTGCTATTGTTGCTGATAGAGCTTGACGACAACGGACGTTTCCAAGGACTTGCTTTCCAATTAAATCGGGTAGGCAGTTACTGTTCTACTGACATGACTAATTACACCAGTCGCGTTACTCGTGTTACTCGATTTAAATCATGTGGTTACGTCCTGAGGAACATATCTAAGTTTGTGTTTCTTAGTTTTCAATTATTTTGGTATTCTTAATTTGACTGCAAGAACATTGTTCGATTTGGTAAAGGACTTTCCGTTTTGAATTTTCCTTGGAGTTCGGTATTTTTTTTTTTTTTTTACTATTTTTGAACAGTACTGCATTTACAATAACAAAAATAACAAAAAATAACGTAAACAATCAACGAGACGTTTTTAATTTTTGACTTGTCGGCTAAAGTTAGGAAAAAAAATGCCGTTATAGACTAAAATTCATTTTACATTACAAGTTAGGGTAAATACCTGCTTTTTAATTTTTTTTCATTAGAAGCTCCTTTCAGAAATGAAAAAAGTGTACCAATTAATAACACAAAATCACCTTACTCACATAAACAAAAAACATTTGTAGATAGCAACCAACGACAATCACTTCATTGAAGGCTTTTGATAATGGACAGCTGTATAGAATTTAATTGCTTGTTAGCGCTCGACTTCACCTTACAGTGGACAATACTGAAACAGCACAACGCAAGACAAAACTGTAAACATCAGCTGAAAGGGGCTTGTCCGATACGATCAGCACAAAGTAATATAAAAGAACAAGCTGACATAAGACAAAAAACACAAAGAGCAGTTCTAAAAATACTAACATGTACTCAAAGCTAGTTTTTAACTAATAAATATGCTAAAATACAGATTTTTAAAGACGCAATCTTATCTATCTGTTCGTAAAACGGAAAGATGTTAACGTTGCCATGCCATCAACATGTCTCATAACTTTATAGAACACGCACTTGCACATTAATTCAGTCTTGTTCAGCGCAGCTGATATTTGTTCACGTGGATTGTAATACGCCTGGTCCTATCCATGAAGTATTAGATTGGGTCAAGATCATCTGACGATTTCAACCATGCTGACTTATTTGTAGAACTTGTCTTGCTGATAATTTTTGCTGAATAAAGTTTCTCTCTGTATATGATTGTTTTTACGATATTAAGGTGGATCTCTACTGATATAGCAACTTTTTTCACCATTGAATTTTTCTTAAAATTTGTATATGTTACAGGCATTTTCTTAATTTAGGCATTTGGTAAAATGACTGAATTTTCAGGCACTTGACAAAATGCCTAACCTTGGCGGGCATTATATAAAATGACTAAAAATACCTAGTCATTTTGGAATTTTTAAACAGATTTCAACAAATTGCCCAGTTAGGTCTAGATCACTCACCTGCTGATAGAACACCTGCTTATATAGCACCATCAGCTGGCGATGTGGCACCTTTTTGGTAAATTTGATTTGCCTCCCTTTGCACAGAATCTTCAGTTTTCAGAGAAAAATTAAAATATGGGATTGCTAAAAAGAAACATTGAGATGTGCGCTTCAACAACCATTTTTAAATTACACATACATCCACCAATGTATTTTTCACAAAAAGATCTAGTATACAACTCTTCTCTTCTCGTCATTAACCTAGTTTAAATTTTTGTCAGGATTTATTTGAATTAATATTTTGAAAAAGTAAGCATTTTTCATTGGTTTTGTAGTATCTCTTTTAGATTTAAATACTATGTAAACTATAAGCTAAAAGAATAAAATGTAAATTTCGTTCTAAATATTTTTATATAACTAGACAAATAATTATGCCTTCCATGCCATATGCATGAATGAAGGTCTGGATGGGGTGTTTATATGAAAGAGAATAATGGATGAAGACTACAGACTGGACACAAAAAAGGAATAAAAATAATAGGATAAAAATAAAGAATATTATGTAAACTACAAGCTAAAAGACTAAAATGTATATTTCGTTCTAAATATTTTTATATAACTAGACAAATACTGATGCCTGCCATGCCATATACATGAATGAAGGTCTGGATGGTGTGTTGATATAACAGAGAATAATGAACAAAGACTACGGAATGGACAAAAAAAAAATGAATAGAAAATAATATGATAAAAATTGAGAATAATGGGATGCTAAAATTTAAAGAATAGAAAAAAACTGGGGTGCTAAAATGCAAAACGAAATAACTGTGGTCTTGCGCCAGTTAACTCCAATATTTTTTGTAGAATTTTTCGACTGCAATACCTACTACTCATCCCGTAATTGTGATCCAAATTCAAAGCTTTGACTTTCAGCCTCTTTTACTTATCTACTTTTAAACTATATTATATCATGATTTTAAGAAAATAGAATAAAAATAAACTAGAAAAAGTGATGCCCTGCACTCCACTCTGAAGTAACTGTATCATAACAAAGTCAATGTAGGACTTTCTTTGAGATATTATTGTGTCTAGGAGACACAAATGATGACCCCGCAGATGCATACTGCTATTTTAAGACACACAAAGTTGAGCATGGGAGTACACAAGTCTATGGTTCACTGTAGGAGGAGTTATCCGGAAACGCTATGCACCTCTTATGCAAATATATACTCCAAAAATGACAAAGTTCAACTATCTCCAAAAAGAGCAAATATCAATAAAAATCAAAACCCTGACCACATGCACACCTTCAATACATGTACAAACAGCCGGCAAAGTGAAAACTTCCTAGCATTCAAACTGTAGGAGAAGTTATGTGGAATAGCTATATACCCATAATGGGACGGACGGACAGAAGGACGGAAAGACGGATGGACGTCTCTGCAGCTAGATTGTTCAACAAAAACGCACGTGGATATCAACAAATATTCCCGTGCAATGCCACAAAATGACACACCTGCTCCAGATTATCTTCATATAATACTGTTCAGCCATCAGTGAACGGAAGAACTTTTTCTCTCTCCTCTTCATGTGACATTACTTGAAACACCCAAAACCTCATATATCTTGTAACATTAAGAAATGTAGTATTCAATATGTAGAGCAAACTGGACGTGAATTTTCAAACGAACACAAGAACATCTATACCGCTTCCGCAGACCTCAGAAGGAATTAAAAAGTTAAGATTACCAACATTTGGAAAAACACAAAGTTAACGCAATATTAAATTTATAAAATTCCAACCACTTCAAATCATCCTGAAACAACCAGGACGTCAGTATAGAAAATAATGCTCCTTCGATATGAGACTGTGAAACATCGAAGTTTAGCTATGATCCCTATGGCCACGTACTTACAGGGGACCTCAACATCGTTCAATACCGAGGGGTAAACTTTCTGAAAAAAGGACCAAAATATCGTCCACCGTCGAAAATAATTTGGAAGAGAGTCGTCAGGTTATTAAAGATGCTTTTTTATCCTATTGTAAAAAGTGGTGTAAACGGGAGAAATCTGACAAAATGTCCCTTGATTCCTATTTAAATAAATGTGTGAATATTTTTGATATTCGTATAATAATGTCTGATCTGTAATTTTGATATCTGTATATATAGTTGTCACGGAATCTTCTAGAACATTGTTGAAAGGAAACTCCTAGAAAACTGTAGAACTGAAACTTCTAGAACAATATAAGAAGTTTAAATTACGCATTTTTGTATTATGATCATTCTGGAATCGTTATGTAAATCAAATAGAAAGTTTTAATCATTCCATCAGTCTCTATGATTGTTCCAGTGACTTCTAAACTGCACAGTTACAATATTATTTTGTAAACAACTATAAGGCCACACAAAACAAATTAGGCCGACTAATTAAAACATGATAGTTACAATATCATAACACCTCCCCCTTAAAAAAAGTTTGAGTGTAACGAGAACTTTCATGAAAAATTTATACAAAAATATATAATACATAATTATGTATACAGTGTTTTAATAAGATCTAGATAAAGCATCTGCTATTACATTATTTTTACCTTTAATATGTTTTACAATAACATCATATTCCCGTATCAATAAACTCCACCTAGTCAACCTCTGGTTCTTATTTCTCATTTTCATGTATGAAGGTAAGAGGATTATAATCAGTATATACAAGAATAGGATGCATAGTGGGATTTGAATATACATCAAAATGTTGAAGTGCAGACAACAGTGCAAAACACTCTTTTTCAATAGTTGAATAATTTTTCTGATGTTTATCTAATTTCTTAGAAAAATATGATATAGGTTTCTCAACATTATCATCTGTTTCTTGATATAAAACAGCTTCAACTCCTACATCACCTGCGTCAACGGCAAGTTTGAATTGTTGTTTAAAGTCTGGAGTGATCAGAACTGGACTATTAACATTATTAATTAAAATTGATTTGCTATTTTCAAAAGCGATTTGACAATTTTCACTCCAGATAAATTTAGAATCTTTCCGTAAAAGATGAGTTAATGGTTAAACAACAGTAGCAAAATTTGAACAGAATTTCCTGTAAAATCCAATCATGCCTAAATATCTAATAAGTTGTTTTTTATTTGTAGGAGGAGGAAATTTGGTAATTGCATCCACTTTAGCCGTAATAGGTTTCACCTGACCTTGGCCAACTGTGGCCTGACAAAATTCACTTTTACCACGATTAACGGTCCAATTTGATTGTGACAATCTATCAAAAGTATCATATAAATGTGTTAAATGCTGTTCCCAGCTATCACTACATACAATGAGATCATCAATATAAGCATAAAAACAGTCTAAATCTTTTATAACATTATTGATCATTCTTTGAAATGTAGCTGGAGCACTTTTCAAACCAAGGCATGACAGTATACTGAAATAAGCCATTTGGTGTTACAACAGCTGATATTTCACGAGCTCTCTGTGTCAATGGTACTTGCCAGTAACCTTTCAATAAATCAAATTTGCTCACAATGTTGTCGTTACAATCGTCTATCCTTGGAATCGGATAGGAATCAGATTGTGAAACTGAATTTACTTTTCTGAATTCAGTTACGAAACGAAAGGTTTTATCTGGTTTGGGCACAAGGAGACAAGGAGAGCTCCAATCACTGTTCCTCGGCTCAATAATATCATTGTCAAGCATATATTTAATTTCTTGTCTCATAAATTCAATTTTGAGCGGATTGAGCCAGTAAGGATGTTGCTTTATCGGAGAAGCATCGCCTACATCAACATCATGACAAACAGCAGTGGTATTGTTTGGCACATCTGGAAAAAGATTTTTAAAAGAAAATACCAAACTTTTATTTTTTCTCTACGATCAAAAGACAGATGTGCAAGTTTTGAATCTAAATTTGACAAAATTTCTGAATTGTTCAATCTAACTGTCTCTTCCATAGATTAGAACTAAAAGGTGGTTCAATTACATCTGGTTTGTCATGATTGTTCTCCAATTTGACCATAGCTAAAGTGGCAACTGGTTTACTCTCATTTTAGTACGCTCAAAATATGGTTTTAACATATTAATATGACACACTCTATTTTGTTTGCGCCGACCTAGAGTTTTTACAATATAATTCAAATCATTGATTTTTCTCTTTATTGTATAAGGACCACAATATTTAGCCTGTAAAGGATGTCCAGGGACTGGCGAAAATACAAGTACGTTATCAACCGGTTCAAAAAATCTGTTCCTGGCATCTTTATCATACCATAATTTCATCTTGTTCTGTACATGTTTAAGTTTTTCTGAGCAATTTTACAAGCAATATACAATTTTTCTTTAAATCTAGATACATAGTCTAAAAGATTCAAGTCAGTGTGTTCAGCAAGCCACTTTTCCTTAATCAATTTTAGCGGTCCCCTTACGGTATGGCCAAATATCAACTCAAAGAGATTAAAACCAAGAGATTCTCGAACAGCCTCTCGGACCGCAAAAAGTGGAAAGTGAACTCCATCATCCCAGTCTCTGTCAAATTGAAGACAAAAAGTTCTAATCATGTTCTTCAATGTTTGATGAAAACGTTCTAAGGCACCTTGAGATTCTGGATGATAAGCACTTGATCTATACTGAGCAATCCCTAACTGGTACACGACTAGCTGAGATAAACCTGACATGAAGTTTGAACCCTGGTCGGACTGTATAGACTTAGGAAGTCCTACTAACGTGAAAAAATTGATAAGAGCTTTGGCAATAGTCGGTGTCTTGATATTCCTTAGCGGAATAGCCTCAGGAAAGCGAGTGGATGTACACATGATCGTCAATAAATACGCATTTCCAGTCTTGGTCTTTGGTAAAGGTCCAAGGCAGTCAATAAGTACTTTGCTGAAAGGTTCTTCAAAGGCTGGAATAGACAGAAGTGGTGCTGGTGGTATTTTATGGTTAGGCTTACCAACAACCCGGCATATATGGCATGATTTACAGTATTCTGCGACATCATTTCTAAGTTTTGGCCAGTAGAAATGCTGCAAAATCTTAAGGCAAGTCTTATTTATACCTAAGTGTCCAGCCAAGGGGTGTCATGGGCAATACTAATAATTTCTTGCCTATAAACATTAGGCACCACCATATGGTATACCACTCTCAATTCCATCTCTGGGGTAGCATCAGGGGGGCATCTTCCTCATTAAAATGCCGTCTTGATGGTAATAGCATTCGGCCACTTTGTCTGCTTCCTCCTGTGGTTGAGCCCTCATCAGGGTCTTTATTTTGTTCTTCGACATATTTCCTTCGATCTAATGAATGGCTGGTTACGTCTGGCCATGGCATAATAACATTCGTATTAATACTAGGTGGTTTTATTGGGGCCTTTTCTGAGCTACCAGGACCTTCAATGTCGGCTAGGAAAGTGTCCGAAAGGTCCATGTTATCAAACTGGTCTTCTTACAAATCCTCATTTTGTTGTTACATAGCCCTAGTAACAACACAAGCTGCATACAGTTAGGCATCATCTTCAGGTGATTTAACATCCACCACCGGTTCACTGGTAACAATTGGTTCAGCAACCACTTTGTTCCTAGCTAGATCATTCCCTATTCATTCAATAATGAAACACCCTCAACAGGGAGATTAGGACGAACACCCACACAACTGGTCCAGTTATCAAGTCAGTTACTGACTTCAGATAAATACGATGGAGGGGAACATCTATACAACCTAACTCCACACCTTGTAACAAAACGGAGGCACCAACAGAAGTTTCCTCGGACAAAGGCAACACACCTTCTAACAATAAAGTCTGAGACGCTCCAGTGTCCCGTAAAATCTTAATAGGCTGAGGAGTAGTATTATCAACAATAGAAACAAACCCATCAGACATAAAAGGTTTATAATCCTCCATGTAATCACAAAAACTGGACTTAAAAGCCTGACTCGCAGGACATTCCAACGTATTGGTAACACGGAGTGTCTTACAAGCACTGTCTAAATGAACACATTGTTTGAACTCTTCTAATAACATAAGTTGTCTTAAGTTATAAAAATTGTTATCTGTTTTCTTTGATGTAAGCCATTTATCAAATAGTTCATTTTTCCCTAGCAAATTCAACATAGGTTTGTGAATCAAACTTTTTATAAGATTTAAATTTCTGTCTATATGCTTCTGGTACTAGCTCATAAGCTTTTCTAAACTTCCTGTTTTACCGTGTCATAATCAGAACTTCGTTCGGATGAAAGTGCTGAGTAAATTTCAGCGGCATTGCCCTCAAAAACACTTTGCAGCATCGTAGTCCAATAAGGCTTTGGCCATTTCAAATTATGAGCAATTTTCTCAGACTGTGGAAAATATTTATCGACTGTTTTTGTACAAAATCTGGGAACCAAAAGTATATTTTTTGCTGTTCTGATTTCGACTGGAGTTTAGTGTTGCTTTCTTCTTTGACCATTTCAATTTTCATTTTCTTCATCTCTAACCTTTCCCTCATTTCAAATTCTGCCTGTTTTAATTTAAATTCATCTTCTTTTTCTTTTATTTTCTCCATCTCTCACCTTTCCTTCATTTCAAGTTCTGCCTGTCTTTCTTCTTTTTCCAATTGTTTTAATTTAACTTCGTTTTCTAATTATTTTTTCAATTGTTTTAATTTAAATTCCTGTTCTTATTCAAGCTGTTTTAACTTGATAGCATCAACAGTTTCGACCTTAAGTTCATGAGCCTTTTCACCTAAAATTTCTTCGTCAACATTTTTGTCTATTACCAAATTTTTTATAATTTATTTTCTCATAGATACTCTAAAATCTAATTTCAGATGTTTAGCAAGCAACACTAATTCTTATTTCTTTAAACTATCAAACCCCTCCAGGTTTAACGTTTTAAAAAATTTACCGGCATCAAATGCCATTTTGTAGAATTTTGTTGGCTAGTTCTAATAAAAATACTGAACAATTTATTTACGTTATCCCGAACACGAGCCCCCAATTTCTGTTACGAACAGAAAAATCGACATTTAATTGTAGCCAATAAAAGACACAAATCAATAATAAGATTTAACAAGATTTATTATACACAAGTTTACAAGAAGTACTACACAAATAGTAATGTCAACTTAACTGTCAAAATATGAGTCCAATCTTTTATCTTTTCTTTATCCAGAAATCTTCTCGTGAATCTACAGAATATTACTTCCAATAGGTCACAATCTAGTATGATGTAGTTTGTAAATAAAAAGTGTCAATCCAACTGCTGAGAATGTTGATGTCTATCGATGTCTAAGTCTATATCTATGTCTGTGTCCAACTTAAGGGTCTGCATTTAAATACTTGTAACGTAAAGTTCTAGATAACTGGAGATGTTTAAACTGCGCATCTTTTGTTATGATCATTCTGGAAACGTTATGTAAGTAAAATAGAAAGTTTTAATCATTCCATGAGTATCAATGATTGTTCCAGTGATTTCTAAACTGCATAGTTGTAATACAATGAATACTATTGTGTACACAATGTAAATATATATCATGTAAACATGCTTAGGCCACACAAAACAAATTAGGCCAACTGAATAAATATGATAGTTACAATATCAGAACAAGGTGATGCTATAAGTATAGAAATGGTCGATAGCAACACTTTCTTTGCTGCCTTTAGGGAAGGGTCATATCAGCAGGTGATATTATAAGTAAAGAAATGGTCAATAGAGACACTTTCTATGGTGCCTATAGGGAAGGGTCATATCAGCAGGTGATGTTATAAGTAAGGAAAGGGTCAATAAAGACACTTTCTATGGTGCCTATACGGAGGGGTCATATCAGCAGGTGATGTTATAAGTAAAGAAAGGGTCAATAGAGACAATTTGTTTGGTGCGTATAGGTAGGGGTCATAACAGCAGGAGATGTTATAAGTAAGGATAGGGTCGATAGAGACATTTTCTATGGTGCCTATACGGAGGGGTCATATCAGCAGGTGTTGTTATAAGTAAAGAAAGGGTCGATAGAGACATTTTATATGGTGCCTAATGGGAGGGGTCATATCAACAGGTGATGTTATAAGTAA
Organism: Mytilus californianus; assembly: GCF_021869535.1. Lineage (NCBI taxonomy): Eukaryota > Metazoa > Mollusca > Bivalvia > Mytilida > Mytilidae > Mytilus > Mytilus californianus. Next base: position 1,788,565 of record NW_026262674.1, read on the forward strand.
AGAAAGGGTCGATAGAGACATTTTATATGGTGCCTAATGGGAGGGGTCATATCAGCAGGTGATGTTATAAGTAAAGAAAGGGTCGATAGCGACATTTTCTTTGGTGCCTATAGGGAGGGGTTATATCAGCAGGGTATGTTATCAGTTTAAAAAAGGTCGATAGAGACACTTTCTATGGTGCCTATAGAAAGGGTTATATCAGCAGGTGATATTATGTACAAAGAAAGGGTCGATAGCGACATTTTATTTGGTGCCTATGGTGAGGGGTCATATCAGCAGGTGATGTTATAAGAAAAGACACTTTCTATGTGGCCTATTGGGAGAGGTCATATCAGCAGATGATGTTTTAAGTAAAGAAATGGTCGATAGCGACACTTTCTTTGGTGCCTATAGGAAGGGTTATATTAACAGGTGATGTTATATGTTAAGAAAGGGTCGATAGGACAATTTTTCAGTTTGTTAAATGCCTTTCAATTTTATGTAAAATTCCTGAAAAAAATAGTCAAAATATAAATTGTTTAAATCTTATAGTATCTTACAGGCATTTTAGAAAATGTCTAAAGTTTTCAGGCATTTTACAAAATGCCTAAATTAAGAAAATGCCTGTAACATATATATATAGTACGCAATGGCCGCTTGAAAAGTTTGAGTTGAAAACATCATCTCTTCAGATTCGTTTCCATAGTAACGGTCACCAAAGTTGGTACATCACATCTATGAATAAACATATACCTGAAGTAAAATGCTGAAAGTATTTTGAAAGGTTTTTCAGCAGTTTTCATAACAAAAAAAATGTTAAAAATGTAAATAAAAATAAATAATGGCAGTTTGATATTTATTCATTTCAGCCCCAATATCGTCAACAATGTTATATCTATGAATCAATCAACAAGCCGGTGACCAAACTCATGTAGTTTAACATAGACTAACAATCTACAAGCCGGTGTCCAAACTCATGTAGTTTAACATAGACTATCAAATAAAAATGGACAGGGTCAACAGAGTGAACAGATAACATATTTCGAAATAAAAGTGATAGCTCAAATTTCATACATGTGACAGAGTTGTCAAGTCACAACTGGAGATTTGAACATTTTCAGCTGGAGTTTGGGCCTCATAACTGGAGATTTTTTATCGACATATTCATCGACGTTTTCAGATTTCATTTTGATGATAAAGCTACATATTTCCCCTTTTTAAGATAACAGTATTACTATTAATGTATTCTCTTTGTATTGTTACCATGTGAAACATATGTCAACACTAAGCTATACTACTTGTATGTGAATATTTTCCTTTACTGATCTTTGTCATCTATCTTAGTGTGCCTCAGTTCCAAAATCCACTAATAGTTGATGTAATTTAAAGAGTTGTTCCATTTTCTAGCATATGTTGATTTAGCCAGATTTGCATTAACACTCACATCTGAAACATTGTTAAAAATCAATTACATAAGTTATAAATTTCAACTTAAGCTTTGAAAAGAACATGAAGAAGTATAGTTCTCTAAAATAATTTTCAAAATATTATTTTCTTATTTGTCCTAAGACATTTAAAATCGTTAAATTACCATCCTTATATGATTCTTTGATCAATTTGTATTTCATTTATGTTCTTTTATCAATTTACATTATTTTAAGGAGAGTAACTTAAAACATGATAAAACATAAACAAAGTAAACCGAAATTTCTTTTAGTGTTTTCAAATACACATAGCTTTTATTACATAACGGCAGTTAGCCTTCGGTAAAAATAGTTAATTAATAGCAAGTATTTGAACGTTAATAGCAAAGGATTTATATATTTAAAAGGAATGGGAACGCGGTTCGAGATCAATCGGGACTTCCGTGGAGCGATAATCCATGTCTGATTCGGTCGGAAGTATGATGAATAATATAAAGAAGAAACATTTTCCTACAAATTGGTCTAAATTACGAATGCTAAATCTTTTTGGTACATTGTAAATGATTTTATTTCGAAACATACTATATCTTTAAAGCAAACCCATACTAGGTATCTAATCTTCTCACAGAACTGTTCTTGTTATTGCTCAGAGGTGAGTGGATTCTACAAAAAAAGACCTCAGTGGTTGGTCTGGGATCCATCCAAACTATATCTTTCAAGGTTATTAAGGGGTCAAGTACCATACCCTGATAATATAGGATGGCCTCTCCTCGGCCAAGGAATCGCTCTTCAGCATCCATACGGAGCTCCCGTAATGAGTGAGTAAGGATCATTCGTCGCTCTTCCCCACTCTGGAAGATTACGATGTGCCTTTCCTCTAGTGGCACTTCCTGACACGAGAACATGGAGCTGTTAAGTTCCTCCTGTAGCAGGCCAACCTCCTTTTCTGCCAAGACTGCTGAACAGGGTTCTTCTGTTTTATTGACTTTCTGTTGAGGACCACAGCTCCCGCCTTCCGCTGCTGCTGGGATTAATCTGTTTAACACTGTGCTAGGGGGCTGGTAAAACCTCTTGTTCATGGCATTCAGGTCCTCCACATCTACGCCTCTGCCATTTTGATTATACTTTTCAGTGGCAAGCAGGTCTTGTTGCGATGGTGGCAACAGATATATTAAAAATGCCATCACCCTCCAATGCAAAATACAGACTGGGCTGGTGATGCTAGCCACAGGCTGTATCCAGAACCAGGCTGCTGTAGGCCATCTCCCTGCAGAGGGTTCTAAAAACTGACATGTCTTCCCTAGCTTGGGGATATCCACTCGGGACTCTAGCCTACCTCCTTAGTAGATGGAGCAAGTCTTCATAGGTGGCGTCTTCTCAGCGAGTTAGACACTGTGCCAATACTATTACCATTTGGGCTCTTTATTGATGAAAACCCCGATGCCTCTTCAGATTCCCTTCCTGCCTGGCTTCGGACATGAAGGTGAGGTGTTCACCGAACACGTGACGACGCACATTGCGTGCCACCACTGGGCACCCCCTCGCGGGACAGTGCTGGTCTCTTTGACTTGTAAGCCATGTTCGCTCTGGAGTACGGCTCCTTGGACGGATGTAACAAGATGGCTTGGCTCCCTCCCCAGATTGGGGTGAGACTTTCTTTGTCTCTGTGGCTTCATGTTCTGTTAATTTGACATCAAGTGAAGGTATTTCTGCCGGCTTGGCTTCAGGAGGTACTATTGCCTTATCCTGTGGGTCTGACTGAGGAACTTCCTCATCACCTGCTCTTTCTCCAAGTAGGACACTAGGACAAATCCGGATTCCAGTCCGATTCCTGACTGGTAACAATAAGTATCTGCTCCTCTTTCCAGAGTGATACCTCTATATACCTCTACCCAGCATGGGTTGGTCCAGGACTACCCTCCTCTTGTTGTCATTGGTGTCCACCATTACTTTTATTCCCTCTCCTTCTATGGGCCACCTTCTGGCCTGGTCAGAGTCAGACTCTGTATCAGTAGGTTTTTTTCTGTCAGACATACTTAAAAGATAAAAGGAGAAGGTTATTAGTGGTTGGTCTATTGTACGTTTACCTCTCCCACTAACTGTGGGAGGAAATGGCCTATTAATAAGTTTGCAATTTGGACAGATGTACTGTTCTATTTGTTCTGCCTTCTGAACAGATAATCATACATAGGTATGGTGAAACCATTCTTTACATTGGTCACATTGCACAATTGTTTCACCTGTATCAGGGCCACTGCACAAACAATATTGCTCTGCCTTATTTTTTACCTTTGGGGCAAAACATCTATACCTTGGGTAAACTGCTCATAGCAGGTCTGCAGCCATGTAGGGATATTCCTGTCTTTGCATAACTTCAGCCTGTCATGATTTGTGTTGAACACAACTCTCTAAAGTTTGACCTTGTACACATAGGGGGTAATTTTTACCTATTATCATATCAAGCCCCTTCCAAGGAGAACTCAATATTTTGCTCTTACCCTTTACCTAGGCTGTATCCAAAACATGCACGAAGTCACCGGCCGCGTATTACCGTTCCAATACCCGAAGGTCATAATCCTTCTTCTTCTTAGGTTGGCTGGTTTTCAAGGTATTTCTGGCTATTTCATGAGCACCCTTGAGAGCTTTCTCAGGGCCAATAATGTACTCCTCAGTCCCAGTATACTTGGGTTCCTCTGTATTACCAAACATTAAATCTGCAGGTTGATTAATCTTCCGGCCCAACATTAACTTGTTCGGGGTGTAACCCGTACTCCTGTTAACACTAGATCTCGACGACCCTGCTAACTGTGCTAAGTGTTTATCCCAGGTCTCCTGTTGTTGATCCACAACTCACAGCATCCATTAAGCTACGGTTTTGTCGTTCTACCTGACCATTAGCTGAGGGTCTATAAGGGTTGGTCCTGGCTTTATGTAGTTGTAGGAGGTCACAAACTGCTTTAAATAGGAAAATTTTGACTTTGGTCTGAGAAAATTTCAAACGAATATCCAAATATTGAGAAAAATTCGTTGATAGCTGCCTGTGCTGTAACTTCTGCTGTTTGGAAAGGCAAAGGTATACACTCCGTCCATTTTGTAAATTGGTCAACCAGCATCAAGATGCTCTCGTATCCATTCTTTGTTTTGGGTAGTGGTCCCATAAAGTCCAAATGTACCCTTTCCATAGGGGAACCAGCGTGGTAATTAGTCATAGGACATCTTCCATACCCGTTGCCATAGGGGAACTAGCGTGGTAATTAGTCATAGGACATCTTCCATACCTGTTGCCATAGGGGAACCAGCGTGGTAATTAGTCATAGGACATCTTCCATACCTGTTGCCATAGGGGAACCAGCGTGGTAATTAGTCATAGGACATCTTCCATACCTGTTGGGTTTCTTATTTTTGTTGCAGGTGGCACATCAGGTAAAGCAGGTAAATACATCAGCAATTATTCGTAGTAATTTTGGTAGCGTACCTAATAATTTGCACAATCTGATATACGTCAAACTTTTGTTTTTCCTTGTGTATATGTTAACGGCAACAAACATTTGTTTTTCCTTGTATATGTATTAAAGAAGACAGGCATTTGTTTTCCCTTGTGTATGTGTTGACGGAGACAAACATTTGATAACATGTGATAAATGAGAAATAAAATAAATCAGGACAGACGGATATGAGAATTTTACAATTTAAACCTATATGATCTACAACTTAAGTTTCTTATTATTCAGGTAGATAGTATTGTCATTTCTGTTTTTATCCCCCAGCTGCGTTATGTGCCAAATGATATAAAAGCTTCCCAAACTATTGCGATCTTCTTACATGGAGCCAATACTTAACGTCATTTTCCCAACAATTTTTAAGATTTTCCAGGACCGGTGTCTGTATTAAAAATTAAATTTTAGTCCATGCAGCCCAACTTTACAACATAAGTATGTGATAAAGAATTGATCCGAGGTTTCTTAAAATTGGTCCGACTTGTCGTTTGGTCCGACTTCTCATATATTCATTGTTGACCAATTGACCAATAGGGTATTGGACTTTTTGTGGTGTCGATTTTTGTTGATGCCATATCTGTATAATCGATATGCATACGGTACGGATCAGACTCAAGCTAGTGACCAACCAATAAGATTGATCAAGCTTACGAACAATAAGATGTATCAAGCTAGCGAACAATAAGATGTATCAAGATAGCGAACAATAAGATGTATCAAGCTAGCGAACGAACAATACGATGTACCAAGCTAGCGAACAATAAGATGTATTAAGCTAGCGAACAATAAGATGTATCAAGCTAGCGAACAATAAGATGTATCAAGCTAGCGAACAATGAGATGTATCAAGCTAGCGAACAATAAGATGTATCAAGCTAACGAACGAACAATACGATGTACCAAGCTAGCGAACAATAAGATGTATTAAGCTAGCGAACAATAAGATGTATCAAGCTAGCGAACAATAAGATGTATCAAGCTAGCGAACAATGAGATGTATCAAGCTAGCGAACAATAAGATGTATCAAGCTAGCGAACAATAAGATGTATCAAGCTAGCGAACGAACAATACGATGTACCAAGCTAGCGAACAATAAGATGTATTAAGCTAGCGAACAATAAGATATATCAAGCTAGCGAACAATAAGATGTATCAAGCTAGCAAACAATAAGATGTATCAAGCTAGCGAACAATAAGATGTAACAAGCTAGCAAACAATAAGAAAACGTGCCAAACTGATCATGAGTAAAAACCAAAAACAAGCAATAACATGAAACGTCCATTGAAATCTGATGACAATCATTTTCAGTATGCTTTTTACCGACTTAATAAATTTGATTTGATTTGATTTGATTTGAAGACGAAATACAATTTATTTTCACAAAGACAAAACAATTGATATAAATAGTGCATATCAAACTAGTGGAACGATAAAATTAAATCCTCATGCTAATATGCGTCTAAAAAGAAAAAAAAAAAAAACAGAACGAATTTACAACGTCAAATAATCCTACGGCAAAACTTTTAACCTCAATAGATATACAAATGATAGGCAATGGCATATGGTTGCCCGGACTAAAAGAAACAGGTAGATAATTTACTGAAGGTCTACAGCCGAGGTCCAAAGTTTGGGTGTGGTGACCCTACCCCTCCCTTCTTTAATTCATAATAAAAACTACGGCAAAGCTTTTAACGACACTAGGTATAAATGATAGGCAATGGCCTAAGGTTCTTTAAAAAAGGGTGTTGCTATTGGAACGAAAGGAAACGAAATATGACCGTTCCGTTTCTTATTGTAAAACATTGCTGGTGTTTTTCTACGTTTCGTTTCGTGCTGATCTGTTTCTTGTTATGCAAGTAACATACAACCGTTAAAACTTTGTCGTGTGAACAACAACCAACTAGCTCGTTGGTTGATCTCTTTGTATATTTAATTCATACCAATAAGAGCGACTGGATGAAGACATTTGGCAATTTGCAATAAGATCAGTATTCAATTTCATATCCAGTGATTATTCAGCTACACGTTTTGGTTGTATTTCTGCTTATCTCGAATGAGGAAAGTCGTGGTTTTGAAATCCGGCAAAATCAAACAAAAGACTTAAAATTTGGTATATACTACTTCTCTGCTAACCATGCGGCATTTCGAAATAAGATCAGAGGCTGTTGATTTTGTGTCAGAATACTGTGTCCATGAACGGTGACATGTTTTTCTGTGGACTGCTACCTTGTGAACGTGTACGTGTAATTTTTCTAGTCAGACTTTGCAAAACTTTTAAGTCATACAATGACTTTTAAGTTATAAACGAATTTGAAACAAACGTTGAGCATCGCCGAATGGATACAGCAAATATAGATGGCTTTCTGCATTTGGATGAGATGAATTTTCCTAAATACACAGTGTCAATCTAAATGAAGGGGAAAGACTACACTAATAGGACGAGGCAATCAAAATGATGCTATCATTGATCACATTGATGACACAAAAAAGAAACATTTATTTTATGAAGGTGCATATTTTCCCTGGAATACTATGATTTATTGACGAAAAAGAGAGATGAAAGATATCAAATGGGAATTTCAAAGTCAAATGCCTCTCCCAAGTCTGTTCGATTGCCCATACTTGCTTATATCCACTTCATTTCAGCTTTGGTTGATATATGTCTCATTGGCAATCATACCACAATGTCCTTATCTTTATATAGTAACATAATACAAAACATAAAAAATACCTGTTTATGATCTAGAAAACTGCAACCTACTATCCAGCTGAAACACAAATTTAAAGTGAATCGGCTATTGTGTGCTTGCATTACAGCTAAATTGTCTATGTGGACTATACTAACCTCAATAACTTCCTTTCGAAGATTTTGATAGGGACAAATAGGCATACATTACAGCCCTTGGATGGTGTAAACTTCCCAAAAAACGTGTATGGTGTACTGGTGTATGGCATATGGTGCAATGGTAGAAGGTGTATGGTGCTATGGTGTATGGTGTAAGGGGAATAGTGTAATGGTGTAACGTGCGATCGGGAATGGTGTGAATGAATGGTGTACGACATTTAAAACTTTGCAAACTGATTTTTAATTTTATACATTAATTTACAATATTGTGATCAAAATTCGTTTTTTAAAAATAAATATTTATTTTGTACATGTTGTAGTCGCACGTTTTCTTTGAAATAAAATTGCATCTTGGTGTAATGTGTAAGGTGTATAGTGCAAAGGTGTAACGTGTATGGTGTAATGGCACTGAGTGTATGGTGTAATGGTGTATAGTGAATGGTGTAATGGTGTATTGTATTAGAGGGAAGTTTACACCATCCAAGGAAGTTGAAGACACGGAGGAGTATACGTCTAACTTAGAAAAAAAAGAAAATTCACACAAACAAACAAACAGAACAATACACCAAAATTACTTGAAGGCCACATTGAGCGCGAACGATAAAAGCCTTAGGGAGCTACCATTTGATTTTTATGGGGGGGGGGGCTAGGATGAAAAATGTTGTCCTGCATTTTGTTTTAGTTGTAATCTCTGTCCTGCCTTTTTATATTTCACTCTATTAGGTCCTGCCTTATTTTTTATTGCTTTATCCTGACTTTTTTTTACATAAATTGGCATCCTGTCTTCTTTTTTTTTTTGCCAAGTTGCTCATCCTGCCTCTTTTTTTTTTACTCAAAACTCCTGTCCTGCCTTTTGTTTTCAAATTTCATCTTAGCCCCCCCCTCTAGAAATAAAATGGTAGCTCCCTTTCACATAGATTAAACACTTGTTACTTAAACTAATCAATCGTTAACACACTTGAAACTAAAATGTTTCATACCAGAGAAAAATCACACCGAAATCCAATTGTCCGTGTCGGGGTCAACAGATACAACTGAATTACTTACTAGCACAGAGTTATAGGAATCAAGTACACCGGAAAAAGTAACAGTTAATCAAACTAACGTATATCAGATTGCGAAATTATCAGGTAGAGTACGTTACCAAAATTCTACGAATAACTGCTGATGTATATCGGTTAAGTCCGTCTTTGAAATCAAATTAAAACGCTTTGACAGAAAACAATCATCTTGTACATTTAAATTCTTCATCAGGATATGAAGTTGCGTACTTGTTTTTTTTGGGGGTTTTTTTTTGGGAAAACTTTTAATTTCGTGTCTGCAAATACATTTTGATTGGATGAAGCAAGGAACTAATGCCAAGAAATGAATTGTTTTATTTAAAAAGATATAGTTTTGAATTTGACCCCATAAGTAAACTACGCCACAAATGCATTTTATATATTTTCTATGTGGAAGACTGTATGATGACCACTAGATTTTTCTTTTTACTTTCAAATTAGGGTTGATAAACAATACTTACACTTCCAAAGAGCAATCTTTATTCTTTGGGTCATTTACCTTGTTGAAATATTAGAACACTTCAGATCAATGGATACGTTTCACCAATATAAAGAACACAAGTAAACGAGCTATTTCTTGTGGCAAAACACGCAGGTATCACTAGTAGAACAGTTTTATTCGGAAACGGTAATCTTCATTTGAACAGCTCTTAAAGTCTGAACAATAAATTATTTCAGTCAATGCTTAGACTTATCCACTGCGGCCAATTCAGTACGATTCCGCTTATTCGCTTACAGTCAATCAAGATCTGTTCAGTCTTAGTTCAAATCAACAGCATACTGAATGGTCTGAAGAGATAATGAACTTTACAGAATTTACCGCAGTCTGACAATCGACTGAAAGACTGAACATGACTTAATAATTTATTTTTATTACAGAAGATGTTAAGATCAAAATGACCGTTTCAGACTAACAATCGCTTACTTGTGTATAAAGCCTTTTCATAAACTAACATCTATCATTGTCTATCAGTCGGTTTTAAATGTTAAGATAATCCGGTGATAATTAAGACTGTAAAATTAAATATACTAAGCATACTAGTAAAAATTAAATTCTACAGAATTTTTCATTCAGAAAAGTGGAGTCTTGTAAGGTAAGTAGCAGTGAGAGTATCCTCAAACTATACACAGAATACAATTAATTTAGTGACATGAGGTTATTGTACAGAATAGGGAACTCAAAGTAAAAAATTAGTACTTGAAATTTACAGCAATTTATACAATGAGATTAAGTTTGTGCAAAAGTACAATAAAATATTAGATTTAATAGGTACGAAATAGTTATTGAACCTTATTAGTACGATACAATAACAGTAAACATTTTGGAAAGCCAGATTAAAAGTACAAATAAAATGCTGCAAAAAATTGTACTGAAAAAGTACATATACGTCCTACACAAAAATTCAATGATAAAAACATACTTGTATTATTGGCAATCATACCACATCTTCTTATATTCATATCGAATAATGCTTAACTGTACATATTTGAGAACAATATGTCCACAAAAGTACAAACTTGTTCAAGTTACGCAATTTTACATGTTTTCCTGGATGTAAATATGTAATGTTTATTCAAACATTTCATAAATTCATAATTTGAATAAAAATATTACATCATTTGTGTGTATTCAAGCCAACTGTTTCTTAATTTGTAATAGTAAATCAATAACAATACAGATGGTACGCATGTTTGAAAGTCACCAGTGCGTGTCTACTATAAAAATAGGAAGATGTGGTATGATTGCCAATGAAACAACTCTCGACTCGACCGTTAGTGAAACAGTGAAAAAGCATCAATGTAATATTTTTACACGAGTCATTGAAACAGTGAGTAAGCATCAATGTAATATTTTCACACGAGTCATCTGATTATTTTGTCAAACTGTAAACACAGCAACGTCTTCAATATTTTGTTTTCTTGGAATACAAAAAGGTTTGATTATATAAATATATATGTTAATTTAAACATAAAAAACTATGTAATACAAAATTTAAAATATGATATTAATATCTGTCAGACTTAATATATATACAGAATTTAAGTAAATATATTATATAACACTATTCATTTTATAATTCAAATGAAAAGACCAAATAGCTATACCGTAATTCGTTATAATGTTTTGACAGTTATTGTTAATTTCAGCCGTTACTGGAGACTTTCGAACATTAAGGCGACAATCGGTTAACACATTATGATGTTGAGAATTCTACTTTTATTTGTTCTGGTGGAATGTACTCTACAAGGTATATATCTCTGTTTTGATATTTTTGTTGCAATAATTGTTTGTTTGTTGGTATTTAATGCAGCTTTTACTGACCTTTGCTTTACCATGTAGGCTAATTATTTTTATTTGGTAGAGAAATATGAAGTACTCGGGGAGAAGAACCGACGTCCGACAGGGAAAACATATTCTATCATTTACATCCAGAATAAGAAATTGTGCATGATCAAAAAATATAAATCATATTATATGAAAATAAACCAGTTTTCTAGAATACATGTAGCTCCGGACAATTTGTTGAAATCGGGAATACGTCATTTGATCGAACTATTATAATTAATAACATTTACCGTATTTAAGATATCGTCATAATATTTGTTTTATTGCTTACTCATTTCAAGGACATTATGGACGTCAGTATTACCGACACAGAGGTCACCATAACCGGCACCAAGGTCACCATAACCGACACAAAGTTCACCATAACCGGCACCAAGGTCACCATAACCGGCACCAAGGTCACCGTTACCGACACAAAGGTAAGAAACACATCAATGTTTTGTTTCTGGAATTTAGTAAAATAACATTTATGACACTAATGGCAATAAATCTAATTAAAAAAATGTCTGGCAATGTCCACTTTTTACAATGTGAAAAAAGAGAGGCAAACATTACCAAAGGGTTATTCAAACTCATAAGTAAAAGATAAACTGACAAGGAAATGGCAAAAAACGATTAAAACGAAAACACAAATAACAGTCCACAAACCACAACTCACTTTTATAGAAAAACTGAGCAACACGCACCTTTTTAAGGATGTTCGCTCCTCTTGTTTTTGAATTTTTGCCAGATATTCGGAATCTTCTGGCTTTATCCATGTAGTGCCATACACAATTTTGCCCACTAACCCCTTCTTTTCTTTCCATAATTTGATTACATATAGTTTAAAATGTCATCTTTGAAAATCTTATAAAATCCTTGTTATTTTTTCATCGTTTTTGAAAGAAAAAAGTAGCCAATGTTAAATGTATGAAAAATCTAGAGAGATTCATTTCCCGCCAAATTTACAATGACTTATATCTCGAAAACAAGCACACGTACCCTTCATTTTTTTCTGCTTTTTCAGTTCCTTTATTTATAAACTATTGATTTATAACAGTCTTTTAAAAAGCTTGTTAGTTTGAAACAGAGTAGCAACAATATGTAATCGTTTGAATTGTTTTACATTGTCATTCCGGAGTCTTTTATAGCTGACTGTGCGGTATGGCCTTTGCTCATTGTTGAAGGCCGTACGGTGACATATAGTTGTTAATTTCTGTGTCATTTGGTCTCTTGTGGAGAGTTGTCTCATTTGCAATCATTCCACATCTTCTTTATTATATAGCAAACATCCTTAAGAAAACATCACTTTGACTTCATAATATGTGTTACATACTAGATGATCAATCACTGATTTGATATCTACATAGAAGATTTCTAATCATGTGTAAAAGTTATCTTTCATATCACAGATATAAATGTATCCCCTTCAAAAGTCATTAAGAAGTTCTCACATCACAGATATACCACCTTAAGAAGTCATTACGAAAGTTCTCATAGCACAGATATACCCCCTTAAGAAGTCATTTAGAAGGTCTCACATCACAAATATACCCCCTTAAGAAGTCATTTAGAAGTTCTTACTTCACAGATATACCCCTTAACAAGTCATTAAGAAGTTCCCACATCACAGATATACCCCCTTAACAAGTCATTTAGAAGTTCTCACATCACAGATATACACCCTTAACAAGTCATTAAGAAGTTCTCACATCACAGATATACCCCTTCAAGAAGTAATTAAGAAGTTGTCACATCACAGATATACCCCTTAAGAAGTCATTAAGATCTAATTTCCCGACAATTAGAAAATCTTGCCTCAATTCAACCAGAGATAAGTTGTATTAATGTTTGATCATTAAAATTTTGAATACAAAAGTATATCCTTTGTATTCCTAGATCTGTAAAGTTATATCGTTGCTCTGATCACTGAGATATAGCCAAGGTGGTGCAGGATCTGAATACTTTTCTGGAGCAACTGCGATCATATCCGGTTTTTGGTGGGATTCTAGTGGATGAGTATTCAATTTCCTATGTTGTGTTTTGTATATTGTTTTTGGTCTTTTGTCCGTTTTTCATTTTGTTGCCATGGCATTGTCATGGTTATCCCTTTGGAATCATTTGCCTCTCTTTATCACTACAATTAAGATTTAACATTTTAGATGATACATTTCTGAGCCATTCAAATCAGCACAGAAGTAAGAGACAGCTATGTTTTGTTTTAACACTATATGGATAAAATAAAGAGATATGAAGTTCTAGTTATCATACGTGTAATTAAAAAGCGATCCAAGCTCAGGTTAAGGGTACTTTCACAAATATTGTTTGTGTCTGACCTGTTCTATAGGTACATTGTTATAGTAAGATGCTGTCTCTCATTATTGTTTTTCTTCCCGCGTCATTTCTCTGTTATTTTGTTTCTCACTTTGATATTTGGAAATTTTGTTACCTGTTATTTTGTTGTGGTATGGCGTTTCCTTACTGTTATCTCAGTACGGTGTCCTGTATGTGTTTACATGCTTAATATAGAATTGATAGAAAAAATTCCATAACAGAAAAACAAAAGATATGGTGTATCAATCCATGTTCAACTTATATTTGAAGGATTAAGTTGAGTTTAGAAAAACATAAATCACCAGATGCTTCAGGTTTGGATGATTAACAAGTAGGATTCAGCTTTCGGAACAAAAGGAACATTGTTATATTGGTTTTGTTGTACTCCGACCAAAATTTCAAATTGATAACATACCAGTTATTATATAAAAATAAAATTTATTCAGTTCTAAATATTTTTTTATAGAAGAACATAAGACATTTTTTATTCGAAAATTAAGTAATTCTTATCTTTTTGTTAACCTTTCGCTATCGAAGTATCTTTTCGAATTTCACTCTGCTTTCAGCGTTTTAAAATGTACAATCATAATTTAAGAAATGAGACGGAAGGTACAAAAGGGATATTTAAAACTAATAAGTAGGAAATAAACAAAAATACAATGGCAAAGAGTAGAAAAAGAACAAAAAGACAAACAAGTCCAAACAACATTTCATATGCTTTCATCATTTCATCAATTTCAATTGTTTAACACATGTGCATACGATATCGATCAGCATAGACTTGCTTGCAGGTAGCAGAACTTCACAATATGATAGCTATAGACCATGGAAACCTACTTGGCCTCCATCTTCAACTACAACTCCATCTTCACCTACAACTCCAACAGTGAATACAACGCAGCCTGGTGGCGGAAATGTTCGTTTGCCGCTTAATCTATATCCAATTTTATATGAACTTGAACTACAACCTTTTATATATGACACAAATCCAGCAGACTTCTATTTCGTTGGAAAAGTTACGATTGAAATGGAATGCAGACAGTCAACAAACGAAATCGTTCTGCACAGCAATCAGCTTAATATTACGACAAGTTCTATTAAGATACAACCATTAGCACCTAGACAAAATACAATTATTCCAACAATAGAATTTGATACTGTCAATCAGTTCCTGATTTTGAAAACAAATACACAATTAGTGGGCGGATCGACTTATTCTGTTTACATTGAGTTCCGTGGACTTTTACTTTCTAAACTGGCTGGATTTTATCAAAGTTCATACCAACGTGGAAATGATACAATGTAAGTGAACATTTGAAGTTTAAACAGTATACACAGTTACTTCAGTACAAGCAATCTTGATGTTTATCTGTCAAGATTCATATACTCATCTTAAATGTTTTTCTCGTATAATTTAGGATTGTATGATGCTAAACCGCTAACGGGTGGTATTGTGCGTGATTTTCATATGGAGACATAATCTTTCATTCAATTTAATTGAAGTCTGGAACTGGCACATCAGTAACAGCTAGAAGTCCTTTTTTAAGTCATGTTTGTCATTGTATTCTAGTTTAGTTTCGTCTGTTACCTATTCTAACATCTCACTCAGACTTCTTTTAAACTGAGTTTTACTGTGCGTTTTGCTGTGTGATTGTATATTCCTCATTGGCTAGAGGCATAGGGGAGGGTATAAAACTTGTTTAACTACGTCACATTTTCGCGCCTGTCCCAAGTCAGGAACCCTTAGTCTTTGTTAGTCTAGGGCCGACTGAAGCACAGCTCCGGATGCGTGATTTTCTCGCTGTATTAAAGACATTGGCGGCCTTGGGATAATTTCTGCTCTTTGATCGTGCTGTTGTCTCTTTGACACATTCCCTGTTTTCATTCACTCTTCTATATACCCTGTATATTTTCTTAAGATATATGAATAAATACACTGTACATATTTAGAAATGCATGTAGATTGTACATCATCTCTTAAAAAGTTTATAAATTGCGAATCTGTTGAGACGCATTTTTAACTGACGGTGGATCTGTGAATACATATTTATACTTAATATTACGACAATATCTATTAAGATACAACCATTAGCACCATTTCTACAGATATACAGTTCATATACATTTTTACAGATGTACAGTTTATATGCATCTCAACAGATGTACATTTTATATTCAGCTGTATCATATTTATGAATCTTATCTGGTATACAGTCAATATGCATCTTATCTGGTATACAGTCAATATGCATCTTATCTGGTATACAGTCAATATGAATCTTATCTGGTATACAGTCAATATGCATCTTAGTAGATGTACATTAGATGGCTTGTATTAAAGTTATTCATAACAATCAACATAATTGAAATATAGATATATTGTGGACTTTATGAAATCACACAAGGATATTTATTTTAGGTATTTTTGTCATATAGCTCTTCAACGGTTTTGGTACTTATACATCCTCGGATTTCAAATGTTTGGCTTGAGCGTTCCTGATGAAGGTAAATCCAGAAAAGCGCTTCGGATGCATGAAATTATTAAACGTGTTGTTTTCAATTTTTTACTCACTGGGTCGATACCTCTGCTGGTGGACTATCAGTCCCCGAGGGTATCATCAGCTCAGTAGTCAGTACTTCGGTACTGACATGATTTAACAAACTTTTCTAAAATTGTCCGTTTTTAAATTTTGAATTTATTAAGAAACTAAGGTTTCAACTCCCTCAGGCAAAATTGACATTAGATGAATTTGGATATTTATTTTAGGTATTTTTGTCATATAGCTCTTCAACTGTTTGGGTACTTATACATCCTCGGATTTCAAAGGTTAATCCAGAAAAGCTCTTCGGACGCATGAAATTATTAAACGTGTTGTTTTCAATTTTTTTCAACATAATTGAAATAAAGATATAATGTACAGATGCCGTGAACCAATCAAAATAATGATTTTTCTTGTATTGTCAATAATTGTATATTTTTTCATTATGTATTTAACAGTTATATTGCCACAACACAGATGCAGGCAACAGATGCAAGAAAAGCCTTCCCGTGTTTTGATGAACCAGCTGTAAAAGCGAAATTCAGTGTGACTCTTATCAGAAAAAAACACTTGATTTCCTTGTCGAATATGAACCAAATCCGATCCAAAGATTTGTAAGATTTTATTCCTTTCTATTTTTAAAAGAAAGATGTATGATAGTCTTCAATGAAACAGTAGCCAAACAACAGCATTTATAACCTCTAAAGGATGTTTGCTCCTCTTGTTTTTGAATTTTTGCCGGATTTTCGGAATCCTCTTGTTTTATCCATGCTTGGCCATTAAATAATTTTGTCCACTAACCCCTACTTTTCTTTTCATAATTTTATTACATATAGTTTAAAAAGCCATATTTGAAAATCTTTTAAAATCCTTATTACTTTTTCATTGTTTTTGAAAGAAAAAAGGTGCCTATGTTAAATGTATGAAAAATCTAGAGAGAATCATTTCCTGCCAAATTTTCAAAGGCTTATATCTCGAAAACAAGCACACGGACCCTTCATTTTTTTCTGCTTTATTAGTTGCTTCATTCATATACCATCAATTTATAACAGTCTTTTAAAATGCTTGTTATTTTGAAACAGAGTAGCGAACATCCTTAATATAGATAATTTAGATTCATATATATCACGTGATACATATACGATAGGTTAATCGACCTCAGTTTTTGGTGGAGTTCGTGTTGTTCGGTCATTTAAATGTGTTATGTATGGAGTGTCTTGTAGAAGTTTGAATGTATCCTTGGTCTCTCCAGTCATGTCAATCTATCAGTTAATTTCAGATTTAAAGGTGGTTAATTCAGTACTGTTTAGACAGATCGCTTTCAGTCATTTAAGATCTGTTCAATCTATGCTCAGACTATTCAGCAGTTGTTATTTACCTGTACACATCAAGACCGAATTGAATTGACTGCACGTAAATGTCTGAATAGCACCGAATTTATCGAAGGGGATTAGTCTGAAAATTGACAGAAAAAACATATCTAAATAACTTATTGTTCATAATTTTCAGATACAGTTAAGGTGGTACCTAACACTACAGGGAGATAACTCTGTAAAAATCAGCTAAACGTTTTAATTACGTTGTATTGTTAAGGAAATATTAAGCTTCTCAATGATCAAAATTAGTGTTTGTCAAACTGCTATATAACCAACGAAATTTTTCTGATAAAGTGGTTGGTTCAAATTTTTTGAAATTTTTATATTTTTGTCAAAGGGTCAAAGTAGACATTTTGTCAAAATTTTATGAAAATTAAACGAGCCAAATTAATATTAGTCAAGGTGTTGGGTACCACCTTAAGATAAAAAAAAAAGACCGTGTAAGACTAAACTGCATTTACTAATGTTACTAATGATAAAATGAACGAATCGTTGCAATAGCTTTTAAGCTTATAGTCGACATCAATCCCGAACTGAGGCGAAAAATATTCAGAAAAAAACGAAATACCATAAAAAGACACCAAAAAAAAAGTATAAAAAATCTATTTGTCAAGAAACAAAAATGCATTTAAGATAAGTACACAACACATACAGAAATATTTACTAATATATATATATACTGCATGGTGAATGTTCACCAACTATCTGGTCCAGAAAATACATGAAAGTAGAGATTATTCGTAATATAATTGTAATTTAGGATTGATATTCACACAATAAAACCTGTATAAGTTGAATAAAATGTAATGTATATGTATATTTTAAAACAATAGGTCTGTGGCATTTACTAACTAATTGAAAGTCTTGTGAAGTTCTCATTATCAATATCTTTAAGTCACAGTTTTCGCTGTGATTGCAGAGAAATATTGCTTACATGGAAGCTATATAACAAAGAGTTTCAAGTGGTGAAGTTGAAGTCATCCCTTTGAAAAACTTATAGACGCCATCACGAATTGATTTGCCGTTATTGAATATCTGTTTCTTAGATAGCGACGGATATGTTCTAATTGTCGTAACCACAATCAAGTCCTCTTTTACTTGAAATGTAATATCACCAAATTAGACTCATAACCGATGTTGTACTTACATGAGCGAATTGAAGGGAGCACATGTGAAACGGGATCTGCTTACCCTTACGGAGCACTTGATATCATCCACCGGGATTTTAGGGTTCGTGTTGCTTAGTCTTTAGTTTGTTATGTTATGTTGTGTTTTGCAAATTGTTGTTTATCTCTTAGTCGTTTTTGGGTTTTTTTTCATGGCATTGTCAGTTAGTATTTGACTTATGAGTTTGAATATCAATTTGGTGTCTTCCAATCTCTTTAGTATTTGTTTTGATATTTTTGTTTTTGTTTTTAAAAGGCAGTTTGTGTTTTGTTATTGGGTCTTCAATGTTCCGCCGTAATTTATTCGTGATTTTTAACTTTTGTTATTCGGCGTCACTGAGTCTTTTGGAGACAAAACGTACGACTGGCGTACAAATGTTTAGTCCTGGTATCTGTGATGAGTGTATTTAAAGCATCGTTTACATTTCTTTATTTTTCACATAGGAATGATTTTGAAAGGTATAACAGTTTACTCGAAGTATTTTTGAGTTATGGAACTATGTATAAAATTAATATTAACTACAACTAAAAAAGGCTGTCCATGTTAAAAAAAATTCTTAATATTAAATCTAGGGAACACGAAGGACACGATGATGAAACAAAAAGCAGGAAAGAAATGAAAGAAAACATAAACTTGGCATAATTATGATCTAAAAAAAACTAATTCTGATATATTTCACGAAACAAGTTAAAACGTTTTTTTAAATCAATTTCGCTCTGTTTTTATTTAAGAGCCAACGACTGGGTGGCAGATCATTATGCAGTTACGCCGTTGATGTCAACTTACTTATTAGCTTTCATTGTTTGTGATTTCACATTCAAAGAAGAAACAACTGCTAATAATTTATTAGTAAGTATTTCTGTAAAATGTCAATAAATCTAAACTCGTTCTTCCGTTTGTTAGTGTAAATGATAATATATAACTGCTGGAATAGAATAATCGGGATGTGCCGATCTAACTTAAGGTAGTTTTTTTATCTGCCTGACTTTAACTTTAACAATTCCAGAACTTAAGTCCTTGAATTTCAAAAACAATGTGTATACATTAAAGCACGAAAAACAAACAGCTATGTTCTCTACAAAATGAACTGGAATGTTATATTTTACGACAATGTTATTCAAATTGAGCTTTACTGTCATCATTTTTTGTTTTGAGATTGTAACACAGTGATGACTGCTGTACCCATATTTTGACTATTTTATTTATTATGTCTGTTTTGTTCACGCATCGTTGTAAATATAACGGAATTTGATGAGACTGTCGTACAAGTGAGAGGTTTAACGCTATAAAACCAGGTTCAATCCACCATTCAAATCCAGTCAGGAATATGACAGTTGTTGTTCATTCGTTTGATGTGTTTGGTCATTTGATTTTGCCATGTGATTAGGGACTTTCCGATTGAATTTTCCTCGGAGTTCAGTATTTTTGTGATTTTACTTTTTAATGGGTAAAAAGGAAGACAATACATAAAATGACACGTTTGTTTAATTATTCAGTTTTAATAACAGCTGTTTTCACAAAATGATACAAAACTCATCCAAGATATCGACATATATAATAATAAACCAATAAACAAGCTATATAGAAAGTATTGTAATTTATATGTGGACATATCTAAATAAAAACGTTGATATGACAGAAAGATGCCATTGATTTAACATTACCTCTAACACAAATAACAGTCTACATAACAATAACACTACATTGAAATATATAGACTGAGCAACATGAACCCCAACAAAACCCGAGGTTGATCTCTGGTGCTCCGGAAGGGTAAGCAGATCCTGTTCTGTAAAAGACAAAAAATTACAAAACACTACATGAAAAACTAAAAAAACGGAGCGAAATAGGAGTAGACATGGTGTGGAATCATCAGATAGATTTCTTTAGTTATGTTCCTTATCCATTTTTGTGATTTGAGAGTTACACCATGTCCGATTAAGATCTAAAGTTCTTAAAATATAAATCATTATAAAAAGGACTTTTGAACTGCGTATTTTTTTTTCAATATTTATATTTGTATTTAATATGCGAAATATAATGCTTATTTCTGAATTTCTGCCCATGTTTAAACATTTGTGATAATTCTAAATATACGAAAGAAGAATATGTGATAAGCATGTTATATATATACTGAGTATATGATATATGTACGATCGGGGTCTAACAATCATCCATCAGTTGTAATCATTCCAGTGCTAGTAAATTAAAATAACACTTTTAAATTTGTGTTCGACGAAGCGTTAAGCAGGGTTCATATTCAAAAAGCAATATACATTAGCTTGTTGTCGGCCTGACGAAACAATTAATTTGCATTGGACGTTGAACATCAATCTACAGTCATCAATACCAAATACATGTTTTGAGACATTTTGTACAAAAACTATTTTTGGGTAAGGTAAAGCTTTTACTTATATCTCAATCTAAGTGACTAGATCTCATTATGATACTGTATTTGGTAGTTTGTGCAATTTTGCAGTCTCTTAGTTATTCCTTTTCAAATGTCTCACTGACAATCATACACGTATCTTATTTATATATACTAGTAACACATGGAATTCAAATCAAATTGTCTTTTTTATCAGTACAGAGCTTGGGCTCGTCCAGAAGCAATCGATCAAACAACATACGCTTTAGACGTTGGTGTCAGAATTCTGACGTTCTATGAAGAATACTTTGCTACACCATATCCGCTTTCTAAACAAGGTAAGTGGTATATTCATACTAATCAATTTTAGCCTCCTAAACAAGGTAAGATATATATATATATACGAATCCATTTCAGTTTCATAAACGAGGTAAGAGGTATATGTATACGAATCCATTTCCGCATCCTAAACACGATAAGAGGTATATGTATACGAATCCATTTCCGCATCCTAAACACGATAAGAGGTATATGTATACGAGTTAATTTCCGCTTCCTAAACTAAGTAAGTGGTATATGCATACGAACCCATTTCCACTTCCTAACCAAGGTAAGAGGTACATGCATACGAATCCATTTCCGCTTCCTTAAAATGTAAGAGGTATATGTATACGAATCCATTTCCGCTTCCCAAACAAGGTAAGAGGCATATGCATACGAACCCATTTCTCTCCTTAAAATGTAAGTGGTATATGCATACAAATTCATTTTCGTTTCCTAAACTAGGTAAGGTGTATATGTATGACCGTTCATGTCAATTAATCCTCACACTTTAATACCAAACGAACCCCTTTCACACATTCAGTTTATTAAACATCAGTTCCTTTTCTACAAACTTTGGAATACTTTATTTCATTTTTATAAATTAAAATTTAGGTCAGGATATGTTCCGGACGTATTAACGTAATACACTTACCATTGTTGTAATATGTAAGGTCGGATCTATTTATCCAATCTTTAATGAGTATTTGTTGCTAGTTGGATAAGCAAAAAGCTTTTAGGAGTGTGAGAAAAGGTAGACTAGAACAAACAAACGTTTGTGTATCGTAGACTTGCTTTCTTCTAGAATTTGACCCTAGGAAAACGCGTCTAGAACGAGTACACATTGTGGTAAATGATATATTATTTTTTTCAACAAAAATTGATAACGTTTATAATGTAAGGTGCTTATCAGTCAAAATGAAATGAAAAATGTATGTAGATACATAACCAACCAATACATCATAATACATAGCTTATTGTATTTCTAGTAATTAATGTATATTACATGTAATCAACGGGTTTCATATATCAAAATCTACTGCCCCTTCTCAAACGAAACCTTTCTAGCACGTGTTTTAAATCGTTAGTAATAGTGTTTGCTGTTTAAGATTTTTTCTTTTCAAGATATGATAGCTGTTCCTGAATTTGAAGCTGGTGCAATGGAGAACTGGGGACTGATAGTGTACAGAGAGTCGGCCATGTTGTACGATCCTCTAGATACAGCAGAGTTTTTTAAACAGTTTGTTACAATGGCTGTCTCGCATGAAGTAGCACACATGGTCAGTAAAAAATAAATCTTGATATTCTTTCTTTCTTAAAACATGGCAAACACTCGCTTATCTCAATCGTTGTCTGCTTTCAATCACACTAAGGAGCTTAATTATCAAATTGGTCATCATTTAACGGGTATTGTTTAACGGCTATTTTGAATTAACCCACCCGGACTCCTCCTTTTGGCGTTCATGAAATTCACTCCGTTTTTTATGCATTATTTTGACATAAATTTAAGAATGAATGAACTAGTTTTCACATTAAATGTTTTTAATTTTGAGATCTTATAACACTCGTTAAACAATTCCACATATTTAAGTTATAACCAAACGCACCTGTACTCGCTCCTTTTAAAGTTCATGAAATTCACTCCGTTTTTTATGCATTATTTTGACATAAATTTAAGAATGAATGAACTAGTTTTCACATTTAATGTTTTTAATTTTGAGATCTTATAACACTCGTTAAACAATTCCACATATTTATGTTATAACCAAACGCACCTGTACTCGCTCCTTTTAAAGTTCATGAAATTCACTCCGTTTTTTATGCATTATTTTGACATAAATTTAAGAATGAATGAACTAGTTTTCACATTTAATGTTTTTAATTTTGAGATCTTATAAGACTCGTTAAACAATTCCACATATTTATGTTATAACCAAATGCACCTGTTCTCGCTCCTTTTAAAGTTCATGAAATTCACTCCGTTTTTTATGCATTATTTTGACATAAATTTAAGAATGTGTGAACTAGTTTTCACATTTAATGTTTTTAATTTTGAGATCTTATAACACACGTTAAACAATTCCACATATTTATGTTATAACCAAACGCACCCGGACTCGCTCCTTTTAGAGTTCATGAAATTCCCTCCGTTTTTGTACATTACTCTGACTTTAAAATAAAATTGAGAATGGAAATGGGGAATATGTCAAAGAGACAACAACCCGACCAAAGGGCAGACAACAGCCGAAGGCCACCAGCGGGTCTTCAATGCAGCGAGAAATATCCCGCACCCGGAGGTGGTCCTCAGCTGGCCCTTAAATAAATTGTGTGCTAGTTCAGTGAGAATGGACGTCACACTAAACTCCAAAACATATAAATGAACTAAAATTAAAAAACATACAAGACTAACAAAGGCCAGAGGCTCCTGATTTGGGACAGGCGCAAAAATGCGGCGGGGTTACACATGTTTTGTGAGATCTCAACCCTCCCCCTATACCTCTAGTCAATGTAGAAAAAAGAAAAAAAAAACACATAGCAATACGCACAGTAAAACTCAGTTTAAAAAAATTCCGAGTCCAATGTCAGAATAGGTAACAAAAGAAGCTAAGCCTACCGTCAATTAGTATCATGTTCAATATAAATCACATGTTCATTTTTCGATATGTTTTGAAAGGAAACGTGCATCGTTGAAGACTACTTAAATACAAAAATCTATGAATGAATGAACTAGTTTCCACATCTAATGTTTTTAATTTTGAAATCTTATAACACTTGTTAAACAATTCCACATGTTTATGTTATAACCCAACCCACCAGGACTTCTCCTTTTGGAGTTCCTGAAATTCACTCCGTTTTTTTTATGCATTATTTTGACATAAATTTAAGAATAAATGAACTAGTTTTCACATTTAATGTTTTTAATTTTGAGATCTTATAACACTCGTTAAACAATTCCACATGTTTATGTTATAACCAAACGCACCCCTACTCTCTCCTTTTAGAGTTCATGAAATTCACTCCGTTTTTGTTCATTACTTTGACTTTACATCTTCCAAATCGATCTACGAGATTTGAAGATCGGTAAACTACTGACCCCTTATGTAATAGCCATCGTTTAGCACATGTGTATGTTATAACCAAACGCACCCGTACTGACCACCTATTTGATAGCCACATGTGGAGCAGGATCTGCTTACCCTTCCGGAGCACCTGAGATCACCCCCAGTTTTTGATGGGGTTCGTGTTGTTTATTCTTTAGTTTTCTATGTTGTGTCATCTTTACTATTATTTGTCTGTTTGTTTTATTATTTTTGGCCATGGCGTTGTCAGTTTTTTTTTCGATCTATGAGTTTGACTGTCCCTCTGGTATCTTTCGTCCCTCTTTTAGCATCTATTTGATAAAACAAATCTGCTCTAATGTGTTCTATACAATCCATTAGCAAAAGCTTAATACAAAGAATAATATAAAATAAAAGACACTAGATTTTTCCAAATACTATGTTTTCTTACAATGAAATATGATTTGTCTCATTGGAATAACAATGAAATAGGATTTGTCTCATTGGACTAAAAATGAAATAGGATTTGTCTTATTGGACTTACAATGAAATAGAAGTTGTCAAATTGGTCTTACAAAGAAATAGAATTTGTCTCATTGGACTAACAATGAAATAGAATGTGTCTTATTGGTCTTACAATGAACAAATGACACGAATAATTCTATCTTAAATACAAACAAAATATTTCATATATATTCATATGAATATTTATTTCGTAAACATGCATCTATACAGGGTTTCAATTAAATTATATGCAACCACATATTGATTGTACGATCCACTAAATATCTACAGTTTTTTCAATTATTCACATCTTAGATTTTTATTTTGAAGTGGTTTGGGAACCTAGTGACACCCTCATGGTGGGACGATATATGGCTTAATGAAGGTTTTGCCAACTATATAGCATATGTTGGAATGGATTTCGTACATAAAGACTGGCTGGCGGTAAATATTACATTTCAACGCAATGATATCATTACTATAACATATTCAGGTACGTATATATTATATGTAGGTTACGTCGAAAACACAGTTAATTTGTAGCTAGAGTGTACGATTTGTTAACTGTTTTGGATTTTGTTGTTAAAAATAACAAAAGAAAAACTCTGGGAATATAAAAAATGTTATTTTTATTTGAACACAATACAGTTCATTCCACGACTAGCTACTACTTATGCAAAAAAGATTCAGCAAATACACAGAAGTCCGACAGACATTAAGAGGACAAGATTTAGACTTCAACGTAGAAAAGTTTCTATATCACATTTCAAGTCTTTTTTTTGTTTTGGGTCTACGCAAGTTCGGATGGCTTTTAAAAGAGACTTCAAATGTATTAATTTCACTAAATGCCACAGTTGAATAAAATAACCGAGTAAGCGTCAAAGAAAAATGAAACAGAAAACCTCGAATGACCTTTATTCTAGCTTGTAGACGTCATCAATCAATGGACAGGTGTTTATCTAATATGTTAAGATGCAGATCAGTCCGAATGAAGAGCTGCAACTAAAGAGAGCAGTAACATTCCGATAAAATTAATGACAACTAATGACAATGTTCATAGTCTCTTTTATTTCTTGTCCCTGTTTGCTTTAATTGTTTTATTACTTCTAACGTATTAAAAAGCCTTTTCTATGGCATTCCAAATTTGTCTGTTAGGAAAGTTAATTCAGCAAAGTCTCTTTTGCTTTGTAAATAATATTTCATGACAGAATATCATATTTTTCTATCACAGCGTATTAAAAAGTGACGAGGCCTTTTTGGAGTATTGATCGTTAATCTGACAATCTTTTACTTTAATTGTTCAAAAGAAGACAAAATCAATTAATCAATTGATAGAAAAGGAAAAAGCACTTTATCCTTTACCTTCGTTGAAACTTTGAAAATGAAGGACCCTCAGCCTAAGGCAGATCCCCAGGGGGTAAATAAATATCATCAATGTTTTGTAGTATATATCATCTCCACAAGAGACCAAATGACACAGAAATTAACAACTAAAGGTCACCGTACGTCCTTCAACAATGAACAAAGCCCATACCGCACAGTCAGCTATAAAAGGCCCCGAAATGACAATGTAAAACAATTAAAACGAGAAAACTAACGGCCTAATTTGGGTCACAGAACTTTTTCAAGCCGTACGTTATGCAAAATTATCAGATTTTGTAAGGATAATACGTGAAGAACAGATTGAATACCAAACGATATGATTTTAAGATACATGTATAACAAGACAGCGTTCAGAAAAGAATAAAAAGCAAGATAGGATTCACCGTCTTGCTGCATAATAAAAAAAAAATATCCTGAGATATCTTCCCTTAAAATTCCAAGTTTTAAGACTTGGACTGATTTGTTTATGTAGAAGAAGATGTACCAAACAAAAGATAAAGCCATCTTTGTTGTTATTTAAATGAAAACCTCAAACATATAATCCATATTTCAATCAACAATTACTCTAGACCCCTTATTGTGTTAATGATTAATAAAAGACTTTTTATACAGATAACAAAATATTTAAAGTTTTAAATCAGGTTTTCATCCATATTTTTTTCGAACTACGATCTTTGCTTTTTGTAAAAGTTATTTTTTTTTTTATTTTTTAAACCACAGCTTAATCATTTGGACTAATTGCAAAGCAGATTCGGTTTCAGTATATCTATGCATCTATTTTGTAGCTCGACCATTTTGTGGTCAAAAGTGTTCATAAGGCTTTGAGCTTTGATGGACTAGTTTCCTCACATCCAGTATATGTTCCTGTTTCTAATCCAGATGAAATTTTCCAAATATTTGATACTATTTCCTACGAAAAGGTATTTATCAATATGTAACCATCTATGAAAATAAAGATACTTCACTATGTTGGAATATAAAGGTGTTACAATAATGCTCTGTATAAGTATATTTTGCTATTCGTTCCTCACACGTGATTTTATTCAAAAGTCTCATGTAATTGTAATTGTCAAAACCAGGAACATAACAAAAACCATCATCGATTTCATATTGATATATTTGACTATGATTTTTCTATTGCACATTTAAACAATCACTTGATTAGAAACTTAAACATTGTAACGATCAATCGAGTAAGTTAAATTGATTGATTAATAATGTTTAGCGCCACTTTCGGCATTTTTTATTGTCTCATAAGGTGGCTTTTTTTTATTGTCAGAGGAAGCCGGGGTACCCGGAGAAAACAACCGTACTTCAGCAGGAAAACTGGCAATCCTATTCAATTAGTATAAGAGTCGGAGACACCTTCGATCGACGGGGTTCGAACTCACAACCTCAATCTTGACAAGCTAGTGATCATTGTAGATGACCTCAAACAAGTCGGCTGCCGAGAATCTCAATCAATTTAGGTTGACAATCGAAAAACTTGTGAAATGGCGATTTCATTTTTTTAACATTGCAGGATCTTCTTACTCTTCCAGATTACATGAGATCACCCCTGTTTCTTGATGAGATTCGTGTTGCTCAGTGTTTGGTTGTCCATTTTGTGTTTTCTTTACTGTTGTTTAATAGAAAAGATATGGGGTATTCATCCATGACACAAAAACTGTACATGCACAGCCAAACACAAAAAGTGGTTGGTGTGGTTGTTGGTGTTGTTTGTCTTTCGGTCGTTTTCATTTTGTTGCCATGGTATTGTCAGTTTTCAATTTTTGACTAATGAGTTGGAATGTACCTTTAGTATCTTTCGCCTCTAAACCACCTCAGTGGTCTCTTGGTAGCGTGTTCGCGACGATTGCAGGAGTTCGTTGGTTCGAACCCTGACGAGTCCCACTAAAGACTTTAAAATTGTTAATTGCTTTTTCGCTCAGAACGAGGCATTAAGGAGTAAAGCAAAGACAGGTCGACTCGAAGTCAGAATAATGTGTCGGGATAGGGTTACATGTCCTCCTGTGGACTGTCATCTCAAAAACTAGCACGTTAACAATGCGGTTCAGCGTGTTGGTCTAATACAAAGCAAGGTAAATATTCATAATTCATTAACATGCTCTCATCCGGAATATGTATTTTATTTCCCACTGGACGTTTCCTAGCCATCAATCATCTCTCGCCTCTCGTTTAGAGTAGTTGATAAGTACGGAATAAAACCTCTTTAAATGTTAAGTAACGATTCAATAATTCTCCATTGACAACTGTTAGGTAAAGTAAATGACAATTTATTTCAAAAACGCGACCTAACATGAAAAAGAATAGACAAAGATGTTGAGATTGCAAACAAGATTTGTTTTACAATAAAAAATATTAAATATTAATAAATTCAAGAATTCAAAACGTCGGCGTTTCTCATTTTCCAGACAGGTACTTTATTGAAAATTCCACACTTGACGTTGTACAATCAGATTAATCGATATAAATCAGTTACATTAGAATCTTTATTTGTTATGAAATGAGTTTTAGTGAGAACAAGATATAATAATCTGAAAACTACCTGTAATGTCTGATTATAAAAACGTTAAGTCTTTTTTAGACCTTAAGTATATTTTAAGGTTTTTTGTATAGTTATGCAATATTAAGATATATAATAAAAAAGAATATAATCAAAATTTCTTGTTTGAGACGAATCATATGAACATTTAATTTTTTATGACTTTTCAGGGTGGATCTATTATAAGAATGATGCAATTCTTTTTGGGTGACGAAACATTCCAAAGAGGTCTACAGGTGAGCATAATTAATCTCTAATATAAACATCGATGTCAGTGCTTCGGTCGATACGGTCGAAGGAGGGTACCTGATTCATCCAAGGTATGCCGATTGCACAATATATGTTTACGAATAATTTCTATAATGTATGTGGCATGTGTTCTTTATTAAGTTCTTACAATCTTCTTACCTTGTTTATAATCAAACAATTTTAGAAAAACAAACAACAGTTCAATTATATCGGTATAGAGTTATTTTTGAAATATTACCTTTGTTTTTTGTTATCTTATTACCATTTACCCGCATAGATTTTGTAAAACGAAATAATCTAAGGATTCATGCAAAGTGTGTAACCCTAACTTTAACATGTTCAGGTTGGAGATTTCTTGATGACGATATTTCCAGGAAAGCGCTTCGAACACAATGGAGATTAAAGAGTCAGTCTTCGTTAGTCTGTCCGTAACACCTATTTACAGCGGTTGTCCAAAACCTTATCTTCTTTATAGGACCAATCGTCACTTTGTGCAGTTTATTTATGTATATCGTTATTTTGTTTTGTGACTGTTGCGGAGTCATTGGAATTGGAATTGGTTCTTACAGAATAAATAATTAGTTGTTTCTGATGGATAATTCTCATTAGAGAACAAAAGCAATAGACAGTATAAAAAAATGATTACAGTAGGTGTTAAATCTGTATATTTAAAAATCCATTTTATTAATTAAATAGAATCTTTTATCTTTCATTAATTAAATTATTGTAAATCTAACAAAAAAACCCACATACATAGTAGTTAGCATATCAATACTTTAAGATAGATGGGGTTTGCTGGTTCAAATTAAGAACGATATAATTGTGTTCATACTTTGTAAACATTTGCATGCAATGGTGCTATTTTCAAAAGCATAATAATTTGTATGGGTCACAACGAGCTATCTTCATGATTTTCAAGCTACAGGTTGTGCAAAACTGTCATATTTGTTAAAAATTTAACATGGAAAAAAGCACTAATGTGTGAATAGAAAGAACTCTAAATGATGAAATTTCAAACTTGACTTGAGCAGATAGCTTTTATAACAATGTATAATGTGCTTTCAGAAAGAAAATTGCTTTATAACTTAATAGATCATTTACATTCCTTTATAAGCCTAGATTATTTGATTATCATCCTTGATATAACAAAATTTAAAAGAATTAAATTCATGAAAATATTTTCTTCTTTGTAGGAAAAAATTGTAAAATACAAAAATACCGTACTCCATGGAAAATTCAAATTGGAGTCCTTTATAAAATGTCAAAATCAAAAACTTAAACACATCAAACGAATGGAAAGCAACTGTTATATTCCTGACTTGTACAGGCATTTCCATATGTAGAAAATGGTGGATTAAACCTGGTTTATAGCTAGCTATACCTCTCACTTGTATGGCAATCGCATAGAATTCAATTATATTGACAACAATATGTGAGCAAAACAAACAGACATTATAGGTAAAAATGTCAAAAATTGGATTACAGAAGTCAACATTGTAATCTTAATCATTATAAAACCAATAACTATTTCAACAAAGAAAAACAAAATCGAATATAGACACTCTATAGACAAAGCAAAAATGAAAGACAAGAATACAAAGATGACCATAGCACTATAACACAATGACGCGGTGTATAAATACCGAGCCACGCAAAAAGTATATTACAAAAAATGGACTAAACAGTACAGGTTAGAAATATACAAAGACAAATAAAAAAAAACCCAATAAAACACGTAATTGAAATGATAAACAACGTCATTGCCTAGAATCTATACTTCAAGACAGTTTTATGCATTATTTGTGAAGTTGATACAGAATATCTATCAAAAAGTTCTTGGTATCTTCCGATGAACGTTTTTAAAAAAAGGACACAACATCCTTTGTCATAACTCTGGTTCATTAACTTTCTGCTCAGACATTGTTGTCGTTTTATAAAGTCTGAGTAGGATGTTTCTAAAAAAAAATTATACAGAACAAATTTCGTAACTGAACAAAAAAAACCGAAAGATAAATTAATGTGCATAACACACGTTTTGTATCGGATTTGCTCATGTCAGTCATTTGCAATCAAATAATGATTTTGACCCCCCTCCCCAATCTCATAATTGAATTTGCATAACACATGTTTTTATTTTACGTTTTAGCTATATATTACAGAAAGAGTATACGGTGTAGCAGCACATGATGATCTGTGGGATGCTTTAGGAAGAGTAAGAAATACATTTGTTTTAACTATGCTCGCCGTTCACGTTGATTCAAAACATCGGTTGAACACTTTCCTCTTACTCAAAAACATTCAATTATTAATGATTAACCAAGATATCACTTGTCTTTCAATTTTCTTTTTCTTCTTTTTTTTTGTATGACACATATCGGACATTCTTGCATTAAAGGAAATAAGGTTGTGATATCATTACACATATAAAATACCATGAAGTTAAAAGAGGGGTAATACATTATATCATCGATAACAATTCATGATAAGGCATTCCAAAAGAAGATTTAGGAGAGGTAATGGGGAAAATAAAGGCACCATTAAGTTCAAGGATCCCAATTTATCTTGAAAGGTAAGCATATATTGCTCTGCCATCATTATTTAAGGAATGACTGTAATATATTTTCTGTCTATGAAGAATAACATCAAAAATGTGGTGCACACTGAAATACTACGCGGGTTATTTTAAAGTGTGCACCACATGTTTTATGTTATTTCGAATAGACAGAAAAAATATTACAGTCATTTCTTATAATTTAATTCTAAATTCCATTTTAAACCGTAGTAAACCTTGAAACAAACGTTGATTACGTCACGGTCACATGACAAAATTTTGTCTATGAGCTGATAAACAAAACAAAGTCAGCCAATCAGAAGACGCGTTACATCCAAAATTAAATTATCAGTTCATAAATTGATTCTGTTTGTTATGTTTGTTGTATCATTTGGAGCACAGTTGGTACCTATCGAAATGACTAAAGTCGGTCCAACAATCATTCTATCAAATTTGCAAAATAGTTTGATTTGCATATCATTAAGCATTTAATATAGTTGAAGAGCTGATAACAAATATGTTTATATTTTCATATAGCAAAGTATGATAGATGGTAAGCCACAAAAGGTTCATGATGTTAAAAGAATAATGGACACCTGGACGTTGCAAATGAACTACCCAACAGTTTTCATGGAAAGAATAGGAAATAACATAAAACTCAGTCAATCAAGGTATCTTCAGGATAAAAAAGCTACTGATCCTGGAACATATAACTCATCTTTCGGGTAAGTTTCTATAATTTAATAACAAAACATAAGAAGATGTAGTATGACTGTTGCATAGACAAATATCAATTAAAGACATAATGACGTAGTTGGTTACAACTATTGGTCAACGTACGGCATTCAACAATGAGAAAATCCCATACCATATAGTAAGAAATAAGGGTTCCAACATGTAAGTTGATTGAAACATGAAAACCAACGGCCGTTCTATTTACAAAACAATCAACAATAAATTAGAAAAACAAGTATGATACATAACAACTAGCCAACAAGGAGGTAGAAGATACCAAAGTCACACTCAAAATCATAAGTGGAAGACAAAGGAAGGACAAAAGATACCAGAGGGACAGTCAAACTCACAGATCGAAATCAAACTGACAACGCCATGGCCAAAAATAAAAAGACAAACAGACAAACATAGTACAGATGACACAACATAGAAAACTCAAGACTATGCAACACGAACCACCAAAAATTGGGGGTGATTTCAGGTGCTCCGGAAGGGTAAGCAGATTCTGCTCCACATGTGGCAACTTTTTCAACGCCATGTCAAATAACAAAAACTGACGAAAAGAAAAACGACAGTCTACAAAACACAATATAGAAAAGTAATGACCTAGCAACACGAACACCAACAAAAACAGGACTGATCGCAGGTGTTCCGGAGGGGAAAGTAGATATTGATGCACGTTTTTGGTCCGTCGTGTTGTTCATGTTAGTACAAACTTGATGATGTCATATTCGTGGAAAAGAGAAGGGACTTCTTTGATGATTAATCTTATAAACATGTATATGTCTATGAATGTTAGTATGTCTTATCAATAATCAAGCGACAACATTGTCTTGCAATGGACATATAGCTATATGGATGACAACCATTCGAATGTAGAGCGTCTTTGTAAATTTGAAGGTTGTGTAAATAAAAATAAAAATATGCAGTAAAATACTGTCTTTTTATTAAACCCATACGCAAATATGTTCGTGTGCACGAGCTTCAACTTCTCCAAAGGTGGAGGGGACAAATAGTACCGTTATTATTTATCATATTTACTTTTTGTTCGAATGGTAAATAAAGGCAACAGTAGTATACCGCTGTAAAACAAATGGTTTTACAGTTAATCTTGTCATACATTATTTAGGCACCTTTTCAGCTTGGTTTCATTCGTATTTATTTTTTATGATCTTGAATTATATTTCTGTTAACTTGTCTTGTAACAGTTGCGTTAAGACTGAATTGATATTTATCTCACTTCTCCTTCTATTCATTTCTGCTTTGTATCAGCCACAATAATTTTAAACTTATATTAGTATAATACTTTTCCAGGTATAAATGGGAAATACCTTTCACATTTACAACCCGAAGTAGTAAAGATTTTAACCAGAACGAGGCTGATATAATCTGGATGGGAAAAGACGGAACAGATGGTTAGTATAAGAGGTATATTCGAGAGGTTTAGCTAGCTATAAAACCAGGTTTAATCCACCATTTCAACATAGAGAAATGACTGTACCAAGTCAGGAATATGACAGTGTTTTGCATTCGTTTGGTGTGTTTGAGCTTTTGATTTTGCCATTTAATAAGGGACTTTCCGTTTTGGATTTTTCTTGGAGTTCGGTATTTATAATATTTTCCTTTATTTGTATTTTACGTTAGAAAAGAACATCAAAATAATATATCAAATCAAATATCCGAATCATTTTCGTCATACATACCATAGATGGTGTCTGTTCATGTAATGTTGATTCATCAAATCGTATGAGCCCTACAGGGGCTGATTCGGGCGGGGACGTGAAGGGCGTGCCCCCTCTCCCCTTAAAATTTGCAAAGCATGGGTTGTCCTCAGTTTAATAAAGAATATTTTGATAATTTTACCTAAAAAAAAATAAGTTTGCGCCCCCATTTCCAAAAATATTTTTGAAGCCTCGGTGGCCGAGTTGTCTAAGTAGTTCACCTATTGTATCACTAGCCTGTCAACACTGAGGTTGTGAGTATGAATCCCGCACGTGTCAGTTGCACACGACTCTAATCTTAATTGACTATGATTGTCATTTTTACTACCAATGGTCTGCTGTTCTCTCCGCGTATTCCGGCTTCCTCAACAAATAAAAACTTGCCGCCACAAAACAACACAATAGTGTTGAAAGTGGCGATAAACATCAATCAACAAATCAATCATCAAATATATTTCCGTTATTTATACACAATATCAAACATCATCCAATTTGGGTTTCCAATTATTGTATACCGTATGTGATCCCTAGATGTCTTTGCTAACTGTTTTGTCAATCAAGTGCAGTTATAAGTCAAAAATAAATAATTTTAGATGAAAGGAGGGCAAAAAAAATATCCTGTCTCTTAAAACCTTAATACTATAATACTAGAGCTGATAGAATTTGAATCGAATTGAAACAATTATTACAAAACAGAACAAGTAGATATCAAAGTTATTCGATTTGAATAAACTTGAATAGTGAATAGTAAAAAAAACACAGTTCACTTTTACATGACTGTATTAATGAATTTTGAATAGTGAAAATTGAAAAGTAAATAGTGAACGTACTTCAGCCCGGTTAAATTTGAGGGCGATAAAACTCGTGTTAATTGATAGATTACCTACTTTTATTTTCAGTTTCACTATCAGAAGTAATAAGTGGGAATGACTGGTTTATAGGAAATATAAAACAGTATGGATTCTATAGAGTAAATTACCCGGAGGCCAACTGGGGAAAACTTATAGTTCAACTAAAGATGGATCATACGGTACATTATATTCTTGTATATAATTGTAGATCACAAAGTATATTCTCAACACCTTTCAGAGACATCATTCCAGAGGGCTAATAAAAATATGCAGTCAATATAAAACAATATCATGGCTCACATGTAAACAATGAAAACCAACCTTGGTTAATTGCTAATATAGAAAAGTTCAGACTTTACAATATGCTTAGCAAAGCAAACAAGTGGGGTCTTAAAAACAATAAAATGCATGGTTTAAAATATAGTATAAATAAACTCATCACAGATACCAGGATTAAATTTTGTACGCCAGACTCGCTTTTGGTCTACAAAATACTTATTAATGACCATCGAATCAACATAATTTAAAAGATCAAATAAAATAAGAAGATGAAGAGCATCAATGATTTAAATATATATTAAAATGAAAATAAATAAACGTATTCACAATTTGCCCGTCCACCGACTTTTGTGTTATTTTTTAGAAAACAAGTCTACAAAGCTACAAATTTGGTGAGATTCGTGTTTATATACTACATAAATAAGTTGTTCATCATTAATTTTTCATACTCGTTTCACTCCGTTCTTCGTGTTGTAAAACATCTTGTCCTCTGGACACTTGAAAATACTTTTTGTTGATCATTGTTTGACTTACGCTTGATAGAAACACAAACTTGTTATTGAGCTGATGAACACCTAACAGAACACACAAAGAGAAGAAATTTTGATTGTCAAATAAAATAAAAGTAGAGTTGGGTAAGGTACAAAAATTTGGGTTCATTTGCCTCCCTTCGAAAGGGTGATTTATGTATTTGATGTTTCATGAATAACTGGAAATCCTTCCAGAGAGCGGGAGTGATTGAATCTTTACGTTGGAGATACCCGGTCAACATTTTATATCCAAAATTGTTATTTTCATTTTTATTGTTAAATTGATATTATTACGAGATTACTTTATACAGCAGCAGACTTATTAAGTTAAACAAATATAAATAATTTTGTCCTATTCCAATTTGTATACTTTTGATAACAAATAGAAACATTACATGTTTGTTTGAGTATAAATGAAATAAAAGAGAGACGAATGATACAAAAGAGATATTAAACTCCTTGTATTAATCGAAAACAAACTGACAATTCCATGACAAAAAGCGAAAAACGACAAAAAGACAAACACAAGTACATAAAACACAACATAGAAAAACTAAAGACTGAGCAACACGAATCGCGCTAAAAACCGGGGTGATATCATGTGCTCTGAAAGGGTAAGCAGATATTGCTCCATATGTTGCACCCGTTCTGTTGCTCATGTAAATACAAAATCGGTGATAAGTCTAATTCGGTAAGACACATTCGAACAAAAAAGGACAGAATTGTGGTTACAACAATTGGAACATATCCGTCGTCATCTGTGAAACATGTATTCCATAACGGGCAAGATCAATGTGATGCAATTTATGGTTTAGAAGTGGCAGATAAAAAGTGTGAACGAACAATTAAAACAATACAAAACTCACTATTAGCCCCACCGACAGAAAAAAAGGGTATAACAGTTTTGTATAGCTGCTGAAGTCTACTAAAGTTTATGTTTAGTGTCACAGACACTTTGTTTATTGCGTAACACTTTGAAAACGGCTATACAGAATTTAACAAATTAACAGAGATTTTTTGTAGGACATAAGTTGTGCACTTGCTATTAACATTTTGATCGACGTGCTATTTTTGTTAGTACTGGATTGTTTCTCTGCAACAATTCTTGCAAACGGCTTGTACGAATAACACAACATGACTGATCCGAGACATAATGGCGGGTTGCAATACGAAAACCTAAACATCATCAATTTGCCTATTTTATTTGGAAACGACCGGCAACACATTCTTTCTTGAAAAACTGTATATTTTTTTATTATAGATAATTCATCCTGTAAATAGAGCTCAGATTATTAATGATGCATGGAACTTTGCAAAGTAAGTAACAACAAAACACTTACTGATATCGTGTACATATAGTTTAATAGTCCTATAACACCTCATCAAAGATATAAGGCATTCAACCAAGTGTGCCAGACTCGAGACTCAGCCTTACAAGATTCGTCAGTGTCGCTTGAATGAGAAAGGTTAAGACAAAACAGTTGAATACTGGAGTTTTTTAAGGTTTCGAATGATACTTTTAGTTTCATGAACTGTAAATTTCCGCAATGACCTGTATCAATGATATTTCCTGAGGATTGCGGACTACTGGGTGAGGGTACACTTCGGGACGAAACGTCAATTAGCATGAGACTGAAATAAAAATAAATAACAACAATAGTTGGCAGAGGTTCCCTACAAAAAAATCCTTTGTAATATACAATTAGAGAAATACAGAGGATATCGAACAATCGAATTCATCATGAGGCAGGACAAGCGACTGAAGCAATAAACTCATCAACATCAATGCAAATACAGACTGGTTGAAATGCCTTGAGTACCTCTATCTAAATTTAATTCTTAAATATGTCTGTGTCTTAGTGTGATGTATCACTCTATAACTAGTATTTTCCTCTTTAGATCTGGTGACCTTAGCATGAAAATAGGCCTCAAAACAGTTGAATACTTGTCAATGGAAGACAGCTATTTTCCTTTTTTTGCTGCCGATGCTGAACTTGTATATGTCGGAAACATGCTAGAAAGAACTGAGGTATATGGTGATTTTTCGGTAAGCCATTTTATTCTTTTAACGGTAGTGTTTGTTTTAAGAAAAATGATTTATCTTACAACAAAACAGGTAGTTCGTATTTCATTTCTTTTGATTTGTAGGTTATAAATTCAGTTAACCCTTCTTTCTTGTATTTTCGTCTGTTTCCATTTTTCATTTCTTTTCGTGTTTGTCCTTGATAATTTTTTCTAGTTCTGCTTTTTTACCCTTCCATTCATTTTTTATGTGGCGGGGATAGTTTGTTTTTTTTGGACAATAATATAATTGTACAAAACATTTATGTTTGAAACTTAAAAGAGCATTTATTTTCCCCTTAACTCTTAATGGGAACCATCTATTCTCCGAAACCAAGTTTTTTTTCCAGAAATTAAGAACCACAACGTAAATATGAATGTTCGGTACCTAAACCACATTATCTATAACAACATAAGTTAAACTCAACATGTTGTATCGATCATGTCAGTGGCCGAGTCTACTTGGTACATCTACAAGGATCATTTACCTGTCAATAATTTTAATCCCGCTCGTGGCTATGCGCGGTCCAATTTAATTGACTGGGTATGCGAGTTTACCTGTCGAACGTAGGTGGCTTTTTCTCCACCAAAAAAATATTGGTCGCCATGATATAGCAAAAATGGCTTAATTCGGTGTTAAACACAAACAATCAGTTTATTATTAAAATCAATTTAGTTAAGCAAGAACTCATCGAAACATGAAAAGTGATTCATATTTTTTTAAATTAATTATATATTTGCCATTTGTAACATTTTCGTTTCATATAGGTCAACAGATATAAAACTATGCTATAATGGGAAATACAAATCATCATTTTTAAGCAAAATCTAAGTTTTATCATCCATCTATATCTACATAAGAAAATGCCTGTACCAAGTCAGGAATATGACAGTTGTTATCCATTCGTTTGATGTGTTTGTTTTTTTATTTTGCCATTTGATTGGGGACTTTCCTTTTTGAATTTTCCTGGGAGTTCAGTATTTTTGTGATTTTACTTTTTATCAAACTCTACAAATTAACTTGATATAAATATTTTTGCAGCGATTATAATGTTCAATTCAAGCAATTATATGCATTCTTCGTATTTATTCTAACTAGAATTACAGCGTGAAATATAATCATTAGTGTTTCTGATGAATTGAATGAGGTTCCCTGCAATATTTAAGGGCATACTATACAGAAGAGATCCCTCCTTTTTTTTCTTGAAATGTTGATAGAAAGTCAATGTTGATGTGTACTTTTGAAATATGCAAAGAGAAATATACCTTCATGACTTACTTTTTTGAGATATTTGGTTTGTAATTTGCATATTTGATTGGAAAACCCTGAAATTTCATAATTAAGGACTTTTAAGCAAAGTAGC
Organism: Mytilus californianus; assembly: GCF_021869535.1. NCBI lineage: Eukaryota > Metazoa > Mollusca > Bivalvia > Mytilida > Mytilidae > Mytilus > Mytilus californianus. The sequence continues at coordinate 1,827,637 of NW_026262674.1, forward strand.
AATACTTTTGAATGAGCAGTCACAATTTAACCGGTTTTTTTGTAAAATGCTTAATTGATCCATTTCATTAACATGCTGTACCAAATTCAAGGTTAAACCCAATAATTATATTCTGAATTCATATTACTATTAGTGAAATATGTTTGCGTCTACACAGAAGTGCAGAAAAAATCTATCGTTGATTTTTTCTTAAAATGTTGGCAGGTCGTTCTTGAAACAGTACTTGGTTGATTTCAAACGAAAAAAAATAGGAGTCCATGTGCTTGTTTTTTAAACAAAAGCATTAAACCTTGGTTTTTTAATGGCAAACGTCAAGTTTGCCAATATGGCGCTAAACTTCGTTGAAATAAGTTTTAATCGCAACAACGTCGTGCAATTATTCCCACCGTACACGACTACGCTGTCAAGTTCAGTGGTATAGACAAGGATGTTTTGCAAAGCAACGATATTAATCATCATAAAGCTGGTAACTCGTAAAATAGCACGAAATATTTGCAAAACCTGTCTGAATTGTAACTAAATTTGGGCAGAAACTTCTTCATAATCAAGAAATAGCATTGAAAAAAGTATTCTAGTAAATTACTTTGAGAAATGTACAGAAACAAAAAAGATGGATCTGATAAAAGAATTAATTTACATCGTTGTCTGACATTAGTCCTGAATTGTTTCATGTAGACAACACAGCTTGAACATAGTTTTAATTATTCAAAAGGCCAAGACATGACAGAATGTGAAACAATTATAAAGTAAGTGGGATAATATAAAATAAGGACATTTGGTATGATTGTAAATAAGACAACTATACACCATAGTTTAAATGACGAAGACAAAAGCAATAAAAGGCCACTGTACGGCCTTCACCAACGAAGAACCCACACAGTATAGTCAGCTATAAAAGCTATAAAAGGCCCGACATAAAACATGTAAAAAGAAATGTGAAACAATTCAAACGAGACAACTAACGGCCAAATTTAAACTTTTTTCGCGTTTCCTGTATGTTTCAGTGCACTTCTTTGTTCGTTGAATCTATCAAAAAGGGAAAGAGGTATATCATCTCGCTAAAAATTCCTTTTCCTTTTACATTCAAAAGACAATCGTCTTTGAAATTTTAATTACAAGAAGAGACAAATATATAAATCAACTGAAATTTTCCTCGTTGGAAACTTGGTGTAGTGTAGTAAGATTTACGTGGACTGAGGATAAACGATATCTGTGGACACTTGATTTCGTGGTTTTGAAAAATTCTAAAATTGAGAACGAAAACAGGGAATGTGTCAAAGAGACATGTTATTTTGTAATTTTGTTGATCGTCTCTGTTAAATTTATCCGTACAATGACAGCGAAATTACAACGTTCTTATAAACAACGTCGCCAAAACAACACGATAAATTTTAAAAACGTTATTGTCTGCCCCTGCTACTTTATAGAATGCCCTTAAGCGATTAGCCTTTTTATCATACTTTTTTATCTGCTGGCTGCTTTTCTGTACTTAGATCGAATTCAACCTATTTTTTGTTTAGTTACTGGCTCCTTTAAGGGTATACTTTTCAAATGCTTAAATGCTTTTTAATTTGTAGTTTGTTGTTAAAACTTACAATTCATGGTTATATTTAATATACAAGAAACATTTTAACGATATGTCAAAAATGTTCTATGAATACATGTACAAGTCAACATATTTTATATAACATTAATACAGCTTTAACATAACAAACCTGAGTATATAATTCCTGGAAATTCCAGGTACGAAAAGGAGCAAAGCAGTTCACAAAAATATAAAACTGCTTATGTTGAGGCTTACTTTCATGACTTTCTCGACGACACCCATTATTTCATTGTTCGCAACACTACATGTTTCAAAATAGTAAATTTAGCATTTTTTATAAAGATCTGTTCGTAAGAAGGAAAAGTCAGTCGCATGGTCTGGTTGAATTTGTGGCATCCACACACGTATCATTTAAAGCAAAGTTTCAAAAAAGGGAGAAGACAGCATTAAAAACCAGTTGTCGAAGAAAACAGACAAAGAAATACAAACAAACAACAGTTCTCAAAATCTTTCACCAAAACTTGAAATTGAAAAACACAAACCTTACAAACAATCTGAAACTGGTGCTTTAAAACGTAAGCGGTTCCTGTTATAAAAGCTGTAACCGTCGTATTGCTAAGATTGACATGAGTGGTATTCAGTGATGTCACAGACGAGGCAAAGGAAAGGGAATGTATCTATTGTAACTTGAACATATTCATAGTTTTTCGAGAAATTTTCAGAATTAAAAAAAAAAAAAAACAATAAAAATAATCGAAAATTTTTTCCAAGAGAAAAAGTAAAATAACAGAAATAACGAACGCCAAGGAAAACCCAAAACGAACCATCGAAGTTCCTTAATGCCTTTGCGAAATTTTAGGCAACATTGTTAAAACATTCACGGATACAATAATCCTTAAACTGTTATTCACCCAGGCAAAAACTACCTAAAATGAATTGGTTATTCTTTATATACAAAACGCTCCTTATATTATACTTAATATACCTCCATGGATTTCATATTGTTAGTCTTGAGCAGTCCTGATGCCGGTAAATCCAGAAGAGCGCGTCTGAGGCACAAAAAACTATAAAGTGTTAATTTCGTTATGGAATATGTTGTCTAGAAGATTTTTGCAGAATTGTTCCATCATCATGTCTTTGTTTATGTTATCAAATGCATGTTATCATCAGCCGGTTACTAACCATTAAGAGGGACACTAATATGTATCTATTGAAAATTGCTTTATTCTATTTCTTGATTAACTGTTTATCTTTTAATTGACAATCATTTTCACTTGTCACAATGCTTACGTGAAATCTTTGCATTTCTTGTACTATCTTTTTTGTTTTTTCCCGCAGGCATTCATGAATAGAACATTTTCAATGCCATTGAGTAGGCTTGGTTACAGCAATACTGGATCTGGGCATTTAGAAATGTAAGAAACAACTTTTACATCTCGTAATTTAAAAACTGCTTACCCTATCGGAGCCCCTCAGATCACCCCTTGTTTTTGGTGGGGTTCGGGTTGCTCAGTCTTTAGTTTTCTATGTTGAGTTTCGTATACCGGGTCTTTTTAAGCCATGGCGTTGTCAGTTTGTTTTCACTGTTTATATATGTAAAAGTTTGAATGTCCCTTTGGTATCTTTCGCCTCTTTTTTATAAAAGTGAGTTGTCATGTAAATGTTATATCGAATTTTTTTCAAGAAATTTAACCTGACTAACGGTAAAAACCGACCAGGGTCGTGAGGCGAATTTAATATGATGTAAGTTTGTTGATTGACAATTGACGACGACTTACGTCACTTCAGCACAAAAAGACTATACCGCGACGAGAGGCACTTAAGTATATATTTCTGCACTAACAAATGGACAATATATCATGACATTTAACTATTGTTTAAGACAATATAATGTTCATATAGATACTCAATACTCAAATTGAATAGTAACACAGTTAAGCAAAATATTTGAGTCTTCCAACACAATCTAGAAGCTACATACCTATTTATATTGATAAATATCCAGATTTGTAAATGATATTATATTGTGAATTCCGGTATTTACAGTAAATCATATACATTATTAACGTGAATTTATTTCTTTCAAATAGAGTAAACGTTCAATGCACATTTGTGGTGTCTTATAATAATTTTTGATACATTTGGAAGGCAGAAGTTTCCTTACATTACTATAACGATTACTTTTCACTGAACACATTAACACGATATTTAATGGAAAAAAAGGAAATTCTAAAACTGAATATTGTTATTTTTGTTATAATATAATCAGAAGATAATGTTAATATACTGTAGATTGTTAAGAACATTAGTTGCAGAAAGGGCATGCGATTATGGAAATGAAGATTGTATAAATAATGCCATCAGCTCGTTTCAAAATCTGATGCAGAGTACTGTGTCCATAAATCCGTAAGTTTAAATTAGAACCCATGCGGTACAGGGTCAGCACATCAAACGAATATCATTCCTTGCTAACACTGAGTGCAAGTGTTACAAAAAAAGTCAAAAATGTAAATGACGTAAACTTTAGCAGCTATAGGTCATTGTACGGCCTTCAACAATAAACAAACAAAATGAATACCGCATTGCAAGCTATAAAAGGCCATGAAATGACAAATGTAAAACAAATCAATTGAAAAAACTAACAATCTGGTTAAAATACAAACAAAAACGAAAAACAAATTTGATATTTACTAGCAACAAACAACATACTTGATTACAGGATCCTGACTTTGGACAGGCATATACAGAATGTGCCTTAGTTAAACATGTTAGCGGTACCCAATATAACAATACAAGAACAAAATGTACAAAACAATAGGCGAAACAGATGTTTCTATCACAAAAAGTTAATTTTTATATCTGAGGAATAAGAGTACTTGTTTTGAAGAATGCTCATTGAAAAATCATCAAATGACAGTACCAATTCTGCAAATGCAGCAGTGGTATTTCTAATCTAATGCAATGCTTGTGAAAATGTTCGAAATAAAACATTTAAATATCCCTAAAATACCGACACCTATCTCATTATGATGTTTTGAATAACACCGATGTTCAACCAAGCAATTAAAACGTTATCCAATCAAAATGTGTGCTATATATCATTATGCGTGAAAACAGTGGTTGTAAAGGAGGGACGAAAGATACCAGAGGGACAGTCAAACTCATAGATCGAAAACAAACAGACAAATAATAGTACAGATGACACAACATAGAAAACTAAAGACTAAGCAACACCAACCCCACCAAAAACTGAGGATGATCTCAGGTGCTCCGGAAGGGTGAGTAGAATCTGCTCCACATGTGGCACCCGTCGTGTTGCTTATGTTATTGCAAATAGTTGCAATGATTTAATTTATTGTATTTCCCACCTAATTTTAAATGTACAGATCTTATTAGATTATTCCATAATAATAAAAAAGACCGGTTAAAATATTAAATCGTCTAACCCAATATACATACTTTATTTAAACGTGGTAACAATTATATTTCACGAAGGATATTTCAAAATTGTATCAATTGACCAAAAAATATATTTTAATTTTGGCGATAAAAGAATATATGGTAAACACTAACAGCATTCATACCAAATGCCTGACGCTGTGTTAATCAAACATTTTGGCAAACAATCAATTTCCATGTCACCGAAATAAAATATAATTTGATATATCACGTCATTCCTCGTTTTCCTGCTTTTATTTTGGATAACATGTCTTCTATTCACAAACATTCACAATGTTTGCAGTAATTCTAACTGAGTAGGCAAAAGATTTGCTTCTACGCCCCCTCTTTCAAATATCCTAGAAACGCTCCTGAGTGCTTAATCGTATTTGTTGTAAAGAATATTTGACGTCAGAAACACGACAGACAAGGTTGGTGTGTAGTGCTCCTGTGCTTGTAAATACCGTAGATTTTGAGTAAGATACATCGTATATAAAGATATTGAGATTTGGATTAATTGCCAATGAGACAACTATCTACCAGAATTCAAATGACGTAGATGTTAGCATTTTTTGTTTTTGTTGCACTTCAGTGTTCCTGTTATTCCTTTGTTTTCCTCTTATAGCTGATGTGTTTCCCTCGGTTTTGGTTTGTAACCCGGATTTGTTTTCTCTCAATCGATTTATGACTTTTGAACAGCGGTATACTACTGTTGCCTTTATTTAGCAACTATAGATACAGTACGGTAATGAGCAAATCCCACACCATTTAAACAACCAAGTTTTGTTTCCAGGATCAATGTTAATTCAAGAGCAAACGTATACAATACAGCAATAAAACATGGAGGTGTGAAGGAGTGGGATTTTGTTTATAACAGATACAAAACATCTAACGTTGCATCGGAAAAGCTGACATCGTTATATGCCTTGTCTTATAGTAGAGAAGTCTGGATTTTAAGCAGGTTTGTAATAAATGATCTTTTGTTTAAGAGTATAGTCGCGAAAATCCCCGATGTTATTGAAGATGGTATGCACATCAAAACCAAAATAAGAAGCACATTTTTCTGACGTTATTCAAAGTGTTTTTAGGCCATTTCTTGACAATATAAAAATCAAAGGTTTTTTAAGATAATTTCCTTGAATGTGACCTACCGAATAAGACAGATCATCCGGTATGTACTTAAATGTCAAAATATGATAAGACGATATATAAAGGAACTTCAGAGAATTCTGATTGCTCTATATTTAAGTTTTCTTCAACTGACAAAGCTACCCCGTCAGCACTACAGTATAATGGTAACAATAACCTCAACGACAGTTCCTTGCTTTACACAGAATTAAGTTGAATTCTTGACGACAAAAATATTGGTTACTATGTGAAATATCATGCTTTTGATTACTATACAACAACTAAACTAAAAGTCAAATAATTAAAACTTGTGTATGTTATTATAATGGGTGTAAAACATATAGATATGATCCAGTCAAGTCTCAGTCCTTACAACTGAACAGACCTGTCAGTTCAGTTCCAGATTATCAACCTCCTATTAGATGTCTCCTGATTATCTTAACATGTGATCACGTTCTTGAATGTGATTACAACATTCAACGCCACATAGTAACATCTGTGTTGTTGTTTTGCGCTGGTCGCATATGCATGCACTCTTAAACTAAGAAATCGGAGGGCTCTGTATCCAGGGTGTTGAACAAATGGTTATTCCCGGCTTCCAGTAGTAACCTACGATTTATCATCGATTCGTTCTAGTTGAGTACATCGACATGGTCACCAAACATGAAGGACATCGACAAACGAACACGAAAAATAGCCTAAAAGCCAATATCCGTCTGTGTAAAACCTTTTTTTAGATAGTAAAGGATGTAAATAAACAGTACAAGGAAAGGGAGAGTTACCAAATGTGCAATACTAGTAATCAAAAACGTATTAGGTCATACAGGCATACCACGGCCAAAAACATAACGACAAACATACAAGTCAGCCCACACAAAACTGGAGATTGAGCGACACGAACCCAGCAAAAAGGGGAGGGAAACTCCGATGCTGCAGAAGCAGTTTTTGATCCACTTGGAGGATATACCTAGTCTGAGATTAAAGTGTTCTGATTTCAGTTTTTGTATATATGAACATATTTGAAAATATATGAGCCATGAAATTGCATGCAACAATAATACAACTGTTTTTCCTTTATAGGTTCCTGCTATATACCTTAACAGACGACATTCGAAGACAGGATGGTGTACCTGCCATGCGTCTGATTGCAAGAAATCCAATTGGTAGATATCTAGTGTGGGATTTTTTAAGAGGAAATTGGAATGCTATAACAAATCGGTAAGTGAAAATATTCAGTTACCTAGTGTTTGACCTTTGTGACGTCATATACATTGGTTATGTCCTCGTCTCGAGTGCAGGAAGTCTTGTGTGTGATCTCTGTGTTGCCTCATTTTCAATAAAATACTGTAAACCAACTAATTTTCGCGGGCGATTTTTTTTCGCGAATTTCGCGAGTAGAAAAAAAAACTCGAATATAAATCGTCGTGAATATGTAAAACGTGGAATTTCCTTATTTAACTATATCAATCAAATTTGAAAATCGCGAAATTAAATCGCCGCTAAATGCGAAATAAGTTGGTTTACAGTATGTATTTTAAAAATTAATAATGACTGAGAAATTGCAAAATTTTATACTTGCAAAGGGAAATACTACGTGTGTCAATCCAAGTTTGTGGTGGGGTTTGTGTTAGTAGTTTTTTTTTTAGTAATTGTTTTTGTTGGTTTTTTTTACCTCATTTTTATTTGCTATGGAATTCTTTTCTTATTTTACTTATGTTTTTTTATTGCCCTTGTCTTATTTACTCGCTCCCTCTGCTGATCATTATTTTTAATGTCACAATATCGATATGAAAATAGCAACGTAAAAAGCGGGGAAAAATTATATTGAATAAAAAGCCTCAAGAATTGTTCATTGTTTTTTTTTTCCATTCACACTACCGGATACAAATCGAGAGAAAGATTTATTAAGTATCAGCTGTTTCAGTTCTGCAGTAATTTCATTTAACATTGTCAGCGGGAGAAAGTTTATTTGAAACTATGAAAATGTTGTTTCATTACTGTTAGGCGCTAAACAGACAATTGTGTCGAATGGAGATAAAAGTTGGGCGATAGTCATAAGATGCGTGTATCCAACATGTCCAGGATCCTAGGGATTTGTCGCTTTATAGATACATGTTTTGTCAGAGTATAAAAACATGGTGGCTTGGTCAGAGTTCATTTAGTTTGCGCTTGCAAAACATATTTTTTTTGTAACTGAACAACGGTTTCTGAATTTCCATAAATGTAAAGGTTAACAGCTCAGAAGTGCTATTCTGTTATATTCAAAATGTCATTTGTTTCCTTTCAGTTTTGGATCAGTTTCAGCTCTCATTAGAGAGATTACAGACACGTTTAACACTGAATTTGATCTACAGTCGGTAAGATGATATAGTGAAAAAATCATGTGCATTAATAGATATACATATTTTTTTAGTATCAGTTACTACTGGTAAACATTATATTTCATCACATTGATACTTGATATATTATATTTCTTACAAGCAGGATGCAATAGTAGCTTAGTTCTAAGATGGGCCTCATGTTTTCAAAAGCTGTTTTCGTTTAAGATTTATTGCTCTTCAAAGTTAATAGTAGAACAAATGTTATCCTGTAATAAAACAGCATTGGAAATGGCAATAGTATGACAGTAAAGTATGGGGGTCTGTATAAATCTCCCAAGTCTATAGCCATACCTCCACTAATTGGTCCTCTAATTTTCTATTTTTATCTATGTTAAAAATCTATATGAAATGAAATTACTATACTCAAGGAACTTAAATACTGACCACGAAATTAATACACGCATCCGTAAATTACTGTATTGTTCAATCATTCGTTAAATATTTTCAACATTTGAATTAACATGATTTAGGAAATTAGTGATTCCTCAAACAGATCCATACCAAATATATTTCTGAGACAAGTTCCTGTGTGGATGATGAATAAATGACAGGGAATTCAATCTCACCGTAATAATTATTATAATGTAGTGATATGATCATGTGTTAACAGTATAATCTGGTTTGTTGTTATATATCATATTAATATTTGTATAACAGTTATATATAAATATATAGCAGATCATCTCTCGAGATATTCTTCCGCATGCGTTAACACAAATTTTCGGTATTCATGATATGTTACTGATATATATATATATTGCTCACGACAAAACGTTTTCATATTATTTATCTATGTTATTTAAAAATATTTTCATTAGTATTCGTTGAAGAAATGCATTTATTACAAGTGATAAGGAATGTTATTTTGCACTCAAAAATATCTGCGTATTTATACACAATACGTTCGGTTATCAGTCAAAAGCGTAAGGAAATGTCTGCGGCAACATAACACCGGTATGACCTCTCAAGGTCACATCCGATGTAAAAAGTGAACAGTTATAGGTCAAAGTACGGCCTCAACACGGAGCCTTAAATCACACCGAACAGCAAGGTGTACAGGGCCCAAAAATGACTAGAAAAATCATTCATACAGGAAAACCAACGGTTTAATCTATATAAAAAACGAGAATCGAGAAACACCTTTGAACCACACAAACACGCGACAACCACTGAACAACAGGCTCCTGACTCAGGACAGATGCATAAAAACGCAGCGGGTTTAGATGTTTTAACAGGCGCCAACTATCACCCTAACCTGAGACTGTAGTGTAACATTACAACATAAAAATAAACTATAAAATATCAATTGAAATGGCTTAACTCGATCAAAAAGACATTTAAACGAAACCAAGTACAAATTCACTTTACGAATAAATTTTATCTATGACACAATACAAATACAATATCAAAACGTATGTCCAGATTGTTTTTATATGCTGTGTTTGCTTAATATTTAGATTCATTTGTAGTATTCACTTATCATTATATATATTTAGAACTGATACATTGACATGAACATTGTTACTGATACTGTATTAGACATGTTAGAGTATTCATACTAAACGTCGATAAATATCTAAATAAATGTATAAGTATATGATCCGCCGTGTATCTTCCTATTCTAAAATTGAGAATGGATATGGGGAATACATGTATGTCAAAGAGACAACAACCCGACCAAAGAGAAGACAACAGCCGAAGATCACCAATGGGTCTTCAATGCAGCGAGAAAATCCCGCACCCGGAGGTGGTCCTCAGCTGGACCCTAAATAAAAGTGTGTGCTAGTTCAGTGCGAATGGACGTCACACTAAACTCCAAAACATATAAATGAATTAAAATTAAAAACATACAAGACTAACAAAGGCCAAAGGCTCCTGACTTGGGACAGGCGCAAAAATGCGGGGGGGGGGGGGGGGGGGGTGGGGGGGGGGGGTGGGGGTGGGGGGTAAACAATTTTTGTGAGATCTCAAATCTCCCCCTACACCTCTAGTCAATATAGAAAAAGAAACACATAGCAATACAAACAGTAAAACTCAGTTTAAAAGAAGTCCGAGTCCGATGTCAGAATAGGTAACAAATAGGTTCTGCATTATGAAGTTTTTTTGTAATATTTTGTTTTTCATATTGTTTTATATTTTTGTTGTGTTTTATTTTGCCTATCATTCTCCATTTAGCATATCTATATTAATCTATTGACAGATTCAGACCTTTAAGGATAGTATTCAAAATTTAGGCAATTCAGCAGCAGCATTCGACAGAGCAATTGAGACAACAAGAGCTAACATCAAGTGGATGGATAATAACTTCCAGGTTGTAAAGGATTGGTTAAAGAGTCTGAGTTAGTTGGAACAGCAATGCAGATGTCTTTTTCAATTAAATGCACTGTCAATATTTGTGATTCAGATTTTGTTTTTAAATTCTTCAATTTTATATATTTCAAATAATTGTATTTAAATGTTAATTCTTCGAGCGTAACATATGAAATAAGATATGTATACACCATATGATTGGTTAGATGATATAATTTTACTGAGAAATGGGAAGTTGACAATTGAAAAGTAAAGTATAAATGGGTATACATATTACATAATAACTCTTATTAAACATGTTTTTCAAAAAATGCACCACGACAAATGGTGGAGCTGAATCTGCCTACTGTCCAGGAACACTTACGATTATTCCTGGTTTTGTTGCGTTCGTGTTGCTCAGTTCTCAATTTTCAGTTTAGTGTTTTAGACTGTTGATTGTCTTTTTGTTGTTTTTTTTGTTGTGTATTGTATTTTCTGTTGGTCTTCGCTTCTGCTTTTGTATTGTTTCTTTGGTGTCTGCATTCTTGATTTTGAAAAAAGTGATTCAAATACTGTTCGAAAAAAAAATTAAAAAAAAACGTTATAAATTGTATGTGTCCAAAGCGCTTTTCTAGATTTACCTTTAAAGTCAGACCTTGGCTAGCTCATATCTTTATATTGCAGACATGTAATAAAATGTAGCTACTCACCCCTCTTAATAAGAAGTTATTCGTCATCATAATGCTCTTTGCCCAAATAAAAATGAGATAAAAGAAACCAAAAAGAAAAAAAGTCCTATATGAAAATAAAACACCTTGGTCTAAAGGGAAAAAATGAAATGACAAAACAAAAGTAAACAAAGCACTAAAGAGTAACAAGAGCCGTAAAACCGGAAGTGAAATTTGGTAAGTAGTTCCAGATCTACTGACATGACTAATTACACCCATCATGTTACTCGTTATAAATCATTTCGTAACGTCCAGAGGAGCATATCGAAGTTTGTGTTTTCTTAATTTTCAATCATTTAGTATTCAAAAGTACTACAGGTGTGTTGTTCAAATTTCAAACAGCTACACTACAAATATAAAGAGATGTGGTATGATTGTTAATGAAACAACTATTCACCAAAGTTCAAATGAAGCGGATCTAAGCAATTATAGGCAACCGTACGGCCTTCAGCAATGATATAAAACCATACCGTATATAGTCGTCCAGAAAAGGCCCTTATATGAATAACGGACATGAACCAACGACAGCCGTTGATATGCACGCACCTGACATGTGACAGGCACATACAGAATGTGCGATAGCCTTTCCTTAACATAGGACAGTGGTACAACATAAGAACAAACTATAAAAATCAGTTGAAAAGGGCTTAACTCATCAGATCGATACAAAGCAGAAAAATAACAACAACAACACAGACCAAACGTGGTAGGGGATTTATATATTTAACAAAAAAGACACAACGTACAGATCTGAAAGTACTCGCAGTTACTGATGGCTAGTTCAAAACCAACACTAAAATATCAATCAGTACACATACAACATCAAATGGATTTAGCGTAAAAGACGTCATTAACAGTTGCAAATTTTAGTGACGGGATCAACATTTAAAGTCACAATTTGAAAAAAATACACATGGTTTAGTTGAAAAAATTATTTTACCCCCAAAACTTTTATCATAATTTTTTTATTTTATTCTTGAATTGATTCAACATCCTTTTAAACAGGAACACCGTTTTCTTCGGCTTAGTTTTGGCATTTGCTTCAAAGATAATAGCCCTCAAAGTGTTACACCCAATTCATTCCAATAGAAATGATGCAAAACTTTCTTTGAGTAGTAAATTGAGTTGTTAAAATTATGATGATTGATGTACGACAAAAGATGTGAAATTTTCATTCTTATGAAGCTTCTCTACAGCCTCTGCATTCGATATAGCAACTTTTTTCACCATTGAATTTTTCTTAAAATTTGTATTAGAGAGATATGTATATTTTACAGGCATTTTCTTGATTTAGGCATTTTATGAATGACTGAATTTTCCGGCAATTGACAAAATGCCTAACCCTGACAGGCATTATATAAAAATACCTTAGTATAGTCATTTTAGAAAACGACTTGAATTGTTAGACAAATTTCAATAAATTGCCTATTCAGTTTCTTAAACTTGTAGGAAAAGAGTATCATTGAGATGTGACCAGTGCCGGTAAAATAGTCATTTCTATAGAAATATGCAATTTTGCCGGCTTCAATTAAGATATTTAATCAAAGCCGGCAAAATAGCATATATTTTCTGATTTGCCGGTGACGGCAAAATAGCCACTGCCTTAATAAAAATAGGTCAACAGATTGAAAAGATAACATATTTTGAAATAAAAAGTAATAGCTCAAATTCCCCATATATAATAGACAACTTTCTAGTTCGTTGCATTTTCGTCAAAAAGTTTTGTTTTAGTGAACTGAAACGAAGCCGAGGTACTGTCCATGGACACTTAACAGGACTTGGTACCTATTAGACAGCAACCCAACAGCTTTTCCTTTAGTCTAAATCTAGGGTAGGGTTCGGCCTATGCTTTCGTTCTAGGACTTCTATTGTAGTTATGCCCGTCTTTAGAATATTTTAAAGTTTTATTAGGTATATTATTTACCGGTTTATGACAACAGTTCATTCAAAATGGTTGAAACCTGTGTATTCGAGAATTATATATCAGATGGTTATTATACCCAAATATCCAGTAACAAGTAGCTTCTAGAATCTTTCTCGAACAGTTGATAAGGAGTGACTAGTCTGCTCTTAAGTCCAACCAGATGTCAACCTTTGACCTTGATCGCAGTCATACTTTCATAGTATCGGACTATATTGACCAACATGAGAAACAATCTGGATCGTAAAAAGACAGAAATAGCAGGCTGTGTACTAATACTTACAGGAGAATTCACAAATCGCAAACGCAATTGTTCTGGTAGAAGTTCAATGTGTTATTTGTCTCATCGGTTTCATACTACAAGTATCAAGCTGCATCTCGAACGGGAAATCACTCGATATATTTAACACTTAACCCAAATATCACATGAATATGAAGAACAATCCCAATGTATCCCTATAGTACGTCTCAGAGTAAACGGCTACTACATGAATATAAGTGTGGGGTTAACTTGAACAATGAATAAAGGTGGAACAGACCGCCAGACAAAATGTGACTAGCCCGACCGGATGATAGTGGTCATTTCAAGCACGGGACAACAAACGTAAAATCAAACTTTTCGAAAACTATATTCTGGTGATGGACATTACAAATACAGGCTTATTAAAATAAAATACACTAATATGGAGAGATAATGGTAAACTGGCGGTCCATATGGAATTAAATGAAATTATCACCCTTGCATTGTTTATACATTTGTAAAATTTTCAATTTGTTGCCAATGTTGGCTGAAAAAATTTGAAATATTATAATTTTACCAAGAGAAGTGAGTAAATTGTATATCGCAAATTACATTTATTAACAAAATACATTAACATACACACACAATGCAAAAAATGTTAGCTTTTCAAAATTTATTGGGGTTACAATGAATAAACGATATGATAAAAATATTCACATTGTATTTTAAGAGAGTGTGTTAAAAGCTTTCTTTTCTCAATTAAACCACAACCATTAAATTTCATTGTTATCAATTGACAAATGTTTAGCATAAACATATTTAAATTATAAATGATTTAGTCAGTCTTGGTTGAATTATAAAAATATAATATATATGGCACGCCAGGATAACGTTTCTTTTTATGTTTAAAACAAAAACAAAAAAACTAACACTGCTGTAACTAAAAGAAACATAAAAAGAGAAACCTTCAACCATACCCACATGGATATACATACTTTTCAAACCTGTAGATTAACAAAACTAAAAAAATATTTTACATTTCGGATTTCTTGTGGATATTGAGGTGTCAACAAACCAGCACTATTTTATCATGTTTATAATTAAGTTAAATAAAACAAAAACATTATGATCAATGCTGGCAAAATCAAAATGCAAACATACAGGAATCTTCTAAAGTTACTTACTCGTCCATATTGCAATGTATTGGGGATAAACCTTTAATGTGATATATCTGTTGTAAAGAATTTAATAAAATGTTCAATTTACAGGTGCATATGAGAACACATACAGGATATACACCTTATAAATGTGATGTTTGCTGTAAAAACATTAGTCGTAGAAGTACTTTAAAGTCCCACATGACAGTACATACTGGTGATGGACGATTTCAATGTAAAGTATGTGATAAGAATTTAAAAACCGCCGTCCGCGACTTTTTTGAAAGAGCCACATGGCAATATGTGTTAAAAATTTTACTGCATCAAAAAACAGACTGCAGGAGTATTTGAGAAAACAAACCTGTGTTAAAACGGTTAAATTTGATGTAAATAACATAATGACTAGTGTCAATGATTTCAGAAATGATTTAAACACTGACCAGGAACACAAAAGAACTAATGTTGACATTACTTTTGGCCAGCAATTTATATGTGGTATATGTTATAAAAGTTTTAGCCGAGATAAACATTTGTTATTACACATGAGAACACATACTAGAGATACACTGATTAATTGTGACATCTGTTGTAAAGAATTTAATCAAATGTTCAATTTAAAGGTGCATATGAGAACACATACTGGATATAAACCATACAAATGTGATATTTGCTGTAAATGTTTTAACCAAAGACGCAACTTAAATGACCACATGAAAATACATACCGGTGAAGAACTTTTTCAATGTAAAGTGTGTGGTAAATCATTTATTGAAAGACGCCATTTGAAGACGCACATGCGAAAATGTAACATGTGTAATAAAAGTTTTACTTTGCCAAAAACAAAAAGCATACTACGAGATTACTTGAAAAAACATACTAGGAATGGACCTGATAAATTTGATGTCAATAACATAATGGCAAATGTCAGAAATGACTTCAACACTGATCAGGAACACACGAGGTCTAATACTGGTAATAAACAATATATATGTGGTGTGTGTTATAAAAGTTTTTTTCAAGATACAGATCTACTACTACACATGAGAATACATGTACCGATTAGTGATGAATCTTATAAATGTGAGATGTGTTCGGAACAGTTTAATTCAATAAGCAACTTAAATAATCACATGCGAACTCATAAATATCAATTAAGTGATGAAGGATTTACTGCCTCTAAAAACATTCTTCTAGTGTATATGGGACGAAAACGTAATGGGGTGATTAAACCTGATAAACTTGATGTACATAAAGAAGTTGTCACAGATTAAGCCAAAACAGCTCGAGGGACTGTGTTGATGTACCTTATAATGCAACATAAAATATGCACAGATTCTTGAGGTGCCCCTGAGTGGGAGAACCCCAAAATGACTACCATGTATTTTAATTTTTTTTTTTTAATAAATGTTTATTCAAATTGTTTTACTTGGAAAATATCGGGTGAAAAACAATAACGGGGACAATTACAATTGGTCTTTGTTATGTAAGCCTAATATACATCTAATATAATGATACATCAGGATGTCAGTTTTCTGTTTTAAATATTTAACATTGTATCTTTTAACCTCATTCAAAATGTTAAGATTCTATCTTGAATAGTTTTTGACGGGTGCCACATGTGGAGCAGGATCTGCTTACCCTTCCGGAGCACCTGAGATCACCCCCAGTTTTTGGTGGGGTTCGTGTTGCTTAGTCTTTAGTTTTCTATGTTGTGTCTTGTGTACTATTATTTGTCTGTTTGTCTTTTTATTTTTGGCCATGGCGTTGTCAGTTTATTTTCGATCTATGAGTTTGACTGTACCTCTGGTATCTTTCGTCCCTCTTTTAATGCAGCCACCGCCACCACCGCCGCTGGATAACTATATCCCCATGTCGAGCTTTCTGCGACAGAAGTCGCAGGCTTGACAAAAATCTTAAAACCAATAGATAAAGGTCTGGATTGGGGTCCTTCGTTTCTATATTCTTTAATTTTTCAAGTGGTTTAACTCTTTTTTTTATATTTTTTGCCATTATTCTCAAAACTATATATTATTTGTTCAATATTCTCTATTTTTTACATGTTAATACGCCATTATTCTCCATTCTTTATTTTATGGGGCAACTTTTCTCTAATCTTTATTTTATGGTCCCATTTTTCTGTAATTTTGGTCTATTATTCTCTTTTCTGTGACATCAAAATAATGCAGAAAAACATTAATACAACTTTATTTATTGATCTGATTCTCAATGTTATTTAGCCTAATAAGACTATCAATCAGAACAGATCTATCTTCACAATCCATAATGTCAAATGGTTTAGAATAAAAGATTGTCCCCCTTTGATCTAGAAGTTTGTCAGTATCACTTTCAAGCTTCTGTAGATGATCACGGGATATTTCTAATAATGTGAGGATTACCTGCAATGGAAAACAAGAAAGTTAGCCATGAGGAAAATATTAGTATTACAAAAATGTATATTTTCTACATGTACTTGCAATCTAATGCAGGAGTAAGAACTGTATTGAATTTTCCCTACTCTAGGTTGGCCTTTTTTGAACGTACCCAAGGCAGGTGAAGGAAGTCAACTTTAAGGAAGGCTGTGATTGGATGTAAGGGAATAAAATATAATTTTTTCATTTATTTATGAATGACTGCAGTGAATATTTACAATATAAATTTTGAAAAATATTGAAATCTAATTACATGGTTAGATTCCCCATATCAAAGAACTCCAAGAATTCAATTTTTGATGAAATCAAACAAAGTTAAATTTTTAATTTTGGACCCTTTTGACCTCAATGTGGACAAATTTGATAACGGGCCCAAAAATCAAAAATCTAAATACATGGTTAGAATTAATACACGGTTAGTTTCAGCATATCAAAGAACCCCAAGAATTCAATTTTTGTTAAAATCAAACTAAGTTTAATTTTGGACCCTTTGGACCTTAATGTAGACCAATTTGAAAACGGGACCAAAAATTAAGAATCTAAATAAACAATAAGATTCAGCATATCAAAGAATCCCAATATTTCAATTTTTGATGAAATCAAACCATATCATTATTATTTGCTTTTTAGTTTTATATATAAAAGTTTAATTTTGGACCTCAATGTGGACCAATTTGATAATGGGTCAAACAACCAAAATTAAAACACACAGTTAGATTCAACACATCATCAATTTAATTTTTGTTGAAATCAAACAAGTTCAATTTTGGACCCTGATTTGGACCAACTTTAAAACTTGGCCCAAAATCAAAAAAACTAGGTACATGTTTTTTTGAAATTCATCTTTGTTCAGAAGGTAAGTCAAATATATATTAAAAATTTATAAACATGATGTCTAAAAATAGCAACATCCGTTCTATGTAGGCGTGTATCAGCTTGTGAAAATAAACTGAATAAAAATTATATAAATGTCTAAGAATATAACACACTTATTGATCATGTTGATACATTAAAAAGTTCTATTAGATTTTAAATTGAAATACACAATATTTCCCTGAACAAACTAGCTTCACTAGACATGTGAATCTATCAAAGTGAAATTGGAGGCAATATATATATATAGATTCTACCACTGCATCGAGTGTGATACGATATTTATCCACTTGAGACAGTTAAATTTTCAAATTTAAAACGCTAGGCTCGCCGAGCGTTTTAAATATTTAAAATTTAACTGTCAAGAGTGGATAAATGTCGTATTACACGAGATTTGGTGGTGGAATCTGTTTCTCTAATGATTTTCAAACAATACGCAGGCAAATTTATTCCTTCTTTTCAAATGATCTGTAAAAAGATGTGTTCTTTCTATGTGACGTCATCAGGCATGGTCGCCTTTTTTCATGCCGTCACAATAGGAAATTCAGAGGAAAGCAAGTAAATTCGACGTCAGAATCGGATTTTAACCAATGAAGAACTGAGATAAAACGAACCACACGTTGATTAAATTTTTTTTATACAATGGGTGCAGAAAGGGATAAATTGACGAAGAATTAGAGAAATGTATATACAAACATATCGTCGCTGGGCTTCCAAAATGTTGTAAATTACAAATTTTTCAAAAAAAAAAAAACAGGCTTTGAAAATTTGGTTGAAATGCAAACTTCCAAAATGTCATAAGTGAACCTGAATATTTTTGTAAATGGCACTGAAATAAAAACTATGACGTCTGTGGATTACTTAACATGCTTAAAAACTAAAAGTTATTTGAACAGAAATATAGAAATGTACAAGAATTTGATTCCCGAAACCATTATACAACACTTTTCAAGTTAACATACAACATTTTGGAAACAAACTTTACAAGTAGTTGAGATTGGCAATTTTGTCACAAGTCTTTTTTTCAAATGTTTTGATTGGTCTTACTGTATGCTATTTTGGAGCATCAAAGAATGCCTCCCGCCAAGACGATTTGTGTGAAAATGTAATTTTAGTCAAAAATGTCATATACAACATTTTGGAAGCCCAGCGAGGATATGTAAAAATGAAAACAATATATTTAGATGTGTTAGACGGTATTCTAAAGTATTCTGACAGGGGTTAAACATTTTTGTTACAGCTCACTAGCCCAGGACTTATTGGTAGCAGGATTTACTAGTCCTGTTGACAGAACTGCTAGCCCAGCAAATCAAACCTGATCAGTTTCAACAACGTGGTTCTGTCGAATTTTCAATTCACTCTTTTTTTTAAATTTTTTAATAGATCATTAATTTAGAACTTTATGTTAATATGTATTTCTGAAAGGCTAAATCATTCTTACAAGTAACAGTTCACATCAATCAATGCATCATAAGGTATTAACGCCAGTACCATTAATCAGGAACATATATATTGTTAGATATACTGTTCCCAGCATTAATTGAAAGTCTCAGCTTGAGCAATGTACAATACTCTACGTACCGAGAAATTGATGATGATAGTACAGAAATTGCAATCAATACATGATACCGGTCCACCCAGAGTCATTTGTTCTATTTTTAACATATTTGTTAAATGATTGTCCCCCTAAAACATACAAAATCAGTTCAAATTCTTGGAATCCTGGATGACGTAATTGAATTTGATTGGCTAAGATAGAATAGAGACGAAGGGATTTTCCACTTTGTATTTTGGAAACGCCAAGAATTTTTTGTTACTAGTCCGTCGGGCATATTTGATTGTTGAGGTGTAAATGTCTAGTCCTGGGCGTCGGGCTAGTGGATTTCTTAACCCCTGAATTCAGTTGCATTCAGCGGTGTGCGGCTGTGTGTGCAGGTGTTTGATGGTGATGATGCTCTGCCCTACAAATTTTTCAAAACTTCCATCACCTACGTTATTTATGAAAAGAATTTAAGGATGTTTGCTACTCTGTTTCAAAATAATAAGCTTTTTAAAAGACTGTTATAAATTCATGAAATTGATAGTATATAAATAAAGGAACTAAAAAAGCAGATAAAAATGAAGGATCCGTGTGCTTGTTTTTGAGATATAAGCCATTGAAAATTTGGCAGGAAATGATTCTCTCTAGATTTTTCATACAGTTAACATTGGCACCTTTTTTCTGTCTAAAAGTATTAGTATGAAAAAAAATAACAAGGATTTAATAAGATTTTCAAAGATGGCATTTTAAACTATATTCAATCAAATTATGAAAAGAAAAGTAGGGGTTTGCGGGCAAAAATTTTTAATGGTACTACATGGATAAAACCAGAGGATTCTGAATATCTGGCAAAAATTCAAAAACAAGAGGAGCGAACATCCTTAAACAGTTTAACTATTTACCTCTGTTTTGTTCACAATTATTCCAGGAAATGATAATGTTGTCATTTCTGTCGGATTAACAAAAGCATGAAGGTCAAGCAGAAGTTCTCCAGCATGCTGACCAAGCCATCTTCTACTAAGAAATTCTTCTATCCTTGGTCTCTGTGATGATTCTGCATCTGAACCTGCACTAGAATTGAATGAATCACATCTAGAGCTTTCAAACCTTTCACATAAAGAATCCATTCCTCTAACTTCAGAATCTTTCTTCATCTATTAAGCATGTTAAGTATATAATATGTAAATAAAACTTTTACATAAAAATAACTAACATGTTACCACAGTAATGCATTATACAAGGTACGGGTTCTCACTAAGGCAAGACCGTGAGTCCTAGACTCATGACAATCTGTCTGGACTCATCATTGCCAAAACTGATGAGTCCAAGATGCATTAAGATTGAATAAAAGAACAGAGTTTCATTGTCCCCCTCGTTGCACATACTTCATCTGTCCAAGGACAATAAATCAAAATAAAGATTTTGGCTCTTTAAAAACTTTTTAGAAATATCTTAAGAGAAATGAACAATCTGATGAAGGTTTGGAAGCTCTTACAATGCAATTTTCCATACAATTAATATTAACAAGGGACATAATTAGGGCCCCGCATAATGGCGGATGCCCTACAGTGATCAGTCCGTCTCCGTCCGTCCGTCCGTCTGTCTGTCCGTCCATCCATCCATCCATAACAAATTGTGTCCACTCTATATCTAGAGAACCATTATGATTTCAAAGTTTATACTTGACATGTATATTAACCAACACCAGAGGGTGTGTCATAATGTATGTACAACTTCCTATTTCAAAGGTCAAAGTCAAAAACTTTGGTTTTAGTTGAGAACCCCCATGTCCTATGGAAAAGATCGTGCCTGCTCTATATCTTGAGAACCGTTATGATTTCAAAATTTATACTTGGCATGTATATAAACCAACACCAGAGGGTGTGTCATAAATTATGTACAACTTCCTAGGTCAAAGGTCAAGGTCAAAAACTTTGGTTTCAGTTGACAACCCCATGTCCAATGATAAAGATACAAATTTTTTACCACACCTTATTCACAGCGGGGCCCACAGAGATGGCTCCCACCTCAATGTTATCTAGTTCTTTTAAAAATTGTTGATGGGTGCAGATTTTCCAACTTGCCATAGAAACTGCTGAAATTCTTTTTGATATAAATCTAATATAATTATATTTGGTAAGAATTGTACACATTCAGACATTAGAGCACTAAAAATGCAATTTTCCATATATATTAAACAATGTTTAAAACCTATGAAAAAATAAAAAGGATTTTATAGGATTTTCAAATATTGCTTTTTAAACTATATGTAATAAAACAGAAAAGTGGGGGTAAGTGGACAACATTTTTTAATGGAACTACATGGAAACAAGAGTGCACATGCTGAAATGTCTCGCCTTCTTTACTAATCATTGATATTATGTTGATAGTCCTAAATATAAAGCTTTATTACAACTGTCACATAAACTTAACATTAACCAAGTAAACTAAACATTGACCAATGAACCATGAAAATGAGGTCAAGGTCAGATGAACCATGCTAGGCAGGCATGTACAGCTAACAATTCTTCCATACAACAAATAGAGTTGACCTATTGCTTATAGTTTAAGAAAAACAGACCAAAACACAAAAACTTAACACTGAGCAATGAACCTTGAAAATGAGGTCAAGGTCAAATAAAACCTGCGTGACTGCCAAATAGATCATAAAATATTTCCATACACCAAATATAGTTGAACTATTGCATATAGTATAAGAAAAACAGACCAAAACACAATAAAATGCTTCGCTGGGCGCAGCTTGATACGACCGCAGAGGTCGAACCCTGAACAGTTGGGGCAAGTATGGACACAACATTCAAGCTTGATACAGCTCTGAATTTGGATTGTGATTAAATATTTGACACAGCATAGGTTTCTGACACAGAAAGAATGTGGTCTAAGAACTTCAATTTTTTTAATTTACCTATTATGGTCCAATGCCCAAAATCAAAATACATGGTTAGATTCAGCATATCAAAGAACCCCATATATTCAATTTTTGTTGAAATCAAACAAAGTTTAATTTTGGACCCCAACTTGGACAAACTTGAAAACTGGTCCCATAATCAAAAATCTAAACACATGTTTAGATTCAGCATATCAAAGTACCCCAAGAATTCAATTTTTGTTAAAATCAAACTAAGTTTAATTTTGGACCCTTTGGACCTTAATGTAGACCAATTTAAAAAACAGGACCCAAAATTAAAAATCTAAAAACACGGTTAGATTTGGCATATCAAAGAACCCCAATAATTCAATTTTTGATGAAATCAAACAAAGTTTAATTTTGGACCCTTTTGACCTCAATATGAACCAATTTGAAAGCGGGCCCACAAAATAAAAAATCTAAATACATGGTAAGATTCAGCATATCAAAGAACCCCATATATTCAATTTTTGTTGAAATCAAACAAAGTTTAATTTTGGACCCCAATTTGGACCAACTTGAAAACTGGGCCAAAAATCTAAAATCTAAATACATGTTTAGATTCAGCATATCAAAGAACCCCATATATTCAATTTTTGTTGAAATCAAACAAAGTTTAATTTTGGACCCCAACTTGGACCAACTTGAAAACTGGTCCCATAATCAAAAATCTAAACACATGTTTAGATTCAGCATATCAAAGAACCCCAAAAATTCAATTTTTGTTAAAATCAAACTAAGTTTAATTTTGGACCCTTTGGACCTTAATGTAGACCAATTTAAAAAACGGGACCCAAAATTAAAAATCTAAATACACGGTTAGATTTGGCATATCAAAGAACCCCAATAATTAAATTTTTGATGAAATCAAACAAAGTTTAATTTTGGACCCTTTTGACCTCAATATGAACCAATTTGATAGCGGGCCCACAAATAAAAAATCTAAATACATGGTAAGATTCAGCATATCAAAGAACCCCATATATTCAATTTTTGTTGAAATCAAACAAAGTTTAATTTTGGACCCCAATTTGGACCAACTTGAAAACTGGGCCAAAAATCTAAAATCTAAATACATGTTTAGATTCAGCATATCAAAGAACCCCATATATTCAATTTTTGTTGAAATCAAACAAAGTTTAATTTTGGACCCCAACTTGGACAAACTTGAAAACTGGGCTCATAATCAAAAATCTAAACACATGTTTAGATTCAGCATATCAAAGAACCCCAAGAATTCAATTTTTGTTAAAATCAAACTAAGTTTAATTTTGGACCCTTTGGACCTTAATGTAGACCAATTTAAAAACGGGACCCAAAATTAAAAATCTAAATACACGGTTAGATTTGGCATATCAAAGAACCCAAATAATTCAATTTTTGATGAAATCAAACAAAGTTTAATTTTGGACCCTTTTGACCTCAATATGAACCAATTTGATAGTGGGTCCACAAATAAAAAATCTAAATACATGGTTAGATTCAGCATATCAAAGAACCCCAAGAATTCAATTTTTGATGAAATCAAACAAAGTTTAATTTGGACCCCAATTTGGACCAACTTGAAAACTGGGCCAAAAATCTAAAATCTAAATACATGTTTAGATTCAGCATATCAAAGAACCCCATATATTCATTTTTTGTTGAAATCAAACTAAGTTTAATTTTGGACCCTTTTGACCTTAATGTAGACCAATTTGAAAACGGAACCAAAAATTAAGAATCTAAATACACGGTTAGATTCGGCATATCAAAGAACCCCAATAATTCAATTTTTGATGAAATCAAACAAAGTTAAATTTTGGACCCTTTGGACCTCAATGTGGACCAATTTAAAAACGGGGCCCAAAATCCAAAAACTTAATACTTGGTTAGATTCAGCATATTAAAGAACCCCAAGAATTCAAGAATAAAACCCCATTGAAATTGATCAAGAAATAAGCAATTTATACGAAGTATCTTCTTTTGCACAATACTGTGCAATTGAATATTTCTTGCTATTGTGCAATACTGTACAATTGACAATTTCTTGCTATTGCGCAATATTGTGCTATTGGATATTTCTTGCTATTGCGCAATACTGTGCAATTGAAGATTTCTTGCTATTGCGCAATACTGTGCAATTGAAGATTTCTTGCAATTGTGCAATACTGTGCAATTGAAAATTTCTTGCTATTGCACAATACTTATTATATAATAATTTACACATCCTGTTTGGTGTGTATCTCCTACCATATCATTATTATTTGCTTTTAAATATTAATCAGAAATAACCAACTTAAAATGCAAAATTTTAAAAGAAAAAAAAAAGGAAAAAAAGAAAAAAAAAAGAAAAAAAAAAAATCCCCCCCCCCCAAATTTTTTGAACCCCCTTATGATTCATCACCCCCAAACTCAATCCCAGCCTTCCCTTTGTGGTATGGTACCTTGCAGTACAATTTCAGAGAGATCCATACACTTGAACACAAGTTATTGTCTGGAAACTAGAAAAATGCTTATTTTTGGCCCCTTTTTGGCCCCCTATTCCTAAACGTTTCGGGCAATTACCCACAAACTCAATTCCAGCTTTCCCTTTGTGATATGGAACCTTGTAGTACAATTTCAGAAATATCCAAACACTTACACACAAGTTATTGTCATGAAACTAGAAAAATGCTTGTTTTTTGCCCCTTTTTTGGCCCCTAATTCCTAAAATTTTGAGGCAATTACCCCCAAAATCAATTACAGCCTTCCCTTTGTGATATGGAACCTTGTGGTACAATGTCAGAGAGATCCATACACTTACACACAAGTTATTGTCTGGAAGTTACAAAAAGCTTATTTTTGGCCCCTTTTTGGCCCCTAATTCCTTAACTGTTGGTACCATAACCCCCAAAATCAATCCCAACCTTCCTTTCGTGGTATTGAACCTTATGGTAAAATTTCATGGAGATCCATTCACTTAAACTAAAGTTAGAGTGCGAAAACCAATGTGTCTTCGGACGACGCCAGACGACGACGACGACGACGACGACGCCAACGTCATACCAATATACGACCAAAAAATTTTCAATTTTTGCGGTCGTATAAAAACTTAACTATAACCACTGAACCATGAAAATGAGGTCAAGGTCAGATGACACCTGCCAGTTGGACATGTACACCTTACAGTCCTTCCATACACCAAATATACTAGACCTATTGCTTATAGTATCTGAGATATGGACTTGACCACCAAAACTTAACCTTGTTCATTGATCCATGAAATGAGGTCGAGGTCAAGTGAAAACTGTCTGAAGGGCATGAGGACCTTGCAAGGTACGCACATACCAAATATAGTTGAACTATTGCACATAGTATTAGAAAAAAAGACCAAAACTCAAAAACTTAACTTTGACCACTGAACCATGAAAATAAGGTCAAGGTCAGATGACACCTGCCCGCTAGACATGTACACCTTACAATCATTCCATACACCAAATATAGTAGACCTATGGCATACAGTATAAGAAAAACAGACCAAAACACAAAAACTTAACTATAACCACTGAACCATGAAAATGAGGTCAAGGTCAGATGACACCTGCCAGTTGGACATGTACACCTTACAGTCCTTCCATACACCGAATATACTAGACCTATTGCTTATAGTATCTGAGATATGGACTTGACCACCAAAACTTAACCTTGTTCATTGATCCATGAAATGAGGTCGAGGTCAAGTGAAAACTGTCTGACGGGCATGAGGACCTTGCAAGGTACGCACATACCAAATATAGTTGAACTATTGCACATAGTATTAGAAAAAAAGACCAAAACTCAAAAACTTAACTTTGACCACTGAACCATGAAAATGAGGTCAAGGTCAGATGACACCTGCCCGCTAGACATGTACACCTTACAATCATTCCATACACCAAATATAGTAGACCTATGGCATACAGTATAAGAAATACAGACCAAAACACAAAAACTTAACTATAACCACTGAACCATGAAAATGAGGCCAAGGTCAGATGACACCTGCCAGTTGGACATGTACACCTTACAGTCCTTCCATACACCGAATATACTAGACCTATTGCTTATAGTATCTGAGATATGGACTTGACCACCAAAACTTAACCTTGTTCACTGATCCATGAAATGAGGTCGAGGTCAAGTGAAAACTGTCTGACGGGCATGAGGACCTTGCAAGGTACGCACATACCAAATATAGTTATCTTATTACTTATAATAAGAGAGAATTTAACATTACAAAAAATCTTAACTTTTTTTTCAAGTAGTCACTGAACCATGAAAATGAGGTCAAGGACATTGGACATGTGACTGACGGAAACTTCGTAACATGAGGCATCCATATACAAAGTATGAAGCATCCAGACCTTCCACCTTCTAAAATATAAAGCTTTTAAGAAGTTAGCTAACGCCGCCGCCGCCGCCGCCGGATCGCTATCCCTATGTCGAGCTTTCTGCGACAAAAGTCGCAGGCTCGACAAAAAACAGACGAAAACACAAAAACTTAACACTGAGCAATGAACCTTGAAAATGAGGTCAAGGTCAAATAAAACCTGCGTAACTGACATATAGATCATAAAATATTTCCATACACCAAATATAGTTGAACTATTGCATATAGTATTAGAAAAAAAGACCAAAACTCAAAAACTTAACTTTGACCACTGAACCATGAAAATGAGGTCAAGGTAAGATGACACCTGCCAGCTAGACATGTACACCTTACAATCATTCCATACACCAAATATAGCTGACCTATTGCATGCAGTATTAGAAAGAAAGACCAAAACTCAAAAACTTAACTTTGACCACTGAACCATGAAAATGAGGTCAAGGTCAGATGACACCTGCCAGCTAGACATGTACACCTTACAATCATTCCATACACCAAATATAGTAGACCTATTGCATACAGTATAAGAAAAACAGACCAAAACACAAAAACTTAACTATAACCACTGAACCATGAAAATGAGGTCAAGGTCAGATGACACCTGCCAGTTGGACATGTACACCTTACAGTCCTTCCATACACCGAATATACTAGACCTATTGCTTATAGTATCTGAGATATGGACTTGACCACGAAAACTTAACCTTGTTCACTGATCCATGAAATGAGGTCGAGGTCAAGTGAAAACTGTCTGACGGGCATGAGGACCTTGCAAGGTACGCACATACCAAATATAGTTATCCTATTACTTATAATAAGAGAGAATTTAACATTACAAAAAATCTGAACTTTTTTTTCAAGTAGTCACTGAACCATGAAAATGAGGTCAAGGATATTGGACATGTGACTGACGGAAACTTCGTAACATGAGGCATCCATATACAAAGTATGAAGCATCCAGGTCTTCCATCTTCTAAAATATAAAGCTTTTAAGAAGTTAGCTAACGCCGCCGCCGCCGCCGCCGCCGCCGCCGCCGCCGGATCGCTATCCCTATGTCGAGCTTTCTGCGACAAAAGTCGCAGGCTCGACAAAAACCAGAGGATTCAGAATATCTGGTAAAAATTCAAAAACAAGAGGAGCAAACATCCTAAAGACAACAGCTGACAATTTCTTCTTTGCTGACATATTTATTGAGCTTGTCCTTCATTAAAAAGAAATGAATGTCAACATTGAAAAGCGAAACAAGGTAGAAACCAGGAATAATTATTTCATTGACTGAAAGAGCCCCAAAATCTTTCTTAAAAAGGTAATACAATCATTTACTTACATTATTTTACCTATAAAATGAAATTAAACCTGGAAAAATTGTGATTACGTGATTGCAGCTGGTTGTCTGTTTATATATTTTCATAATAATGTCCATATCGTGTAATATGACTGTTGGCAGTCTTTTTAGTTTTAGTTTGTAACCCGGAAATTGTTTTTTCTCAATCGATTTATGAATTTCGAACAGCGGTATACTACTGTTGCCTTTATTTGGAGGTCATCTTGATGGATTATCAGATGTCATCTTGATGGATTATTAGATGTCATCTTGTCTAAAAGAATTTGAAATGCTGATACATTATATCGTCCATGCATTATCAATTGTTTCTTTCGAACTTATTGTAATTTGGATATACATTTTAGTATAATGATTCAAATATGAAAATTTGGGGGAACATAAAGGAGTAGGTTTGATAAGGCCCTAAAATGGCCCCCATTTCTAGCCACAATTTCAAATTAGAAGTGCACCTCTGGGTGCGGGATTTTTTCGCTGTACATGTATTGAAGACCCATTGGTGGGCTGTTTTCTGCTCTTTGGTCGGGTTGTTGTCTCTTTGAAACATTCACAGTTTCCATTCTCATATTTTTTTCCAGGTTTTTCTACATTTTTTGTTGTATTTTTAATCTTATGTGAATTTGAATTCACTGTAGATAATTTTGTGTACTCAGTACTGCCAGTACCATTTTGAATGCAGAGAGGCTATACTCTTAAAATATTCATTTCAATAAGCTTTAAACTACACTTTACCTGCACAATAGCTACCACCAACGATAAATCAAATTCCTCTTTTCTCGTAATATCAAGTCCAGATTTCATCAGTCTTATATCTGGACGAGAGGTGACACTTTTATTTTCTCGTAAATTTTTCCAATCAGTTTGATCTCCTTTCCCAAGTGTAAAACTGAAATAAGGAGTAACAATAAGAAATAAACTCATAATTTCCGACAGTAGACTTATTTGTAGATCTTGTAAACGCAAATAAATTGATAAAAATCATCATTGAAGGGCAATAACTCCAATAAGAAGTAAACTCACAATTTCCAACAGTAGACTTATTTGTAGATCTTGTATAGCTGATCATTTTGCTTGTTTAGAAGTTTCTATTATAGTTGTTCAGATATTAGAGAAAAACACAAATAAATTGAAAAATTTATCATTAAAGGGCAATAACTCCAATAAGGAGTTGTCTGACAATTTCAAAAATGTTGAAATATTTATAGATTTTGTCATGCCGATCATTTTTGATAATCATGATAATTGAAATTTCTCTCCATCGATTGTAATTTTCAAGATTATAGGCATAAATGATAAAATGATAAAATTTGTCATTGAACATGTTAAAGGACAAAAACTCCATTAAGAAGTTGTCTGACAGTTTTGTTGTAATGGACAATAGGTAGATCTCATCATTTTGAACATTTTTGTCTCCTATTTATAGTGGTTTTCAAGTTTATATCAAAAATTTGCATTTTACCCCTATGTTTTATTTCTAACCACGTCAGCCAAGTTGGAAGGCAGGCCACATCATTGGGCACTTTTTTAAAACTAGACACCCTAATAATGATTGTGGCCAAGTTTGGTTAAATTTGACCCAGTAATTTCAGATAAGATTTTTATAAAAGATAACGACAAGGGATGATGACAACGGACTCCAATGGGCCAAGTGAGCTAAAAATAAACTGTTGACACCAAGATATGTCTCGCCTGTCAGAAAAAATTCAGAAAAAAAGACAATATGATAAGACAGCAACATTGCTGATTAATTCAAAATCACTGAACCATAAGCTGGTGGGAAGGGGCTCGAAATGGTCAACAAACTAAGATGTACAGTCATGTAACTTTATAGAAAATATCAAACTAACTCAGGAGCCTGTAGTTCAGTGGTTGTCGTTGGTTCATGTTTGTGATATTTGTTTTATAGTAAACTGTTTTGTTATACTGTGGATTCATTATTATTCGTTGGATATCAATTTTCGTGGGTTTCGTGGGAACAGGTGAACCACGAATTTAAATGTTCAACGAATTACAAATTTGCTATAGGCTTTGTATGCAGAGATTGGCTAAACCACGAAATCAAATATCCACGAAAATGCAAGTTTTCCTCAATCCACGAAAATTGATACCCACGAAAATAAATGAATCCACAGTAAATTAGGCCATTAGTTTTCTCAATTGAATTGTTTCATATTTTTCATGTCCGGGCCTTTTATAGATGACCATATGGTATGAGTTTTTCTCATTGTTGAAGGCCGTACGGTTGCCTATAATTGCTTACATCCACTTCATTTGAACTTTGGTGGATAGTTGTCTCACTGGCAATCATACCACATCTCCTTATTTTTATATAAAGCCAAAAACTTAACAATGAAAATAATTATTAATTGCTCTAGAACTATAATCCAAAGCCACTGGACCATGACCTTGGGATCAGGGCCTCAAAATAGTTGTCAAACTGATATGTACTGATAGTAATGCAACTTAATACAAAATATCATTGATCTATCACAAGTAGTTCTGATCAAACTAACTTAAGCAGAAAAATGAACAATTGTTGAAGCCATCGATGACGAAGACCATCGCCGGAAAAGCAATACTTATGTCTTGCCTTTTGCTAATTTCGTCACAGGCGAAACAAAATTTACTTTACTTACAATAATTTTTTTGGAAAAGATGAAGGGAAGATTATTCAAAAGATATAAAAAGATGTGGTAAAGGTGCCAATGAGACGACTCTCCATCCAAGTCACAATTTGTAATAAAGTAAACCATTATAGGTCAAAGTATGGCCTTAAACCCTTGAAAATAAAATAAAAATCTTACAAATTTACTTATACAAATTTACTTATACAAGTAAATATTACTTACATCTTCAAGTTAATAAACATGGCTTGAATAAGTTTTACCCTTACTGTAAGACAAAGATCCTATATTTTCACTGTTTACCAATTTTCAGTTTTTACATGCAAAAACTGACAGGTAGTCAGTACTGCTGCTGAAAACTTTCACTTGTTCCAGGCAATCAGACAGCCTTTAATGTCAAACCCTGTACAAAATACATATTGTACATGTAGATGACATGTCTTCTAAACTTTCAGACGAGACAAAAAACAAGAGGCTCTCAAGAGCCTGAATCGCTCACCTGTTATTTTTTGCCTTAATCTTTCATCAATGATTATTTTTGCTTTTCAATATATAAGCTACATCGGATAGACATCGACCTTTAATATGCAAGTGCCCGTATTCATGTTCATTTGATTTTCAAGCATTCAAATTAATACGAAACGAAAGATGAATTTTGGTCTGTTTTGTAGGGTTCTAATATATCAACCCAATTTTCAAACAGTTACATACTGTCTATTGAGGTTTTCTTTAACCCGAAATATTTTAACAGATGTATTGATATTCATTTGCATAAGGTCGATTTTTATCTGACGCAGCTCATATATTAATGAGTGGCTTAAAAATGCCATTTAAACATGTTAAATGTTCTTTGTATCTGTCATATTTTCTTCAATTTTAAGCAAGTAAATGCATTTTACCCATATGTTCCATTTTAGCCATATTGGCCAGGTTTCTTGACTTACAACATGAATAAAATACAAAATTTATACTAGATTCATTTGAGAAGATTTTTAAAAGTTAGAAAACATAAACAAATTGTGTAAAATTGTCCTTAAAGGGCAATAACTCCTTAAGCAGTCAGGGGACTTATTGAAATAAGTGATTTTTAAATCACTTATTTAAGTAGCAAATTCGAAGTTTGTCACAAATTGTGATTTTGTAGTTTTACCAAATTTTAAACACATAGGTTTAGATAATATCTTTTCATTAGTAAAATTGAAAAAAATGAACTTTTTGCTTCTTTTAAGCAGCAAGGTTTATGCCTTTGATGCAATCATTTAGCTGCAAATTCTATTTTAGTTGAAAAAATGCTATAGAAATGATACTTTCTTAACAGATTTTTCCCAGCAGTGGGAGTATTTTTCCTGTAAAATTCAAGGTTTCATCTTATAGATTAATTATGTAATAAAATTCTACTGTTCGTGATCAAAATTTCACTGTTCGGGGGTGTTGAAATTAGTGGGGGTTATTAAAATAATGATACTTAAAGAAGTGATTTTTTGGAAGGAAATTGAGGTATGATACTTAAACAAGTGATTTGTATGTCATTATCCTAGATTTAGTACAAGGTCATCACCTGACATGACCCGGTCATCCTATCAACACAGATGTTGGTTCTGATAATTTTAGCAACATAATTAGTCCCTGGATCATTAATATTCTATATTTAAAGCTACAATAAAATTAAATCACTTAGTCTAGTGATTAATTTGTACTACTTAAATAGGTGATTATTAAAGAAAGACAACTCTTTAACTTCCAACCTTTATGGACATAATGTTACTTGAATCAGTGATTTAGAAAATCACTCATTTAAGTAAGTCCCCTGACTGTTAAGGGGTCAATTGACAATTTTGGTCATATAAATTTTTGTACAATGTAGATATAAAATATGTTTTAGTTACCAAATGTCAAACGTTTGGTTATGTGTAGATACACGATAGGAGGGACTAAATTGCACGAGAAAGCTCTGCTTTCGAGTGCAATTTAGACCCTCCTATCGTGTATCACACATAACCAATCGTGTGCCATTTGGTAAATCTCATGTGCCAAATGTTCATTCGACGTCATCGCTAGCCGTCACGTTGTTTTCCCGCGGTAGAATTTCAGTTTGCGGTTTGATGTGTAAGGAGCAAAATGGATAATGCCAAAGTGAATTTACTAGAAACGGATTTTTTATATGCCCACTGGGATCAAAGTGTTGACGACATTACTTTATCCCAAATATGTACTGATATGGAAAATGAACAAACTGTTTTTGAAAAAATGGACGATTTAACCCTTTCACAGGCGTTAGATAAGTACGAAGTTGACATGGATGTGAGCCACGAGGTAGATATTTCTCAATTAGATTTTCAGTTAACACAGGTTCCAATAACTGCCGACAATGTAATTGAACAGTTGGAGAAAATCATCGTGCCGGAAACTAATGTCGCGGTAAAAGCAGAGGGTCATGTTAATAATGGACGGTATGGTAACTTCGTTAACGATATGGACATTGACATTTTAGTTAAATCCACCGAGAGTAAAAACACCAGAAAGAATACAAATTGGAGTATATCTACGTTCAATGATTGGAGAAGTGCGCGCATAGCAAGCACGAGTTGTGCCATTCCGGAGCTCACAAGATTTACAGTTGGTGACATTAATCAATGGATGAGCCGTTTTGTGATTGAAACGAGGCGGCAAGACGGAAAACCGTACCCACCGAAAACATTGTACATGTTGTGTGTAGGAATATTGCGGCACCTACGTGAAAATGAAATTCATATCAATTTCTTGGACGAAAAGGACTCGCAATTTTATGAGTTTAGGCGTTCGCTTAGTGCTAGAATGACACAGCTAACGGCTGAGGGAATAGGGACAACTCCAAAACAAGCAGAACCTATTAACCAGGAGAGTGAAGATATTCTTTGGGAGAAGAATTTACTAGGAAACAAAAGTTCGAAATCTGTGCTTTACACTATGTTTTTTTACAACAGCAAACTGTTTGGTTTAAGGGGTGTAGACGAACACAGGAACTTGTCAACAGATCAGTTTAAAATTGGAAAAGATCAAAATGGACATTACATTGCCTTTTCTGGAAGAGCTAGCAAAACCTACAAAGGTATGTATTATTAAAAATTAAAAGTTAACAATTAGGTTGTACTGTAATAAGAAGGTCAAGGTGGAATCATTAATTTTCGGAAAATCAAAGTGTCTTCTTCGAGGTCCGCGTTGATATTGTTATTCAATGTTTAATCTTTATGTTTATCTAATGACGTAAATTTATACATTGTCAAAATTCAAATATTCGGCTTTCACTCTTGAGCATTCCTGAAGAAGGAAAATCCAGAAAAGCGATTTGGACGCATGAAATTTATAAAGTGTTTCATTTTTTGGTAGCAATCATGGAATCCGGGTCCGTTCGCGCCCATTCACGTTCGCCCCCTTTCACGTTCGCACCCCGGGTCCGTTCGCACCCTACACGTTCGCACCCTTTTTATTGATTTTGTCTTAAATAATTTTTCAATCGTATTTTGGTTAGTGTATTGCTATAAATATTTTTATGTTCATTGTTTTAAAATGAAGTGACTTTCTAAAAACGATTTTTGTGTTGAATAATTTTTTAATCGTGTTTTGGTTATTGTATTGCTATAAATAAGTTTTTTTTCATTGTTTCAAAACATGCAAAATAAAGTGACGTTTTTTGTGTTGAATATCTTTTTAATCGTGTTTTGGTAAGTGTATTGCTGTATTTTTTTTTTTTCATTGTTTCAAAATAAAGTGACTTTCTAAAAAAGGTTTTTTGTGTTGAATATTATTTAAATGTTAAGATACCAAACCGCTTTAAACTCAACAACAATAACATTTTGAATCTTAATTGTTTTTACTCATACCAAGTTAAATACATGCTAATATAACTACATGCAGAATTTACATCAAGTTTAGCTGTGTAAACACCATATATAATTAACAGTAATCATAAATAATTAATCATCAAATCAATTTAAAACAATATTTCATTTAAAAAATTCAAAAATTGTCGAATTTTTCCTTATTTTGAGATAAATATCTTAAAAAACATCTTATAATTCATCGGGTTTTTGAATAAAAAAAAAGGGTGCGAACGGACCCAGGGGGCGAACGTGTGGGGTGCGAACGAGTAGGGTGCGAACGTGTATTGGGCGCGAACGGACCCGATACCGCAATCATGAATGATTTGGGATTCGAAACCTGTAAAATATCTTATCGTATTATCTATCTTATTATAAGTCATGGCATGCATGAGGGTGTTGAAGGGAGTTTGCAGAAAAGAGAATATAAACGGGAAAAACGTATAAAGACTAGAGAATAATGAGGTGCTAAAATATAAAAAATAGAGAAAAAATGGCATGAAAATTGAAGAATACTGAAATGAAGGACCCCCATCAAGATACTTATGCAAGTTTTCCCGAATGATTATGTATACAAACTTCACTAATAATTTTGATATCATGATTAAAATATTTATAAAGTTTTTTTAAGAAGTTAAGACACATGAACTAGATATATAATACACACATAAACATTTAATTCCGTTTCTAGTAATTTTGTATTAAATATCTTTTATCCTCGGTGTTTCAGGAGGACTTCATCAGAGACACCTGACTGCAAAAAACATAAAGCACCATTTCCAAAATCTTGATTTATTTAAGATTCATGAAGATTACCTAAGTATTATTTCTGAAATGAACGGGAACTCGTTTTACAGACGACCTTTAGAGAAAGGTTGTGAAATCAAATTCAGTTCACAGCCATTAGGTGTAAATAAATTGTCATCAATAATGAAAAGCATGTGTTTTGAGGCAGGAATCGAAGGTTACTTTACAAACCATTCCGGAAAAAGGACGTGTGCAACATCTCTCTATCAAGCTGGCGTTCCGGAGCAAGAGATAATGAATAGAACCAGACACAGATCTGTTGAAAGCGTTCGAAAATATAAACGAGCTTCAACGGAAATGCTAATGGATATTTCAAACATTCTTGAGCCAGGAGGCCCGCCAAAGAAATGTAAATTGGAATCACAAGACAAAGAAGAAAGCATGGACATGGGCAAATCTGGTCTAGATAGTATTAATTCCGGTAATGCTGATGGCAAATGTGTGTTTTCGCAGTGCATGTTCAATTTTACGGGAGGAAATTAGATGTTTTCACAAAATCATATTTTAAGTGATATATATTCATTACGGAGTTAATGTGATATATTTGATTTTCCTTAGTTCTGATTGATGTAGATATGAGTTACAATGAAGTGTTTTGGGAAATACTACACTGTTAATACTAATATATCGTTGTACAGTTGTATATTGAAAGTTGATATGTGGGAATATAAATTTTGAGCTATTAAAAGTTATTAATTAAAATAAAATTTTATGTTTTACTGATGCAGTATGGCTTGAAATCAAATATGTATAAAGATAAGATGATGTGGTATAAATGCCTATGAGACAACTATCTGCCCGAGACTAACGAAGTTGATGTAATTGTCGAAACTTTCGTACTCATTTTTGATTGATTAGCCAATCAGTAGCAACATCCAAATCTGTGATGGTTATCTGTTGTGTTATTGGCTTACCAGTCAAAAGTCCTTTAATACGCCCATAGTGTATGTGTAGATACCTCACACTTTTTACAACAGAAAGTCGAATGAACTATGGTACATGTGTCTCTTATCATTGACAAATGATTGAGAAAATATGTCTCTGTATACTTGTTTTTGTTTATTTTTGTCTATTTTTGTAAATGTCAGCTGGTATCATTCCTGTATTGAGATTTACACCAATAAAATTATTTGATTTGATTTTGATTTATAAAACATTTTTGCTGTTTACAGTTTATCTATATCTTTATCTTCAATAATATTCAAGATAATAACCAATAAATTGCTTCGCCGAGCGCAGCTGGATACGACCACAGAGGTCCAACCCTGATCATTTGGGGCATAAAGGACACAATATTCGTGCTTGATACAGGTCTGAATTTGGATTGTAATTAAATATTTGACACATAACAGGTTTCTGACACAGAATAACTGTAGCCAAAGAACTTAGAATTGTTTATATGATTTGAATTTATATTCAATTTTTGCTTTTGTGCAATACACTATGCTGTTGCGAATAAACCCCCCCCCTGCAAAAAAAAAATTTTTTTACCCCCCCAACCTTTCTGTTTAAAAAAAAGTGTTTTACCCCCCTCCCCCCTCCCCTCTTTTTTTCAACAAAAAAATATTAGTCTAGAAGAAATTTTCCTTTCGATTTCTGAAATCTTGAGAACAAATTGACCCCCCCCCCCCCTTTTTCCAAAAAAAAAATTCTTTCCCTCAAGATATGGTCATAATCTCAATTCAAATTTCCAATGGAGTTTGCAACCATAATTATCCATTTAAAGTGGCTAGGGGGTCTTAATTAAAATTGATAGAATTTTTTTATAATTTGTCAAAATGAAGTTTTTATCATGCTTTTTTCAAAAATATAATAAAAAGTATGGGTCACCGAACTTTTTTTCACGCTAGAGGTTGTGCAAAACTGTAAAATTTTGTATAGATCATGTAGATTATGCATGGAAAATCAAATTTTGTGTGATAAAAAGAAAACTACTTGATAGAACTTTAAGATAAAGTGTGAGAAGAAAGCTCTTATAAGATGCTTTCAGATAAGAAAAAGAAACAATGGGGTCACCGAACTTGTTTTCTTGCTACATATCAAAATAGATAAATTCACAACACTTTCTATTATAAAAATTACTTTATCAGAGTTATCTCCCCTTATTTGGCAAAGTTGAAAAAAAATCTAATCAAACACAAATAAGGTGTTTTTGAGAAATTACAGCCGTAATTATGATAAAACACACAATTTTCTATATTTACATCAAAAGTCTTTTATATAAGTTACATACTACTCTCAAAATTTGCACATTTCATGAAATATCTAGACCAACGTTATCTGCTATTTCAAAATCCAAAATGGAGGAAGACACCCGAGCCACCTTAAATTCATCATAATAGTCTTAAAATAGAAAATGACATACATAATCATGGCTAAAATAAATTTACCTTAAACATGTTAAACAGCATTTTTTAAATTATTAAAATAGTAATTTCTAAAAATAAATTGACAGCTAATCACCTCAAGACAATGCAAAATTTCTTTATACATAATTTAAAAGCAGTGTAAGGGAGGTAACATTGAATTATCTTTTGTATTTCAGTAATTGTTCATTAACCAGGAGACCCTTGTTTTTTCTCACTTTTTTGCCCCTAATTCGATCCTAAACGGTTTTAGCCAAAACCCCCCAAAGCCAATCCTAACCATCCCTTTAACACTGTTTTTTTGTGGTATGGAAACTTGTGGTATAATTTCAGAGAGATCCATACACCGTTCCACAAGTTATTGTCTGGAAACTAGAAAAAATGCTTAACATTTAACAAAGTTATTGTCCGGGAACCAAATGTCTTTGGACGACGCTGATGATGACGACGATACCAATATATGACCACAAAATTTTTTGCCGTCGTATAAAATTTTCGAAATTTCCTTAAAATAACCAATTTAGTGGCAGCAACCCAACATTGGTTTGTTCGATTTGTCTGAAAATTTCAGTGCAGATAGATCTTGACCCATTGAACATTTTTACCCCATGTCAGATTTGCTCTAAAAACTTTAGTTTTTTGAGATATAAGCCAAAAACTGCATTTGACCCCTATCATGCCTATGTTCTATTTTAAGCCATGGCGACCATGATTGTTGATGGATCAAAACTTCAGATACAATTTCCAAACTGGATACTCTAAAAAACATTCAGTTAAAGTATGAAGGTATTTGGCCCAGTAGTTTCAGAGGAGAAGATAATGATAACTTTAGATAGAAACAACATTCTTTCTTATTATAATGTGACTCACCAGGGTCCATATTGCATTTATAAGAAATCGCATTCTAATCTAATACACCATGTACATATATATCTGTATGCAGTTTTTTAATGAAATAGCATTAATTATCCTTGCATTTTTTTTTTCGATTCTTCCAAAATCACATTAATAAATGCACGCAATAATTTCTGAATTTACATTACAAAATGTACATGATATACACATAAATGTATTTATGTATATATAAATATATTCATGATATACATCTACATGTATAATGAACTACACCAGTTCTTACCAAGCATGTAGACAGCACATCTCTGAAAATGAAATAAACAGTTTTGTGTAACTTTCTTCATAAATTTTATGGTCAGGATTTCTTTTAACATCAGTTGTAAGACTTCTCAGGGATTTCAGAAAACATCCAACTCTATATCTTGTCAATCTATGAAAAAAACAAGTAGACTGCAATGATGACATG